>NC_080571.1:181979364-182301864 GCF_030247185.1 Malaya genurostris
TAAGTTCCTCCGCGGAAAATAGGCTGTTCCAGATTTCGTTAGATCCTGGTTGGATGGACACAGGGGGGCACTGGGCGTACCGAAGTGAGTTAAGGAATGCCTTTGGTAGTGCCGTGTCGTCAGACATGGATTTGAAGTATTGGCCGAGATGATCAGCTATGATGACCGAGTTAGATGTGAAGTTGTCATTAACTTTTAGGGCAAAGCCCTTATATCTACGTTTCCCTCCGAGGCCATTTACTCTTCTCCACAGTTTAGCTGTCGAGGAGTCTGCGGAGATGCCGCTAGGGAAGCCCTTCCAGCTATCTTCTTTAGCTTTGCAAATGGCTTCCCTCGATAGGTTTCTTTGGCGACGAAATTCTTGCGCCTTTGCTACCCTATCGGGGTGCTCTGGGGGGGTTTTCTTTAGTGCACGGAGGGCCTTTCTGCGGGCTCTGATAGCATCGGCCACTTCTGGGCACCACCAGTGGACCGCTCTTCTGGGGGGTTTCCGCTAGTTCGTGGGATGCTATCGTTGGCTGCTCCGAGGATTATGCTCTCCAGTTCCTCCTGGGAGAGGTTAGAATCGTTTCGAATCCTTCCTTCTACGGAGGTTTCATAGCCTTTCCAATCTGCGCGCTGGTGGATCCAAAGTCGGTGTCGAGAGGTTTGGGGACGTTGCTTGTCCAACGAGATCAGTATTGGAACGTGGTCGCTGCTACCGGTATCAGCCCAGGTGGACCAACAACAGGAGCTGACAATGTCTCGCGATGCTATGGACAAATCAATGAATGACTGACACTCCCCCCTGAAAAAGGTGGGATTGCCGTCATTTATTATGACGGCCCCGCATTCCTCGACAGTGTGTAGAATTTCACTTCCGCGGCGGTTGTTTTTCTTTGAGCCCCATGTATGGTGGTGGGCGTTGAAATCACCCAGAACAAGGAAAGGGGGCCGAAGCTGTTGAAGAAGTTTCTTTAACTTTTTGCCCACTTCTCTGACTTCTGCTGGGATGTAAACGCACACCACGGTACATGGGGTTGGCACTTGTATTTTGACTGCGGTGGCAATCAGGTCTGTTGTGATCAGACAAGCCGTCAGGCTCCGAAGAGGACAAGCTCGTGTTGGCAGAAGATGGTGGATGGGGTGATGTGAGAGAGCTGGTAAAAGACTTGGAGAGGGTGTTACTGGTGTCCGGTGGTAATTGGGGCGGGCCGTCCAAAGGATAGGATTTTTTCTTAGCATGTTTTCTGCAGCAAGCGGTGATTTGCCAAGAGCATCCTGGGATGGGGCTAGAACAAACCTCTCGATCCCGTGTACGTTATTTGGCGATGTTGGCGTTATTGGACGATTTAGTCTCCCCGTTCTGGACCCGGTGACCCACCGAAACTGGTGGGGGGGCAGGTGCAGGGGGACGGGCACGTTGAAAAGTGCTCCTTCCGCTTTGTCTGGTCCGTTGGCCAAGTTGTTGTTGGCTGGTCGAGCGGCCCGCATCCGCTTCGTCCCGGCCATCTTGAGAGGGCTCGGGGGAAGTCCACCAGTCGCCCGGTGTGGGGGGGTTTCTGTTGGGGGTGTTGTAAGGGGGTATTGTAGGTTGGTGGTGGGGACTGGGTTTGTGTTCAGTGTAGAGGGGGAGTTTGTGGGATGGGCGGGAGGCGCAGATATTCGATTGGGCGATGCCCGGATCGGTTCGGCGCCTCTCGTCCTCTTGGGGATTTCGTTTGTATTTACTGTGTTGTCTTTGGGGGGTAGTCCCCGTATGACAGGTAAGTGTTAACCTATTGCATGTGTATGTGGGTGAGGAGTACTTAATCGGAGATATCTAATGTCATGGATTCGTGGGAGTTGGTTGGGGATAGATCACGGCTGGATATGTCAATGTCTATAGAGTTTGGTGGGTTTTGGAGGTCAGTGAGTTGATGGTTCATGGTTTGGTCGAGTGTAGGGGAGTTTTCGGTGTTGATTGGAGATTTGGCGTTCTTCTTCTTTTTTTATTGTTCGCCTTCGGTCGAACCGGAGTCGACCCGCTCGAGTGATCTACTTTTTCTTGTTTGCCTGGTATTCTGTTTTGCTGTTTTGTTGTGTTGGGTTTCCGTTTTGAGGTGAAGTTGCCTTTTTCTTCTGCTGGGTTGGTTTTCGGGTGACAGTTGCGTTTGTTTGAGTCGACAAGGGAGTCTCCTTCTGGGTGGTGGTATTATTTAATTGGTTTTTAAGCGACTGCATTTGCTGACGCATCTCGGCTATTTGTTTGCCAGCATCCTCGAGTGCCACGCGTAATTGTTTTATTTCCGAGTCCTTGGACTCGGATTGTTTTTGGGCACGGAGGGAAAGGACCTCGGCCTTGAGGAGCGCGATTGTCCTGTCCTTCTCGTCGCCCCCCGGGGTCAGACGGTTTTGTACCTTATGGGCATATGAGGATTCGGGCTTACTTTGTCTCATTAGAGCACGAGCTTCCGGGAAGGAGAGTCCCCTGTCGATTTTTAGCCTTACGATCGCTCCCTCTTCCATCCATTTTGTGCATTTACGGTCGCAGGTGGGGTGATCGCCGCCGCAGTTCACGCATCTGTGGGGGTTCAGGCACGGTGTTCCTTCGATGATTTCATGAGGAGTGCCACAAGTTAAGCATGTGCGTTGGTTGGGCAAAAGCGACTACCGTGTCCGAACCGCCCGCATTGGTAGCAGATCATTGGAGACGGGTAATACGGTCGTGTGGCCGTCCGGATCAGACCGATTTGTACGTGCGTGGGGCGAACGGAACCAGAAAAAGAAAGTACTAAGAGTGGGGTGTTAGAAACGACCCCGTCTTTCCTCTTGGTTATCCGACGAACAGCACAAACATCCTGTTCTCGGAGTTCCTCCAAGAGGGCATCTTCACTCCAGTCAATAGTGTCCCGGTCATCAATCCCTGGACAATATTGAGCGTGGGGTGGGGGACGACTTCAACCCTTTGGCCATCAATTAGCTCGTTTAATCGTAGCAGAGCATCCAGGATTTTTCGCGACGTCGTTCGAATCACATATCGAGTACCACGGGCCTTTTGTGGCCGTGATCGTTTTTAATGGATCAAAAACCCAGGATTCTCTGCTCTGATTTGGCAATGACGAAAGGGTTGGGGGGCAGACGCGCCTCCGTCGCTCCTTCCTGATTGATTGCACGCAGGACTAAAGTTTGTCGATCAATTTCGTCCCCAAAATTCATAAACTCAGGGAGACGAGTACTCTTCGCAAGGTGGGGGTATTCTTCGGGGGTTCGACGTGGTAAGGCTCCTGACTTCGAGCCGGAGGCTATTGTCCCGTCCGGAGGGTCAGGTCCCGTCATTTTGAGGGGGAAAGAGGTAAAAAGGGGAGGGGGGGTTGTGTTGTTGATATATCGGTTGGGAGAAATTTACAATCGGAAAAATAAAAATACAAATAAAATAAATTAAAAAAGCAAAGAGGTAGACTCACTTAGGAGTTCCTTCGGGATCCAGCGAAGACCGGTATCCACGTGATCGGGAAAGGCACTTCTATCACGACCGTTAATCCGGTGGTCGGGTGAGTGACGGAATTCTACTACTATCACGTTTTAACACTGCCGCTATTGCTGTCTATGCAGCTTCTCACATACACTGCCGTCTATGCGGCTTCACTTTAGCCTTACAAAGCACTACGCATCTCGTCTCAAAATGGCTGTGCCGGGTGGCTAGACCCGTGCCCCGGAGCAAACCAGTATGGCGCCCGGAGCACGTGGTTTACGGTTGTACACTATTTACTTCCAAATCTCGCTGATATCAACGATGGATCAGGATGGTTTTGTCACTAACGTGAATGCTTACCGTAAGCACGCACGAAACGAAACGGGTTGAATCAAAAGGTACCGTCGGTTTGTGGGAAAAGTTTGCTTCGAATTCTCTAACGCGGCGGGTATATGAGCTGATCTACCGAAACTATCACTCAGTGGAGCGAGAGAAAAACAAGACCGATAAGCTCGACTGTTCGAACAGAACTGTATTCAAATTGTGATACTTGAAGGTAAGCCATGATCACTGGCTGCTTCCAGAATTTAATTGAAAGATGCATTATCAAAAACACCTTCAATATCTAGGAAAACTCCCCAGCAATATTACTTTTGTGAGAAATGTTTTTCAATGTTGTACACAACATCATGTAACAGGGTTGTTGTGTACTTTCCACGCTGGTAAGCATGTTGCATTCCATGTAGCTGATGCACGCCCAAACTAATATTCCTGATATAGTGATCGACTATGCGCTCCACTGTTTTAAGAAGAAATGAGCTAAGACTGCCTTTGGGAATAAATTTGAGAATTATTTCCTGCCAAGCTCTTGGAATATATCCTGTCGCAAGTAAGTATTTTCTTCAAAACATGTTTGTAATGTTCATACCCTTTCAAAGTAAAGCTGGGAAAACTCCATTCTTTCCAAGAGATTTGTACGGAGCAAAACTCTCAACTGCCCATTTGGCCGATTCAATAGTCCCAATTCTTCGAGCAACCACTTCGCTGAGACGATCGAAGAGCGTTTTTGTAAGCCCTTCGAGCCGACACGAATGCCTCCGACCTAGCTCTACGTCGGTGGTTCCAAGCTCATTTGCATAGTTTTCTTAGTGTAGTAAGTTCAGCATTCCACCAAAGAGTTTCTCTAGTAGTTCGCACAATCCAAAGTGGACAAGCCTCTTCATATGCTGCAACTATGAGTGAGTTTGTCTCGTCGACAACAAGTTACAAATCAATTGGGGTGTCAAAGGTAAATTGATACTCGCGAAATATAGTCGCCAAGCTCTCTTCATAGAGGTCCCAGTTTGTAGATTTGGGGTTACGATATGTGACAATATCAAATTTAACGTTTGAATGATAAAAAAGATGCTCTTACGATCAGATAACGAAGATTCGAGCTCATCGGAGACGAGCCAATTTATCAACTCATGCACAATTCTATCAGAGCAGAGAATTACGTCCAAAACCTCCTATCTTCCAGACTCGCAAAAGTTGGACGATTTCCTGCATTAGCTATGTGCAGGTTTGTACTCCTCACAAATTCCATCAAATCAGAGCCTCTCGAATTTATATCTGTGCTACCCCAAATGATATGGTGAGCATTGATGTCACTGCCGATTATAAGCGGTGAATCACTTTTGATGCAGTATGATACAACCTTTCTGAAGTCATCACTTGGCGAAGGTTGGTTATGCGGTAAATATGACGAACAAGAAGCTTTACCTTCTAGCCGAAGTCAGGATAAATTCATAGTTGCTGTGCGTTTATGCTGGAGATTTATTAATGCTACTCTAACCATTATCAATTAAAGTAACGAACACTCCATCTCCGGCACTTACCGTACAACAACTAGAAGAAACCAAAAATTTTTCTTCATAACCGCCTATAGCGAACCATGGAAGAATTATTTTAAATTCTTCAATCATTTAAATTCCACGAGGTGCGAAGAATGAAATCGTGGACCATAGCATTATTCATAGCCAGTTGGGAAACCGCTACCGACTCTACACGGCTATCTGGGTTGCTCAGAAAGGGAAGTTGACATTGATGGACAACATCCATGGATGGCCGAGCAGCCAACTATCTTAAGGGGCGGGTAGGGTCTAACACTTTTGAAAAATCATTTATAATTTTCTGATAACGTTTCAAGAATATTCTGTGAAATTTTAAAGCCTATCGGCACAAAACCTATCAAGTTATGGGCCTTTACCGTTGCCGATCTCATGCTACGAAGAAATAAGAGCACGATTGATTTAATAACTTGACAAAACATTCTCGAAATGTTTCATTATAACAAAATACAAAAGAAAAAATATGGCTTTTTGAGAATGCTAGAGCCTACGAGCTCCCTTGAGTAATAGATTGTTTCCTTCGATTGCAACAACCTATCAAGTTATGGGCCTTTACCGTTGCCGATCTCATGCTACGAAGAAATAAGAGCACGATTGATTTAATAACTTGACAAAACATTCTCGAAATGTTTCATTATAACAAAATACAAAAGAAAAAATATGGCTTTTTGAGAATGCTAGAGCCTACGAGCTCCCTTGAGTAATAGATTGTTTCCTTCGATTTTATAGACAATAAACTTTAAACGCGTTTTTTGTCGAAAGCAGGTTTTGAAAGTCCGTGTCCATCGTCATTCAAAAGCTACTGCCCCATTTTTTCCAAATTTTGCACAAACTTTCTACATATAAAAAACCAGACCCCAACGTTTTCCTTTTTGTTATTTGTTACTTTGAGGATGTTTTACAGCTACGAAATGGCCGATTTTTTCGTGAAAAATCGTACTTTTGAATTAAAACAACCACCAAAAATTAAAAAAGATCAAACAGAAACGTTGGGGTCAAGAAAAACTTCTGCTCTAATTATGCTGCTTTGATTTGTTCACTTCTGATTAGTCTGCGCTGAGATACAGTGGACACCGAAAATCATGATTTTTTAGAAGCGTCCTCAAAAATGCCTCTTCACCGACTTATTTCTCAATATTTTTTCCACGAAAAAAATACAAAATGTTATTCGAATGATGCTTTTAATTATACAAAACATTTGAATTTATTTTGTTGAACGATAGTTTTGAAAAAAATTCGCAAAATTGATGATTTTTTCATCATTTAGACCCTATCCCCCCTTAATCAATGCAGAAATTGTATGTTATAATCTTATAATATCTATATTAGTGTTACATCAATTCACAGTAACGATTTACATATACGCTTACGTATTAATAATGGTTTCGCAACGCAAAATAAATCTGTTTTCAACTAGTAGCTAAGAGCATAGCTGTGATTAAAG
Source organism: Malaya genurostris (assembly GCF_030247185.1). NCBI lineage: Eukaryota > Metazoa > Arthropoda > Insecta > Diptera > Culicidae > Malaya > Malaya genurostris. The sequence goes on from NC_080571.1 coordinate 181,986,131, forward strand.
ATATGTTAGAATCAACTAACAATAACTTATAAATGATAGTTAGTTCAATGTTTATGTTATAAAAACACTGTTGTCACCTCGCTTTAAGAAGTATAACATAAGAAACATGTTCGTGCTCTTGTTGCAACATAGCTGGGCTAAGTGTTATCAGAACTAGGATAACAGAGGTATTTGGCCACTTTAGAATCAATTATATTTTCTCCCACTTTGTAAAAATGTCCACCAAATGTTGTAACATCTTTGAAAAAACCTTCTGCAATAGGTAATTTAATATGATTAGCTTCAAATTAATGCAACATGGGTTACTTAACATTTTTCAATTTTTTGTTAGTTGGGCCAAAATATATTAAATTGCAAAATACCTATGTTACCCTAGTTACGGGTTTCTACTATTGAAGTCAAATTAACTTATTTTCAACTAGTAACTAGAAGCATAGTTGTGATTAAAGATATGTTTGGATTAAGTAACGATAGCTTATAAATTATAATTAATTCAATATGACAAAAATATGTCGTGATTGGAAACCTAAATAACTATTTCGTAGCTAGTTATTATATGAAGAAACATAACTGACACTTTGTTTTAACTAGTATGACATAAAAACATATTCATGCTTTTGTTGCAACATAGTTTGAACTTATTCGTATCAGAACTAGTTGCGGATTGCTACTTGGTTGGTCCTGTGCCACTTGTGAATGAGAGTGGTCATTAGGTTATTACAAATTTCATGTTTTAAGTTAGTTTAGTATTACATTTCGCCTTAAAATCTTCGAAGTGTAATCCTTGAGCTTCGAAAAAAGTTATGCAATAATCTCTATGCACTTAAACCCCAAACGCACATTCTTGTGGTTGCTCTGAATAATCTTAGTCAGAGCTGGGGTAAATACATCCATATGATGAAGCGACCGGTACACCATATGGCCACTGTCGCTTTCGTTTCGGTTGGCATCACTAATGGCGTTTTTCATTGAAAAACACTGGTTGCGTGGTTTTGCACTTTCGAGCAGAAATCGCAATGAAACACCGTCAGAATGTTGCATTTCTGCTCGATAGTGCAAAATCAGAGCAATCCACGCCACCAGTGTTTTTCAATGAAAAACGGCATAAGTTTATTCACATATCTATTTATGAGTCTGATGATAAGTGAACTTGGATAGTTGTTGCGGATCAAATAATCACGCACTGTTTTCTTTTTCTCGACTATAGATTTGCACGTTGACAACCGAAACACTCTCCCAATGAAACCGGTGACGTGTTCAGTTTTTGCGAGAGTTATAATTCAAACGTTTCATACTCTGGTTTGTCACATTAACAAACAGTCTCTTTCTTTTTCTACTAGTACATCTTCTTATTTTCGCTGTCTGTTGCTGCTCATCTATCTCTTTGTGATTGTTGCTCTATTATCAGCCATGACTGATAAATTTCAATGCTTGATCTGGTTTGATGTGCGTGGAAAGTGACTGTGTTAGTTAAAATTAGCATATAAATTCAAATCGTACTTCGGTCAAAATCAGGGATGCCAAGTATGAAAAATAAAAATCTCTATATTTCGCAAATTATGACTGATGTAACCTGGTATACAATAAAGAGGTGATATTTAATTTCACTTAAGCAACACTGTAATTTCACCCTGACGCAATATCTTCGTTAACGTTATCATTTAGTGATTAATCTTGTTTGTGCTAGGACACCTAACCAATTTCATTATCTTTACGTTTTGTCTTAGACTCGTCAGTGCGTAACAGTTTATGTTGACCATCTGAATCGGCCAGTATTTTCTGAAACTTGTTTTGTTCGGCACATTAGGAAGGACTTGGCACTTCGGTGCTAATTATAAGTGTATTGCATATAAGAATACCTTTACTGCTGGTAGCATAACAGTTTAATATAAACTGTTATGCACTGACGAGTCTGAGACGAGACGTAAGGATAATGGGATTGAGTACGTACCCTAGCACAAACAAGGTTAATCCCTATAAAAATGATCAACGTATTAGACGCGATTAAAAACTACCCTACGTTCTTCAAATTTGGATAATTCTGGTGGATGTTGACATTCACCAAGCGATCATCTTGAACATATTAGACTATTAAAAAATTCACAAGGTTGTGTACAAGAAGCGGACGATTCCGATGACAATTTTGACCTGTTGATATCGTACTTTATAAGGGCACAGTTTGAGTTTCAGCGAGCCATTGATATTCGTATTCACGTCAATCCGGTTATGTCTCTGACATTACCCACCCGCCTTTTTCTTCGTTTTTTGGGATCACTTCAGTTGTTTTAATTTGTTTTATTTGTTTATTTATAAAACAAAGTTCAACGGACATAGTCATCAGTCTGTCTAAATGGACTAACAGAGTGGGAAAAATCCCAACTGAGTTGCAAAATGTATGTCATTCTCAGATAGGCATAAAAACCACGATTTTTTAAAACCAATCACAAAAAATTACATGATAACTACGGAACAACTTAAAAGCTAGTACGAACAACTTATAACAAATTAAATTACATCAAACTATCTATAGTCAAATTATTGCTGATCGCTTGATTTTTTCAACGAAGTTGCGGAAAGGCTCTCCAAACTCAAACAACTCTTCTACTGCAGTGCATGTTCTTATGCATTCAGTAATTTTCTCGTTCTATCCGAATACAGTCCTATGGAATCTGTTCTGAAACAGATTTGTGTTACGCAGTGATCTATTCGGTATTCGAAAATTAACGTCATAAAGCAGTTCAGGAGCATCAATCTCTCCGTTGATCAACTTAGCAATTATCAACGTCTGTTGAGTTTTTCTACGTCGCTGTAACGAGTCGATTCCCAACAATTCGCATCTATCTGAATTTGGTGGCAAGTTTACTGTATCTCTCCACGATAAATTTCATAATGCCATACGAACAAATCGTTTCTGTACTCGTTCAATTCTAAGGCTCCACAATACTTGATACGTCGACTGAGCAATACAAAGCCTTAGCAATGCGGGTCTTTAACGTCCTTTGCAATCTTAGCAATGAAACCCAATTGACGTGTTGCTTACAAAACGATTTGTGAACGATGAACATCGAACGTCAGTTTAGCATCCAACTGTACACCAAGATCACAAACCTTTTTTCGACAAATACGTTTATTTCTTAAGACAATTTACATAGGTTTTCCTTCGCCGTAGCATTACTTTTACATAAAATTCTTATTATAATATAATACTAATAGAGTCACAACGATTTGAGTTTAATAAAAGTATTGGTGTGTATTGTCCGAGACATAACTGGATATCGTGAATACGAATAAAACTGACACTCTCTCTTTATGCTTCAGAATATCAATCAGTTGTTTGATTGTTTGAATTCTGCAAGCTTTCCCCTTTTTCACTTCTAGAGTTTGAAACGATATCGTTATATTGAACATTCTGACATACAATTAAATATTACGAAATAATCAGCATAGTTATTTATTATAAAACAATGGTGGTTCTAAAAAACCTTTTATGAAGGCGTTCGTAATGGAGAGTGACGAGTTGAGTTCGAATGTCTTCTGAGTCGGTGCTTTCCATTTTATACAGCAAATCAGCAGAAAATTCTACTTCAAACTACAACTGGTTGAAAAATGAGCCGTATACAGTATAATGAAGGAAAATTTCGCATAACAATTTGGATATACAGGGTCCGGCACTCGAAGTGTAACCAACTTCAGACCGCTCGCGCAGCTGACGCACGGGCATCAGTTCTCTAAAAATTTGCTAAATGACAGTTCGGAGTTGTATTGTTTACAAGCGCAAGAAAGCATTTTGCCAAAAGTGAACGCGAAAAAAAATCTTGATTTAAGAGAGCGAAGGAGTTGCTTTGTTTGGCCGAAAGCGGTCAATTTCCGAACATTGTATTTTCTGACGAGAAAATTTTTCCAATTGAGCAATTCGTAAACTCTCAAAACGATAGGGTTTACTTGACCGACCGTTCATACGAGAATTTGAGTCATCGATTGGCCACCAGGAGGCAGCACCCGCAACAGATAATGGTTTGGGCCACTGTAACCGCAGATGGGCGCTCTCCAATCGTTTTCATCGAGCCTGGCGTCAAGGTAAATGCGACATATTATCGGGAAAGTATTCTGGAGGTTGCTTTCGGTGGCAGACCATGGACGTTTCAGCAGGACTCGGCACCGTCTCACAAAGCTCGAGTGAACCAAGAATGGCTGAAAAACAACGTTCCGAACTTCATCACGTCCACACAATGGCTCTCGAATTCACCAGATGCGAATCCAATGGATTATTCTCTTTGGACCATTTTGGAGAGCAAAGTCCGAACTAAAAGATACACCAGTCTCGAGGCGCTGAAAAAAGTTATTGTCCGCGAGTGGGCCTAAATACCTGCAAGTCACATTCGGCAACTTGCGATTCGTTTTTTGACCGTATCAAGACCATAGTCAAGGCAAAAGGTGGTCATATCGAGCAAAAGTGAATTGATTCTGAATTTTGCATTATTTTTACACATTTTGTACTTTGAATTAAGTAAAAGTAATTTTCCAAACTGAATTTATGGCCTTTTTAATTGGTTACACTTCGAGTGCCGGACCCTGTACTATTATGGTTCAAAATAGCTTTATGCAGAATTTTGATGTCGATTATGTCGTTTTGGATTTGAATAATACAGTGAAAGAAACTATCAAAGTGGAGTACCGGAATAATTTCTGGCATTCAGAAGGGCCAAATTATGTAATCCTCTAAGATATACAACAATGTTTGGATATAAACGATATTGAACACTGTTGCGAATTTTGCATTGAAAAAATTGCACGAAACTAATCAAATTATCCCAGATTTGCACTACACTGATGGTTTTAATTACCGATTTGCAAAGAAGAAATCTTTATAGTTCTTTAGGAGCTGGAGCCATTAGAAATTCTTATTAATGATGGTGGGAGAACTTCACCTTGACATCCAGTTCCGTCTGAAGCACTAGAATAAACGAACAATTTTCATTTTTTTTGCATAAATATCTGTTTATCAATCTCATTTTTATGTATTACATCAACGCTTTACAGTACAAGTGTTTTGACATTTTGGCCTTTCATATTTGTTGTTCACACGATTCGTTTTTTTGTCGTGAATACGACTTACTTTACTATGGGGTGCCTTTTCAAAATTTACCCTCTGAGAGAGTGATAAGTTTTTGATTGTGAATATCTATTGTTGTATCTAACGAATCAACATAATTTTTGCTACATGCCATCGGAAATATGATCACAATTTTATGATAAAATTTTCAGTTCTGTGACATAATCTCAAATAGTTCAAAATTAAACTTTTCTGAAATGTTTGGTATAAACGAGTATCAAAGAGGATAATTCATATGGCGCGTTTGCCATTCTCGTATTTTGAAAGCTCATAGCTCAGTGATCTGTGGAAGGATTTATATAATCTAACAACCAATAGAATCGAAATTTTTCAACTTAAACGTGTATAGTAAAAGCATTGAAGTATTTCAATAGTACACTATTGAAAAACCTGTCTCATTTGACCCATATCAACACCAGCCAATCAGAACGCGTTCTGAGGAAGAGAAGAAAATAGCTGCTGATGTACAACAAATCGTTCAAGAAAAATGTTCCGAAAAGTGGTGAATATCGTAGTGAGTTCCTCAATTTGGTCCTTCTGAATGCTAGAAACGAATCCCTACAGCATATTGATAGTTTCTTTCAATAAATTATGCAAATCCGAAATAAAATAATCGACATTAAAATTCTGTATGCGGCTATTTTTATAGCCGTTAGGACCGCCCATTAGTGAAAAAGCTATAAACGAAATCACATAAAAGGAAATCTCTTAACAAAATTTGAATCAGTTTGGATTCTATCGTCACTGCGAGAAGATGTGTTTTGTGTCGTTTGCAAAGCTAGTTTCGCTTTCGACAAGAGCGATTACGTCACAGCTGCCAGTCATTTCGATGGATGAAAAAGCAACGTTGTAGAGCATTATCAAAAATCAGCCGTTCTAATGGCTCTAAAAGTTTTCTGAAGAACTATTAGGATTTGTTTTTCGCAAATCGCAAGTAATTATCCTCAGTTTAGTGCAAATCAAGAACAATTTGGTTAGATTTGTGCACTTTTCGCTGTGTGAAATTCACAGTAATCGAGATCAAGTGAAGCCTTTTTTTGCAAAAAATGTTCCAGAGTTTAATATCGTAGAGAATTACGCAATTTGACTCTTCTTAATGCTGGAAATGAATCCCTACAGCATATTGATAGTTTTTTTTTCAATAAATTATGCAAATCCGAAATGAAATAATCGACATAAAAATTCTGTATGCGGCTATTTTTATAGCCGTTAGGACCGCCCATTAGTGAAAAAGCTACAAGCGAAATCACATAAAAGGAAATCTCTTAACAAAATTTGAATCAGTTTGGATTCTATCGCCACTGCGAGCAGATGTGTTTTGTGTCGCCTGCACAGCTAGTTTCGCTTCCGACAAGAGCGATTACGTCACAGTTGCCAGTCATTTCGATGGATGAAAAAGCAACCTTGGAAAGCATTATTAAAAATCAGCCATTCTAATGGCTCTAAAAGTTTTCTGAAGAACTATTAGGATGTGTTGTTCGCAAATCGAAAGAAAATATCCTAAGTTTAGTGCAAATGTAGAACAGTTTGGTTAGATTTTTGCACTTTTCGCTGTGTGAAATTCACAGTAATCGAAATCAAGTGAAGCCTTCTTTGTTTTTGCGAAAAATGTGGAAAAGGGGAATGCTTGCATAATTCATACAATTGATCAACTAGTTGATATTCGGAAGTGTTAAGGTACATGTCATTTGTTTTCGTATTCACGACATCCAGTTATGTCTCTGACATTACTCACCCGGCTTTTTTAATAGGTGTTTTAGTTACTGACGACGATCAGTGAGAGCAGCGATAACAGGAACAGCTGGAGCGGACTTCGTGACGTACGAGATGTACGTGGTGGATTTCGGCGCCGTGAAATAGTTGTACTGGGTTTCAATTCACAACACTTTTACTCTACGTTAATCTTAACTTTTCTAAACTTTTCATAATAAAATATATAACTGACACTGACGTCTAGCAACACAGTCGGACTAAGAAAAAACCTGTCTCTTTTGCTGCACAGTCCCTTTTATAGTTGCTCCATCGGAAACAAGTAGTCCCGGAAACAACATTCAATCCAAAATTGCGTATCGACGAAACTGGATCGATGAAAGACTCGTTTATTCGCGAGTCGAAGCTGCGATGACATCTAGAAGGCGCTAGTTTCTTCTTCGTTTACGAACATCCTGACCCCTTCAGAAATCACATTTTGAACATCCCGAACCTCATCGTACCGATAGTCGACTAAACAGCTGGGTTGTCCCTCGATTTGATATCGATGATCATCTGACGTTGTGATGTTTACATTCGACTGTCAATGGCTGCTGGGAATCCGATTGTTGCTGCGTGTCCCTTTTTAACAGGGCGTTGGATGTTTATTTCAGGTACGTTCTCAGTTGCGGTAAAGTCATCCGATGACACGACAGGGAGTAAACAAAGTTTTGCTACTGGCCGGGTGAATTTTCCTTGTGGCGTTTGAAGAGTGACCACTCTTGTTATACCATCAGGACCAGGATGCAGTTCAATTATCCTTGCAGTAGGCCATCGCATGGGAGCTAAATTGTCCTCTTTGATGACCACTAACTGGTTTTCCGAAAGCTGCACTGGTGGTTTACACCACTTGGTTCTTGCTTGAAGGGTTGAAAGATATTCAATGTGCCATCGTTTCCAGATATCTTGCAGTATTTTTTGTGTCTGCTGCCACTGGCGTAAGCGGTTCAATGGTACTGCAGAGAAGTCATAATCAGGAACTGATTTCAGTGCTGACCCCGTCAAGAAATGCCCTGGTGTTAACGGGTTGTTGTCTGATGGGTCGTCAGTAAGAGGAACGATTGGTCTCGAGTTCAGGCAGGATTCTATTTGTGTCAACAATGTTTCCATGTCGTCGTGAGCCAATATGTGATTTCCTAACACTCGGATGAAGTGTTTCTGTGCCGATTGGATAGCGGCCTCCCACAAGCCACCGAAGTGTGACGCCTTAGGTGGATTGAAGTGCCACTTGATACCGTTTTCGTTGCACTCCTCGGCGATGGCCTGTTGATGATGTTTGCTACGGATAAGTGACTTAAGTTCGTTAGCAGCGCCAACGAAATTTCTTCCGTTGTCGCTAAATATGTTTGAACACAGTCCTCTGCGTGCAACAAATCGTCTCAATGCCTGTATAAACTTCGCCGTGCTGAGGTCTGCTACTAATTCCAGGTGTACTGCCTTTGTGCATAAACATACAAAGACCGCTACATAAGCCTTTCGTGGGCCTGCTCGTCGATGAGTTGGTTTCAGTAGTATTGGACCCCAATAGTCAACACCAGTTGTTGAGAAAGGTCTATTGGCAATGACACGTGAGGAAGGTAATTCGGCCATGAACTGTTCGAGGAGCTTTGGGCGAGCTCTGACGCAAACTATACAGTTGTAAACGATTGTACGGGCTAAGTTTCTGCCACCTATGATCCAATATCGTAGACGAAGGGTACTAAGAAGCTACTGAGGGGCAGCATGAAGATGTTTTTCGTGGTAGCATCTCACTAACAGGCTAGATAAAGCATGGGAGGATGGCAAGATGATTTGATGTTTCGCGTCGTAGGATTGATGAGATTGATTTAGTCTTCCTCCAATTCGTATCAAGCCTTCAGGCGATAACATCGGATGGAACCATTTGATTCGAGATTTCGAAGAGACAGGCTTCATTTGCTCGAGCGATTTCCATTCGTCTACAAATGTTTGCTTCTGGACGAGTTTTATCAATCTGGTTTCCGCTTCTCTTGCTTCGTCTACAGATATGCCAATGAAATTCGAATGAGCCGTTGTGTTATGCTGACAGTTTCGAGCAAATCTGAGACAAAATGCAATTACCCTCAACATACGCTGGTAATTTGAAAATTTGCCGACTAGTTCATCGATGAATGATGACTCGCTTGCCATTGGTGTTGCCGCACAATTGACCCTTCGTGATTTACGTAATACATCAGGGTTTTCGATGACAAATGAAGTTTGCGCGGGCCAATCGGTTTCTTTGCGAAGCAGCCATGCAGGTCCATGCCACCAAAGGTCACATTGTAGCAGCATATCCGCGGACATGTCTCGTGAAATGTGGTCTGCGGGATTTTCCTTCCCTGCTACGTGTCGCCAGGTACAATTGGAAGTCGTTTGTTGGATTTTGGACACTCGATTAGCTACAAAAGTGGTCCACGTTGCGGGTGGTGATTCAAGCCAACAAAGTACTGTCGTGGAATCTACTGTTATGACGAGTTAACCTTTTCATACAGCTGAGTCGCTAGTAATGCTCCGCACAGTTCGAGCCGAGGAATAGTTTGCTGTTTTAGTGGAGCTATCTTGGATTTTGTTGTTAGCAATGCCACCTTGACTGCGTTTCTTTGTTGGTAGAGCGCACATAAACGCATGCTCCATAAGCATGCTCCGATGCATCACTGAAGAAATGTAGTTGTATTGTAGTTGGATTTGCACACAACACACAGCGCTCGATGTACAGTTCGTTTAAGCGCGGCAGCTGAGAATGATAGTTGGTCCAACGTTCAATCACCGAAGTCGGAAGCACTTGATCCCAACCCCAAAGACTTCCGTCATCGTTTTTCATCATCCATAGAGATGGCATGAAAAGTTTCGCTGTTGTGACGACCGGACCTAGTAAACCGAGAGGATCGAAGAGTTGAGCGATTTGAGATAGTGCAACACGTTTGGTGAGTGGGGTAGGCGGCATCGCTAGATTGATTCGGTACCGCAGAACGTCTGATGCTGGTTCCCAGTGAATGCCAAGTGTTTTGATACACTGATTGAAATTTAGGTCGACGGATGCTTGCAATGCACGATTTTCTTCGGGGATTCCTTCCAGAACAGTTTCTTCATTGGAAGCCCATTCACGTAGCTCGAAACCGCCTTTGGCTAATAAACCTTCCAGTTGCCTTTGCAACGTTTTCGCGTCATCGATATTCGACGCGCCTGTGAATAAATCGTCGACATAAAAATCCTTACCAAGCGTTTCAGCGGCTTCGGGAAAGTTGGTTCTTTCGTCAATGGCCAATTGTTTAACACTCGTGTGGCTAAGAACGGCGCACACGCAGTACCGTACGTAACGGTTTTCAGTTCGAAGGTGTTGAGAGGAGCGCCGCTGGAATCTCTCCAAATGATACGTTGAAGTGGGGTATCCCTTTCATGAAGTAATATCTGCCGATACATTTGCTTAATGTCTGCGATAAGCATCACAGGATGTTTGCGAGAGCGCAAAATAATTGACCTCAAATCCTCCTGCACGATAGGGCCTACCAAAAGAGCGTCGTTCAAGGACGGCCCGTTAGCTGATTTGCACGAAGCACCAAACACGACTCGTACTTTTGTTGTTGAACTACTATCCCGAACAACAGCGTGGTGGGGAAGATGAAAACATGGCACGGTTATCTCATGTGGATTTACAACGCGTTGCATGTGATGAAGAGCATAATACTCATCCAAAAAACATTTGTACTGTTCACCCAACTCTCTATCCAAGTTTAATCGTCGCTCCAATGCATAGAAGCGTCTGATAGCCGTATTACGATTATCACTCAAGTTGGCTAAAATGTTCTGTTTGATAGGAAGTCTTACGATGTACCGCCCTTCAGACGTACGAGCCACGGTTTGGCGAAAATGTTCCTCGCAAGCAGCTTCTTTTGCAGAATAGCATGGTGATTTGTAATCTTCTTCTAATGCCCAAAATTTTTCCATTAGATTATGTAAATCGACATTGGTTGCAACATTAGCAATGACTGGTGTAATACGCTGACAGGTTGTAGTCCTTCCTGATACTACCCAACCTAGCTCGGAGTTTATAAGAACAGGCATACCGTTGCCTAGCGAAATTTGTCCTGTTACTTTAAATAAATCGAAGAAGACTTCGGCACCTAAGATTAGATCGACAGGGTTAGATCTACAAAAATTAGGATCAGCCAGCTGTATGTCCGGAGGAAATTGCCACGACGTACTGTCTACCGAAACGGTTGGCAGGTCTACAGTTAGTTTAGGTAAGACTAGAAGCTCTACGTTGGCACTATAGTCGCTAATGCGTGATCGTATAGTAGTTAAAAATTTCTGACGAACATTGGTAGACGACTGACCGATTCCTGCGACCGGAACGAATGTCCGTTTGCGCTGCACTCGAAGTGATTGAGCAAGACGATCAGTTACAAAGCAGCATTCGCTGCCAGAATCCAATAATGCTCTAGCAGGATGACGATTGCCCTTTTCATCAACTAAAATGACAACTGCAGTGGCTAAAATTACACAATGGCTCTTGTGACTTGACGAAGCGTGGCTCACTAAGTCGGTGAGCGTGGCAGACACTGACGGTAATCTTGATTGCTCGGTTGTTTGAGAAGAAGTGGCTTGGGACGTAGGTGAGTTCGATAACTTCCCGTCGCACGCGACAGTTGAGCACAGTTGAGTGTGATGATGACCTTGGCATTTACGACATGTGCTGGATGATGAACATTCCTTGATCATATGACCCCGACGTAAGCAGTTGCGGCATAACTGAAGACGACGTACTTCCTTTTCCTTGTCCTCCAAGCGTAGTTTTGAGAATTTGGAGCACTGATATATAGCATGATTTTCGTTGCACATGATACATTTCCTAGAATTAAAATAATTCGCTGGCTACAGGGCGAATGTTTCCTTTTTTCACATTGGAAGCTAATACAATGTCAGCGGAATTAGATTGCATATTTTGGAGCACAGTCACGCGACGTTGAATGAAGGCTGTAAGATCAGGAAAAGAAATTGCGTCTTTGGTCGATGCATATTCTTCCCAATCTCTCCGCGTCGTTGGGTCTAATCGAATACTTAACATTCGAATAAGTAAAATGTCCCAACACTGTGTTTGCTCGCCGAGCTGTTGTAGCACTCTAACGTTTGCCTCAAATTTTTCCACCAGCGAATGCAGTTCCGATGCGGATTCACGTTTAATGGTTGAGAATTCGAAAAGAGCATCCACATAAGTATGCTTTAACCTTGCAGGATTCTGATAGTGATCTTCCAGTAGGTTCCAAGCGACTACATAATTGTTGGCACTAATGGGGATGGTTTGGATCAATTTTAATGCGTCCCCAGATAGCGAAGAGCGTAAGTAGTAGAATTTCTGAATGTTGGAAAGTTCGGCGGATGAATGAACCAGCGACAGATACAAATCGTGAAAATTTAGCCAGTTATCTAGATTCCCGCTGAACACTGGGAGTTTGACATCGGGCAAGCGCACGTGCGAAGCCGATGGAGGGAAATGACCAGCATAAGGAGAACCAGAAGCACACGGTGTAACAGGAGTTTTATTAAGGGTTAGTAAAAAACCCTTCACTTTATAATAAGCAGATTCAAAGCTGGATCGATGTTTGAATTGTTGCTCGATGCCGGTTTCGTCGAGTGATTCGAGTTCTGCCTGCACTTTATTGAAATCGGACCAGAGCGATGCAAGGTGCTCTAGTCTCACCGGTACTTGACAAGCATCAGTATCATCCTCATAATTGTCGACAAACGCCTTGATGAGGTCGAAAGACGTTTGGATGTTGCGCTGTCGCAGCTTCAAAAACTTTATTCGTCGTTCCGTCGCCATATTGAACAGGAACTGCAAACAGAAGACCGCGTAGATCGAACGGGACAAGAAAACGTTATTGGAATGCTAATTACCTTCTGAAGGCAAATATGTGCCTTGTATAAATTTGTCCTCAAGTATCGTTGATCGAACGCTCACAACTCTGGTTGATTCCAGTCCGAAACTCCGGCTTCACGAGGTGGTGACCGTAAGATGGTGGGTAAGATGGTGTCACAGATGTAACAGCTAGCACGTTTGCGTCAGCGGACAAGTGGAGTCTCGACACTTATCCGGCTCGAAGGACCAGATGACGACGATCAGTGAGAGCAGCGATAACAGGAACAGCTGGAGCGGACTTCGTGACGTACGAGATGTACGTGGTGGATTTCGGCGCCGTGAAATAGTTGTACTGGGTTTCAATTCACAGCACTTTTACTCTACGTTAATCTTAACTTTTCTAAACTTTACATAATAAAATATATAACTGACACTGACGTCTAGCAACACAGTCGGACTAAGAAAAAACCTGTCTCTTTTGCTGCACAGTCCCTTTTATAGTTGCTCCATCGGAAACAAGTAGTCCCGGAAACAACATTCAATCCAAAATTGCGTATCGACGAAACTGGATCGATGAAAGACTCGTTTATTCGCGAGTCGAAGCTGCGATGACATCTAGAAGGCGCTAGTTTCTTCTTCGTTTACGAACAGTTACTCTTGTTTTACATACTAATGTGTAATCATAATATTTATTTTATTTATTAAAAAAATATCTACCTACTTATAACTATCCCTAACCTAATGCATACAAATTTTGAATCATTTGTATTACAGAGATTGAGCACCTCTCTTCAAATTTCATGCAGTATTGTTCGAATTTTTGTTCTATAATATCCACGGAGTATATCCATGGGGGTAAATTTAGTATCATCTTTAAGATCTTATTTTGAATGCGCTGAAGCCTAAGTTTGTGCGTTCGTGCACAGCCCCGCCAAACAAGGACTGCGTATTCAATTGCGGGGTAGATGATTTGTTTATAGACAGCCATCTGGTTCTTCAGGCACAGTTTAGATGTTCTACAAATCAGCGGATACAGAGACCTAATGAGTATACTGCATTTTTGAACGATTTTGTCAACATGTGACCTGAATATCAGATGTCTGTCAAAGGTGAGTCCTAGATAGATAACTTCATCGGACCATTGAATGACCTCATCACCGAATCGTATTCGGCATTCGTCTGATGGAACAAGTTTTGGAATGAATGTGGAAACAAGATGACCTGAGTTTTTGCTGCATTAATCATAATTTTCCAGCTTGTAAAATATTCAGTTAGAGCGTCCAGACCTGTCTATAGTTTATTCTTGAGAGCATTAATGACACGACCTTTGTAAAGAATGGCAGTATCATCAGCAAATTGTTACAGAACACCACCACCCGGAAGAGGTGGGATGTCTGATGTAAAAATGTTGTATAGAATGGGACCTAGGATACTTCCCTGGGGTACACCAGCAGGAATAGTAAATCTTTCGAAAGTGCATTATTCAGAGAAACCTGGAATGCTCTATCTGCAAGATAATTTTTGATAATTTTAATAAGATACATGGGAAAATTATACCGATGCAGTTTAAACACCAGGCCATCGTGCCACAATTTATCAAATGCCTTTCCAACATCCAATATTGCCATGGCAATCGTTTTGGACCCTGATTTGTTTTTTTTACTTTGTTAATCCTTGTGAGTTGGTGGATGGTGGATTTTCCATTCCGGAACCAAAACTGTTCTTCCAGAAATATATCCTGTTATCTGTGAAAGCAAGAATTCGCCTTCGTATTGACTTTTCAAACAGCTTGGATAGGGCAGAGAGTAGGCTGATGGGCCGATAACTCTTAGAAAAGGAAGGATCTTTCCCCGGTTTCAAAACTTGGATAACTTTAGCCAACTTTCACATTGAAGGGAAGTAGTCCAGCTCCCAGCATCTGTTAAAAATTTTAGTTAAGAAAACGAATGAGCGTTCAGCTCAGTGTTGAATATGTTGTCGAAACTGGGGGCCTTCATATTTTTGGAATTTTTCACAATAGCCATCAGCTCATTCGCAGTGACTCTAATTTCCTCAGGAACCAAGCTGTCTAATTGGTCAATCTCAGCTACGCTATCAGCAACGGCTCTTTCATGTGTACTAACACTATTGAGTCTTAAATTGTGTGAACACACAAACTGCTGGCCTAGCGCATTTGTCTTCTCTACTGGTGTGATTAAAGGTATTCCTTCAGCTGCGTCCTGGAGTGACATCAGAAGAGGAAGAGACTTCGGTTTTTTCTAAAGCACCTTCGTTGAAGACCAGAAAAGCTTTGAATGCGGGAGAATTTCTCGAAGCTTTTGCTGGAAGTTCCTGTTGCGAAGCACAGTTATGCTTTCCTGGATTATCCCATTTAAGTTGTTGTAAGAGGTCTAGTTATCAAGGATGCCAGTTCGTTGATACTGCCTCCGGTAGATATTTCGAAGTGGGATGAGTTTCTTGGTGACACTGTCAATTTGAAGAGAGAAACTCGGATTATGTTGTACTGGAGCTATCCTACCACGAGCGACTGTGATTGAATGCTGGAAGGAAGATAGGGCCGCATCGATTTACATCGATTCTGTCTTTTGTTTCCCCACAGCTCATGCCATGCGTTCAGGTCCCCAGCAATGATGAATTTGTTTTGTCGTCGAGTGAGCATAGCCAGGTCTCTCTGATGCACACGTACCATCTGAAGATTGGTTTGTTTGGAGTAGTACGCTACAATGATGATGATGATGGGTCCCATCGTCGTTGTAATCTCAATTTCGATGGCTTCTATAAATTGCAATTTAAATCAGGCAGAACCGTGTGCTGAATGGATCGTTTAATGGCAATGGCAACTCCTCCTCCTCTGGTAGTTGTCCTGTCGAGCCTGTGAATTCTGTAATTCTAAATAATAATAGAACTTTCAGGTTTAAGATGAGTTTCAGTTCAAATAGCAATATCGGCATTCTTCTCTGGAAGAAAGTCGGACAATTCAGCAGTTTTGCTCCTGAGTGAGCAAGCATTTAAATTAACTACAACCAACTTATTATATTGTATATTCGATGATGAATTTACCTAAGGCGTTGATTTGATCTAACCGCGTTCTGCAGTTTCGTAGTTTTGTTGTCGTTGTTTCAAAAATGACGATAAGTTGTTCAGCAGAGAATAAGTCACCAGAGTCATCCTTTGCTTGTGGTTGATTATTGCCCCACCCAGGAGGGATTTAGAAGGAAGAATCTTTTTGTGATCCAGCGGCTGAATCTTTTGGATTGCTGTGAGGTAGTAACGGCAAATTTGGAATATCTCTCTTCGGTGGTAGCCGCAGTGAATTATTTTCATTCTTCTGTGGAACATTCTTGCGCGTTGATTGTTTACGAGACGCCTGTTGTCAAATTTCTGCGAACTCAGCACGTTTGGGACACGATTTGATAGTAGATGGATGGTCGCCATCACAGTTCACACATTTCACAGCACCGACTTTTCATGTGGCAATTCCTCGCTCCATGGCCGTAGTTCAAACAGTTCGTGCACTGTGTGACATCCCGATGTACCGGTTTATACTTTTGCCATTCGATGATTGTATGGAAAAACGATTGTATCGTTTTCAGTTGACTCATGGTGGTGAAGCCCTTCTCCAGATGAACTAAGTACAGTTCATCTCGATAGTTTTTGTCCGTGTTGCGTCGTTTCATTTTAAAAACTATCACCGGCTTTAGTCCAGCCTCCGACAGTGCCTGCTTTAGTTCGGCTTCTATTAGTTTTTTTGTGTGAAGCATTCCGCTTTTGTCTGCTTCATAACATTCCTCTACTTTGTAGTGGTTCAAAGACGGAATAGTTATTTTGTATCCTTCAGTACATAAACGGATTGTTGCTTGTAGTCCTTTGCTGATCAGCGTGTCGAAATCCGAGCGTAGAGTCGGTATGAAGCCCTTCAGGTAGAAAGGCGGCATTTTTCCCTTCTTTTGAAGTTCCCCTTCGACATCAATTGGCAGTTCAGCGTATTGATTGTTACTTACTTTAGATGCTTAGCATCCTTTGGATCCTTCTCGGATCTATGGCGCGTTTTGCCCATAGCTTGGGTAGGTAGATAGCAGCGAATAAAAGATAAAACAAAATCGAAATTAGTTCGTCTATCCACATCGAGTGTTAGATGACGAAATGAACAATTTTCAATCAAAGTTTACCTTTTATACACGCCCAGTGGATAATCGGAACTGATATGTGTTTGACTACCTCAAAACCGTCGTTAGGGTGCGAAAGGCATGCAAGCGTGATGAATTTTCCTCTTTATTTCCAAAAGCTTTAGAAAACGTTGTTTTTCAATTATTTATGGTTACCTCACACTGAAAATTTTATCACAAATTCCTCATCATATTTCCGGTAGCTTGTAGAAACAATTATGGTGATGGGTTAAGTATATCACGGGATATTTGCGATAAAGTTTTGCCCATTCTTGTACAGGGTAAATTTTTAAAAAGCGCCCCATAGTAAAGTAAGCCGTATTCACGACAAAACGTATTCCCCTTATTTTTTAAATATCATATTATTTGAACCAAACTATTAACTGTTTCAAATTATAAAATAAGCTGAAATTTTTATACATTTTGTTGTTGATTTCATTACTTATTTCGAGTTTGTTTTTATCAGCACATCCTTTTTATTAAAATTTTGCTATTTTATGAACTAATGGATATAGTAGGCATCAGAACTGAGACTCAAAAGTTTTGAGATCGGTATAGATAACATCCATTTGTTAGATTTTATTGATTTGTTGATTATTTTCGATGAGAATTAGCAAAACATTCACTTTTTACTTTTTGTACAGCATAACGTTTCGGTTTACTGTTCTTCAGTCATCGTCGGACGCCTACAACATATATTCAGCGTCAGTATTTACATACAATTTACAAATTTCATTGAATACATCACAAATAAACGGTTCACCTACAATCACAAAACCATCCAATCAACTTACATTTAACAAAAAATTCACACTACTCATTTATTCTATCACTCACTCCATCATTACTGACGATATGACGATCATTCACTTCAGACCGTCCATGTGGTTTGCTTCTCCAATACTGACGAAACTTAGAAACCAGTCTATCGTATGTGGTGCAGAAAGTCCCACATTCTCTCTGTAGATTCACTGTTTTTTCTTCACCGAGTATTTTTATGTGGAACCTTTCTGCTGTTATTTTCTTCTCCTGGTTCTCGATTCGCTCAAGTATGCGAGTGTTGGCAAAGTCGAAGACGTGTCCTACTTGTTGTGTGTGTTGCGACAGTCCAGTTCTTGCGTCTTTTTTCTACGCATCGTTCTTGTGTTCCGCCACTCTCGTCTCAAGCTTTCTTCCTGTCTGTTCAATTTAACCTTGCCATCGTCTGTTTCGCACGGGATCGTGTACACCACGTTCGTCTGTTTATCTGGTGGGATCGGGTCCTTAAGCTTAGTGAAAATTTGGTTTTTATATTTTATCTTTCGGCTTAAATGCAAATGTGTGTTTCTATTAAACGATACGAACTTTTCAGCCGAACTGTTATCTGTACTCCTGCTATTTGTTCCGCGAACTCAAAACTGTTTTTTACATGGGGATCGATTTTTTCCCATTATGTTGCTGTTATTCCAAAGAGAAATTGTGCGACTTTATTCGTTGCTGATGCAATGGTAGACACAACGGGACGTAACGGTCTATCTGGTTTATGAATTTTCGGTAAACCATAGATTATTGGAGGGCTACATCCATTTACTTTCATCATTTTGTGTGTACGCCAATCGATGAACTTCTTATCTCGCCACGCCTCTATTAGCAGTCCAATTTTCTTTAAAATCTTCATTGTTGGGTCCGATATTAATTTCTTCTATGTTATTTCTTCGTTCAGGAGGTAAGCAATTTTCTTTTCGTATTCCTCAACAGTAATGATAACCATTTTATTGCCCTTATCTGCTTTGGTTATGGTGAGGTTAGGATTATCTTTCAAAAATGTTTTACTGTTGCGTATGTCTTTGGCTATCCACTCATTTTCATGATGCCGAGGTTGGTTGGTGATGTATTCAATGAAATTTGTAAATTGTATGTAAATATTGATGATTAATATACAGGGTCCGTCATCTAACTTTTTTTACCTAGCGGTTATTTCGACATTGGTAACCTTAATGTCACTTCTGATTTGACAGAAACTTAGTTTTATCCTTCCGCTAAACGAAAATGGTTGTGTATACGCTTGAGAACGTGGACTTTCGCTGAGAAAGATAGCAAAAATGGAAGGAGTAAGTCAAAGAGCCGTGCGAAATGCAATAAGGAAGTAAACGTATAATGAAGGCGTTCGTGCAAAAGAAGGAGGTTTCAGTTCGGGTTGTGGCCAGAAAAGTGAGCATTTCGAAGTTAAATGTTCTTCGTGCTAAAGGACGTTTGAATCTTCGAACCTATAAGAAACAGAAAAAACCAAAACGTAGTCCGAAACAAGAAGCATCGATCAGGCCGAGGGTTCGAAAGCTGTACAATACGATTCTTACTGGAAATTTGAACTGCAGAATCATGGACGACGAAACCTACGTGAAACTCGAGTACAAATCCTTGCGGGACCACAATATTTTACGGTGCGAGAAGGGCAATTGTTAAACTAGTCCGAGATATCGATTGAAGTCGAAAAATTTGGTATGAAAGCTATGGTCTGGCAAGCAATTTGTAGCTGCTGTAAGATTTCGAAACCCTTCATCACCACTGCTTCTATGAACAGCGAAATATACATCAAGGAATGTTTACAAAAACGACTTCTACCCATGATTCGAAACCACAAGGATCCTGTTGTCTTCTGCAGGATCTTGCTTCTTGCCACTACTCGAAATCAACGGTAGAATGGTATACTACCAAAAATGTCATTTTCGTCCCAAAAGACATGAATTAACCAAATTGCCCACAACTTCGACCAATCTGTTTATCTGGTGGGATCGGGTCCTTAAGCTTAGTGAAAATTTGGTTTTTATATTTTATCTTTCGGCTTAAATGCCAATTTTCTGTTGTACTTTTTTAAAATTCTATCCAATTTTTCACTAAGTCCAGGGATGTACGGTACTGCAACATATGATTAGTCTAGATTTGTTCCTTATTTTTCCCTCTGACTATAATAATGTTTATCCACACGATCCTTGAGGATTTTGAAGACGAACCAATTGGGATAATGGTTCATTTGTAAGATGCTCTTGACTGTTCGTATTGCTGAAGGACGGTTCTTACAATCAGATAGTTTGATTGCACGATCTATAAGTGCAATTACTGTGTTGCATTTATGCGCATATGGACTTCCCGAATTAAAATCCAGGTACCTTCCATCTTCTTGCTTCGGTAACGAAATTTGTTCAATGTGATCATTATTTCTGATTATCATGGAAATACATCGCTGCCAATAGTAATTTTGCGTTGTTGTACATAGCATCAGAATTATTTTCAGTCCAACTTATATGAGGTTGATTGTCGTCTCCACACACAAGAACAGTCCCATCGGTACAATTATCACATAATTCTTGCACAGAGGCAATATGCTCATTAATTACGTTGACGTCCCGACTTCGATCCGGCGGAATATAAACAGCACATATTTTCAAATGTTTTCCCATAATCTTTGCTGAGACAGAAACTTGTTCAATATTTTGCCCGCGTTTCAAATTAATCATATTACTAGAAAACTTCTGAGCCACCGCCAGACACAATCGAATCCTTACTTCGGAGATAATGAGAGGACCTCGTTGTTTTTGGCCGAGCGGTGGCGGGAGGAAGATACCGAAGGAGGATGTTTCTTTCTGTTCTAGACGAAAAATCGTAACACTCTTTGTCAATAATCCGTTTTTTTTTCTTTTTCTATATTTTCTTCACTAATATTTGGCTACACTCTTAATCTTTTATAACAGACGTTAATTGATTGATTGTTTTTCTTCTTATGAGATCTGGTGTGATTGCCACTTTGTTGAACTCGCTAGTCACGATCGGTTATCGCGTATCACATTGTCACTTCGGAACTGATTAATTGTGCAACAACTTCGATTAATGGCTAGATACTGACTCACTACTAACGGTTATATACACTATTTTATTTACTATTTGGAACTGATTGGACTAACCGATAACTCGAACCAACTACTTAATAACGACTACCTAATTTGTCTACGGGCCGACGCCCGAGACTAACGGCTATTTACCGCGCACTCTTCACAACTGAACTAACTCCTAACTCTTCCCAACTATGGGTTTTCAAGCTCCTAACATTTACTTTCGGTAAAGCCCGAAGATTTTAGTACAAGCCGAGCTTGTGATTTTAAGTAGAAAGTTCATCCGACTTTCTCCCGAAGTTCTATCGAAGGCCGAGAGCCGCGAACCGAAACCACTGCCACAATGTCAATGACAGTGACCGGTGCCCGTGAAAAGATATTTTTGTTATTGCTCGTCGCGTTTACGCTGACGTGAAGGCTTGCCTGAAAGGTGACGAGTTTTTCCTTCACGACTGGGTTGCTGTTCTTGCAAAGTTGTTATTCCTTCACGACTCCCTACTTTTTCTACAATACTAGCAAGTTTGAAGGAAAATTTGCTAAGGGCGCTGCACAAGCGTAAAGATTTACTTAAGGCGTAGCATTCTTTAACATCTCCGCAAAAGAACGCTTGGAATGTTGCTTGAGTGTATGCTGTATTTTATTCTGGCGCAGTTTGTACTCGGGACATGCCATACGATAATGCAGACTCTCCTTACAGTAGAGACACTTTACAATGTTAATACGCATGAGTTATACGCATTACTCCCTCCAGACTTGATACAACGGCTTTTATTGCAACAATGGGATGCTATGTGTCGCAATTGTTTGCAATTGGAGCAGTTTATGACCCACGGAACAAAAAAGTGAACTGAATACGAATTCGGTCCAGGAACGTAGTTAGGCGAAGTCGACCCAGCGAAAGTCACCCGATACGAATCTAATGAGGAATCGATACTGAAGGCAACTACTTGCAATCCAGTATCTTAACATTCTTGAGTAGGGGGTTTTTAAAACAGCCTACCCCATGCTCAAGAAAGACCACGCAAGTCAGACTCGGATCAGTGAACACGTCGTCTTTCTCGACTTCACGAAGTGGAACATATACGCGATACTCTCGCGTGAAGAGATCGCATTGAACGATCTCGTTAGCCTGTTTCGCATTGGCTAGCAAGACCCTGAGTTTGTCTGGGTGTACTTATAAAATTTTTTGTATTGTAAAATATCGCGGGGTCAGGTCTTTCGATAGTCTAGGAATGTTCAACCTTTTCCCATTCAATTCGATTCGGATATATACCGCGTACAGTCCGTTCGGGAGTGCAAGGCCACCGGGAAAATTTTTGATGCGAAATGTATTGCCATCAGAAGCTTCCATTTTATTATATGGAGGAAGGCCTGACAAATTTAAACTTTTTGTCATGGCACATAACAGTTTACGTGCGGGCAAAGATTGGTAGACAAATGTAGTGGTATTGAACAGCAGGGAAAAACAG
The DNA here is from genome assembly GCF_030247185.1 of Malaya genurostris. NCBI lineage: Eukaryota > Metazoa > Arthropoda > Insecta > Diptera > Culicidae > Malaya > Malaya genurostris. The sequence goes on from NC_080571.1 coordinate 182,008,351, forward strand.
AAACAGAATTTTGCTTAAAAACCTGTTTTAATCCACCTAGTGGTGTAATGATGCCTCTCTCATGTACATATAATATTGTGGTATTCTATTCAAAATTTTTCTCTTCGATTTTTGAAAGAAACCAAGAGATTGTTTGTGCATTAACTAGTATAACATACAGAATAAAACAGTGCTTTGAATGCGTAGGTCATCCTTAAGAAAACGAAGCGGTTTCAATATTCTATGCACTTCCGGCACCGGAACCCAAGAACCAGTATAATCAAATTCGGTTCGTATGGCCACCAACTGTATATATTGTTTATTATTATATCGTTTAAACCACCAACTAACATGACATACAAACCCTACTAGTACGCACTCTTAATTACGATTCAAATGTTTGTTGCATCCGAAAATATGCAGTAATTTTTGGTAAGACCACTAGACCTTTCAATTGACCCTAAGATTGGGAATAACGGTTTAGAGTCCAGTTTATAACATATTCTACGATTTTTGATTCGCCAGTTTCAGTGACGGTGCACAATATTAAACGAAACCGTAAGTCAGATCCGAATGAAATTGAGAATTCCATATGGGACCGGAAGACCTTTCATTTGAATCTAACATTGTGGAAATCGGTCCACCATCGCTGAGAAAAGAGAGTGATATCCATTTTGGTATATATGACCACTATTTCCGGTACTTCCGGAACCGGATACCGGGAACCAGAATAACCGGATCCGGTTTGTTTAGTTGCCTTCTGATGATGACTAACGATTTGTGTAGTTTTGAGATCAGTTTAGAATTTTTTTTACGTTTTTTGTTTCGCCGGTTTAAGTGACGGTATACAACATTGAACACACTTTACCCTATAACTCCAGAACCGAAAGTAGGATCCGGATGAAATTCAGGAAATTCATATGAAACCAGAAGACCTTTCATTTGAATCTAAGTATGTGGTAATCGGTCAAATCATCGCTGAGAAAAGTAAGTGATATCCATTTTGGTATATACTTACCTTACCTTACCTAACAGCTATAGTCCTGGGGTGTCCTTAGCTGGATCAAGCAAATGTTTCCACACAACTCGATCCATGGCTGATCGTCGCCAGCCACTCAAGGCACGAATGCTTCTGAGATCACCCTCCACTTTATCGATCCACCTTGCTCGCTGCGCTCCTCTTCGTCTTGTACCAGTCGGACTAGATTCAAGAACCATTTTAACTGGGCTGCCGGCCGACATCCTTGTGACATGCCCAGCCCATCGTAGACGTCCGATTTTAGCTGTCCGTACGATAGGTGGTTCTCCTAGCAGCTGATGCGATTCGTGATTCATACGCGGTCTCCACGTTCCGTCTTCCATCTGCACTCCGCCATAGATGGTCCTCAGTATCTTTCTATCGAAAACACTGAGGGCGCGTTGGTCCTCTGCCAGCATAGTCCAGGTCTCGTGGCCATAGAGAACAACCGGTCTGATGAGCGTTTTGTATATGGTCAATTTCGTGCGGTTGCGTACTTTTCTCGATCGGAGGAGTCCAAAGTACGCACGATTCCCTGTAAAAATACGTCTATGAATTTCTTTGCTGGTGTCATTATCGGCGGTCACCAGTGAGCCCAAATACACGAACTCGTCAACCACCTCGATATCGTCATCGTCTATCAATATTCGTGGTGGGAGGCGTAGTGTTTCTTCTCTAGAGCCTCTATCTCTCATGTTTTTTTTTCGACGCATTTATGGCCAGTCCGATACGCTTAGCTTCAGCCTTCAGTCCGATGTAGGTTTCCATCATCTTCTCAAGTTTACGTGTCACAATATCAATATCTTCAGTGAAGCCAAAAAGTTGTACGGACTTTCGGAAGATCGTGCCACTCGTGTCGATCCTCGCTCTTCGGATCACACCTTCCAGGACAGTATTGAACAAGATACAAGAGAGTCCATCACCTTGGCGTAGCCCTCTCCGAGATTCGAAGGGGCTCGAGAGCGTTTCAGATACTTGGACGTAGCACATCACTCCATCCATCGATGCTTTGACCAATAGCGTCAGTTTATCCGAGAAACTGTATTCGTGCATTATCTGCCATAGCAGTTCTCGATCGATTGTGTCGTATGCCGCTTTGAATTCAATGAATAGGTGATGCGTGGGTACGTTGTATTTACGTCACTTCCGGATATATGATCCGTTGTGGCGCGGGCGCGAATATATGATCCGTTGTGGCGCGGGCGCCAGTAATTCCCGCTTTGTACGGCCCTACGAATTCCTTAGCTATTGGTGATAGACGACGGCAAAGGATTTGGTCGAGTACCTTGTAGGCGGCGTTGAGCAATGTGATTGCGCGGTAATTGCAACAATCTAGCTTATCGCCCTTTTTGTAGACGGGACATACCACTCCATCCAGCCATTCCTGCGGTAGAATCTCCTCCTTCCAAATCTTGGAAATTATCCAGTGCAGCGCTCTGGCCAGTGCCTCTCCTCCATGTTTGAGCAGCTCGCCTGGCAACTGGTAATTGCTCGCGGCTTTGTTGTTCCTCAGCTTGCTGATCTCTTTACTTATCTCCGACAGACCAGGTGCTGTAAATCTGTCGTCGGCTGAGTGTGCACCCAGATTGATTCCTGTGTCGATCTCTGTATCCTGTGCTTCGCCATTCAGATGCTCGTCATAATAATCATAATATTGTGCACCGTCGATAGTTTTAAGCGCATACAAACCGCGACAAGGTAGTGGTCAGAATCAATATTTTCACTGCGGTAGGTGCGGACATTGTTCACGTCGGAGATGAATCAACCGTCGATGAGAACGTGGTCGATTTGATTTTCTGTATGTTGATCAGGTGATCTCCAGGTGGCTTTGTGGATATCTTTGCGGGGGAAGAAAGTGCCTCGAACTTCCATTCCTCGGGAGGCTGCAAGGTTTACGCATCGTTGACCGTTGTCGTTTGTTACCGCGTGCAGGCTCTCCAGCCCGATCACGGGTCTGTACATTGCCTCCCGGCCTACATGAGCATTCATGTCGCCGATGAGGAGTTTTACATCCCGCCGGGGGCAGTTGTCGTAGGTTTGCTCCAGCTGCGCGTAGAATGCTTCCTTCTCGTAATCGGGTCTTGTCTCATGTGGGCAGTGAACGTTGATGATGCTGTAATTGAAGAAACGGTCCTTGATCTTCAATACGCACATTCTATCACTGATTGGCTGCCACCCAATCACGCGCTAACGCATCTTGCCCAACACTACAAATCCCGTTCCTAGAACGTTGGTTGCGACGCAGCTCTGGTAGAAGGTTGCCGCTCGATGCCCACTTTTCCACACCTTCTCTCCCGTCCAACAAAGTTCCTGCAGTGCTACGACATCGAAGCCGCGGATTTGAATCTCATCATGCAGCATCCGGTCGTATCCTGGGAAGCCAATCGATTTGCAGTTCCATGTGCCAAGCTTCCAATCGTAGTCCTTATTTCGTCACGTAGGTCTTCGCCGATTATTCCGAGTCGTATTTATATTTTGATTATTCGTAACAAGTGTTTTCCGGGCGGCTTGTTAGGCCTGCACCAACCTCCTGTCTCGCCGGAGGGCCATCGTGTCAGCACTGTTTAGAGTCCCACAATGACACAAGGACGGTAATCAGCCGCTCCAAACATGGAGAACAGACGCTGTTTCGAGCCGCCCCAACATGGGGAACAGACGCTCGAGTAGGCTCGCTCTCTGTAAAGAGAAGGCAAGCCCCCCTTCCCTGTCAGAATACGACCAAGGTCCCACCGGGGTTGGTTATCCGATCTTTCCTATGATTACTCGTACTCCATCAGGCACCGCGGGGAGGTAGGGATAGGAGTTACTGGACAAGAGGCTAAGAACCAGTGAGATCCATTTTGGTATATACGACCACTTTTTCCGGTACTTCCGGAAACGGATACCGGGAACCAGGAGAGCCGAAATCTGTTTCTTTAATTGCCTACTGATGATGACTATCGATTTGTGTAGTTTTGAGACCAGTTGAGATTTTTTTTTACGTTTTTTGTTTCGCCGGTTTAAGTGACAGTGTGCTATATTGAACACACTTTACCCTATAACTCCGAAGCCGGAAGTCGGATCTCGACGAAATTCAGGAATTCCGTATGGGACCGGAAGGCCTTTCATTTGGATCTAAGTTTGTGGAAATCGGTCAAACCGTCGCTGAGAAAAGTGAGTGAGATCCATTTTGGTATATACGACCACTATTTCCGATACTTCCGGAACCGGATACCGGGAACCAGGATAGCCGGAATCGGTTTGCTTAGTTGCCTACTGATAATGACTATCGATTTGTGTAGTTTTGAGACCAGTTTAGATTTTTTTACGTTTTTTGTCGTGAATACGACTTACTTTACTATGGGGTGCCTTTTCAAAATTTACCCTCTGAGAGAGTGATAAGTTTTTGATCGTGAATATCTAATGAATCAACATAATTCTTGTGACATGCCATCGGAAATATGATCACAATTTTATGATAAAATTTTCGGTTTTGTGACATAGTCTCAAATAATTCAAAATTAAACTTTTCTGAAATGTTTGGTATAAACGAGTATCAAAGAGGATAATTCATAAGGCGCGTTTGCCTTTCTCGTATTTCGAAAGCTCATAGCTCTGTGATCTGTGAAAGGATTTATATAATCTAACTACCAATAGAATCGAAATTTTTCAATTCAAACGTGTATAGCAAAAGCATTGAAGTATTTCAATAGTACACTATTGAAAAACCTGTCTCATTTGATCCATGTCAACACCAGCCAATCAGAACGCGTTCTAAGGAAGAGAACAAAATATCTGCTGCTGTACAACAAATCGTCCGGGAAAAATGTTCCGAAAAGTGGTGAATATCGCAGTGAGTTCCTCAATTTGGTCCTTGTGAATGCTAGAAACGAATCCCTACAACATATTGATAGTTTGTTTCAATAAATTATGCAAATCCTAATTGAAATAATCGACAATAAAATTCTGTATGCGGCTATTTTTATAGCCGTTAGGACCGCCCATTAGTGAAAAAGCTACAAACGAAATCACATAAAGGAAATCTCTTAACAAAAATTCAATCAGTTTGGATTCTATCGCCACCGCGAGCAGATGTGTTTTGTGTCGTGTGCACAACTAGTTTCGCTTTCGACAAGAGCGATTACGTCACAGCTGAAAGTCATTAGCATTGGGAAAAAACAACGGTGGAGAGCATTGCACAAAATCAGCCGTTCTAATGGCTCTAAAAGTTTTCTGAAGAACTATTAGGATTTGTTGTTCGCAAATCGTAGGGAAATATCCTCAGTTTACTGCAAATCAAGAACAGTTTGTTTAGATTTGTGCACATTTCGCTGTGTGAAACTCACAGTAAACGAGATCAAGTGAAGCCTTCTTTTTTTTGCGAAAAATGTTCCAGAGTTTAATGTCGTAGAGAATTACGCAATTTGACTCTTCTGAATGCTGGAAACGAATCCCTACAGCATATTGATAGTTTCTTTCAATAAATTATGCAAATCCGAAATGGTATAATCGACGTTAAAATTCTGTATGCGGCTATTTTTATAGCCGTTAGGACCGCCCATTAGTGAAAAAGCTACAAACGAAAACAGGTAGAAACAAGCCTCTCAACAAAACTTGAATCAGTTAGGATTGTATCGCCACTGCGAGCAGATGTGTTTTGTGTCATCTGCACAATTAGTTTCGATAGACAAGAGCGATTACGTCACAGCTGCCAGTCATTAGCATTGGGAAAAAACAACGGTGGAGAGCATTGCACAAAATCAGCCGTTCTAATGGCTCTAAAAGTTTTCTAAAGAACTATTAAAATTTGTTGTTCGCAAATCGTAGGGAAATATCCTCAGTTTAGTGCAAATCTAGAACAGTTTGGTTAGATTTGTGCACATTTCGCTGTGTGAAACTCACAGTAAACGAGATCAAGTGAAGCCTTCTTTTTTTTGCGAAAAATGTTCCAGAGTTTAATGTTGTAGAGAATGACGAAATTTGACCTATCTGAATGCTAGAACCGAATCCCTACAACATATTGATAGTTTGTTTCAATAAATTATGCAAATCCGAAATTATATAATCGACATTAAAATTCTGTATGCGGCTATTTTTATAGCCGTTAGGACCGCCCATTAGTGAAAAAGCTACAAACGAAATCACATAAAAGGAAATCTCTTAACAAAAATTCAATCAGTTTGGATTCTATCGCCACTGCGAGCAGATGTGTTTTGTGTCGTCTGCACAGCTAGTTTCACTTACGACAAGAGCGATTACGTCACAGCTGCCAGTCATTAGCATTGGGAAAAAAAAACGGTGGAGGGCATTGCACAATATCAGCCGTTCTAATGGCTCTAAAAGTTTTCTAAAGAACTATTATAATTTGTTGTTCGCAAATCGAAAGGAAATATCCTCAGTTTAGTGCAAATCTAGAACAGTTTGGTAAGATTTGTGCACTTTTCGCTGTGTGAAATTCACAGTAATCGAGATCAAGTGAGCCTTTTTTCGCGAAAAATGTTCCAGAGTTTAATGTCGTAGAGAATTACGCAATTTGACTCTTCTGAATGCTGGAAACGAATCTCTACAGCATATTGATAGTTTCTTTCAATAAATTATGCAAATCCGAAATTATATAATCGATATTAAAATTCTGTATGCGGCTATTTTTATAGCCGTTAGGACCGCCTATTAGTGAAAAGGCTACAAACGAAAACAGTTAGAAACAAGCCTCTCAACAAAACTTGAATAAGTTTGGATTGTATCGCCACTGCGAGCAGATGTGTTTTGTGTCGTCTGCATAATTAGTTTCGCTTTCGACAAGAGCGATTACGTCACAGCTGCCAGTCATTAGCATTGGTGAAAAAACAACGGTGGAGAGCAGCCGTTCTAATGGCTCTAAAAGTTTTCTAAAGAACTATTAGGATTTGTTGTTCGCAAATCGTAGGGAAATATCCTCAGTTTACTGCAAACCTAGAACAGTTTGGTTAGATTTGTGCACATTTCGCTGTGTGAAACTCACAGTAAACGAGATCAAGTGAAACCTTCTTTGTTTTTGCGAAAAATGTTCCAGAGTTTAATGTCGTAGAGAATTACGTAATTTGACCTTTCTGAATGCTAGAAACGAGTCCCTTCAGCATATTGATAGTTTGTTTCAATAAATTATGCAAATCTGAAATGAAATATTCAACATTAAAATTCTGAATGCGGCTATTTTTATAGCCGTTAGGACCGCCCATTAGTGCAAAAGCTACAAACGAAATCAGGTAGAAACAAGCCTCTCAACAAAAAGTGAAGCCTTTTTTTGTTTTTGCGAAAAATGTGCAAAGGGAAATGCTTGCATAATTCATACAATTGATCAACTAATTGATATTCGGAAGTGTTAAGGAACATGTCAGTTGTTTTCGTATTCACGACATCCAGTTATGTCTCTGACATTACCCACCCGCCTTTTGTTTCGCCGGTTTAAGTGACAATGTACTATATTGAACACACTTTACCATATAACTCCGGAACCGGAAGTCGGATCAGGATGAAATTCTGGAATTTTGTATTGTACCGGAAGACCTTTCATTTGAATCTAAGTTTGTGAAAATCGGTCAAACCATTGCTGCGAAAAGTGAGTGAGAATTATTTATATATATATATATATATATATATATATATATATATATATATATATATATATATATATATATATATATATATATATATATATATATATATATATATATATATATATATATATATATATATATATATATATATATATATATATATGACCACTTTGATTTGAATCTTAGTTTATGGAAATCGGTCAAACCATCGCTGAGAAAAGTGAGTGAGAAAAAATTTGGTATATATGACCACTATTTCCGGTCATTCCGGAACCGTCTTTCACTGCACTTTTCAATGAAACGTTTTACTTTCACTATACGCTGTTTCTTATGCATTTGTAAACGATATAACTTTACGTCTGCTTTGTGGTTCAAATTGAACTGTTTAAGTTCACAGTAAGCAGTTCAATTTTAACTGCTCTTCACTGACGAGTCTAAGACGAAAAGTAAAGATAGTGAAATTTTTTATGTGCCCTAGCACAAAATAAGGTTAACCCTCTAAATGACCATTTGAATCGGCCAGTATTAGTCGAAACTTGTTTTCTTTCGGCACGTCAGGAAAGACTTAGCACTTCGGTGCTTATTACAAATATGTTGCAAATAGCAATAACTTTACGCCTGCTTAGCGGTTCAAATTGAACTGTTTAAGTTCGCAGTAAGCAGTTCAATTTGAACTGCTCTGCACTGACGAGTCTAAGAAGAAACGTAAAGATAGTGAAAAAATAGTTGCTAAATCGGAAATTGGAATAAGTATCACCATATTCTCCGAAAAAAGTCATTTTAAACAGCTTAGGGGTTTCCAAAGTACTAAGTTTTACCTTCGCGTAAAATCTGTAGACCTTAAAAATATTAAGTGTATTCGGATATGCACTCAAGATTCGAGATTTGCATATACATTCGAGATATACATACACACACATACATTGCTTAGGCCGATGAACTGTGTCGAATGATATAGAACCGGACCAATTTTCACTATTATCTAACAATACTAACAAGTGGGTACAATATGAATAAAAGGAAATATAAAGGATGGAAAACACATCTTCTGCTAATGACGGTTAATCTATGTTAACTTTTTTTGCAAATATTTTAGCGGAATTTTTATGTTTTGAATTTTACTCTGATAAGATGGAAAGATGGCCTTGGTCATATTATAAAACAGAAAAACGAAATGATTGCCAATTACATTACAACAAGCTACCTCTAAACAAAAAGTGGCTGTCATTTTCAGATTCAATTTAATAACTCTTTTCGTTGCGCTTTAATTTATTATCATTTTCATATACAGATTTTTATAACAGAATTTTTATCCCCCGATACAGATTTACAGATACCTGGAAATACAGATTTAAATGTGACAAAGTACGCTGCGAACGGAGCAAAGCCGGTGGTGTTTTTTTCTTCCGTACCAACACGTACCGGTTTTGCATCGTTTTCTTCAGTGTTATCGGTGCTGTTGTAAGTGGAAACCGGATACTAGTAGTCCCAAAGTAGGTTTATATATCCACAAACTAACAAGATCTGCCAACTAAAAGAATTTACCAGTAAGTTTTACAAAAATGTGCACCTCGTTTCACAATCACTTGTGAAAAAATCCTCGTGAAATTGAAAATTTGCCTCTTATCGCACCGTAATACCGGATTTATCGCACTGTAATACTGGAACTATTCATGGACTTTTCAAAAATTTCAAGACTTTTTATTTGCTCCTCAGTTTGTGTAAATCGGTTAGGAAGTTTCCGAGAAAATTCAGTGCGCATTTTCTCATACATTTTTCAATATTACCTAGTAATTCCGAAACCGGAAGTCGTATAAAGATAAAATTCAATAAAAAAAACAAGTACCCCATTGGCCCTTTCATTTGAATCTAAGTTTGTGAAAGTCGGTGTAGCCATCTCTCCCAAGTTTAGCCATCTGTGACACTCGGCTCTTCGGTCCTTCGTTCAAAATTCCGGTTTCTCAGTGATTACATAGACTTTCTATATGAGGAAAACAATTTTTGACATTAAACTTCGTATAACTAGAAAAGTAAACAACGGATGAAAGAACGAAAGCAATAGCATTCTGACTGACAAAAGGACCTTTCAGTTGCAAGTAGTACGTTCAAAATCGTCAGCTATCTCTGATATCTACGTCTCTTCGTTCTGCACACACATACACACAGACGTTTGCTCAATTGACCGATCTGAATTGATTGGTATATGAGCAATTCCAGAAAGACTTGGCAGATCATCAGACTCGACCTTCTCCGATTTGGATGAAACTTTACACATTTGGATGAAACTTTGCACATGGCTTCAGTATGGCAAATCATAAGTTTTGAATCAATGGAGAGGTCAATCCGACTAACGACTGATTTTGAAAAAGGACGTATGTATCTTTGCATGTCACGAAAATTGCCTTCTTCAAATCGTTGTAACTCGGAAACCGTTAACTGTACAAAAATGGCCTTTCAGGAAGAAGTTGTAGGGAATCGATTGGACACTAAAAAAATATACACTGAAAAATTTTTTGATTTTTTTTCTCAATAATTTCAAAATCAAAAAAAAAATAAAAAAAAAATCAGGGTTTCGTTTTTTTTTTGATAATTTTTTTTTATTTTTTTATTAAAACCTACAGATTGATTGATACAGCTAAAACATTTTACGGGTCTCGTTGTAATTCGGAAACCGTTCATCGTACAAAAATGGCGTCCAGGAAGAAGTTGTAGGGAATCAATAGGGCAGTCTAAAAAAATATACACTGAAAAAAAAAATTTTTTTCTCAATAATTTTAAAATGAACCAAAAAAATTTAATTAAAAAAAACAGGGTTTCGATTTCTTTTGATAATTTTTATTTTAAACCTACAGATACATTCAAAATTTCAAGTTCTCGTTGAAAGATAATCATTTAAACAGTAGAATATTATTCTACAGGTTAAAGGCAATAGATTTGTTCATGATATCCTTTCTTCTAAAAGTAGTTGTTCTTGAGATACTTGGATATTGAACTATAACACCTTTTTTATATATCCATTTTTTTTATATCATTTATTTTACCCCGGCTTTAACCATGTTTATATATCCATGAATTGTTTATTTGTTTGCTATATCTACAATTATTACATGTACATGAATAATTATTAAAATCAATTTTTTTTAGTTTCCCTACAACTTCTTCCTGAACGCCATTTTTGTACAATTAACGGTTTTCGAGTTACAACGATTTGAAGAAGGCAATTTTTGTGAAATGCAAAAATACATACGCCGTTTTTAAAAATCAGTCGTGAGTGGGATTGACCTCTCAATTGGTTCAAAACTTATGGTTTGCCATACTGAAGCCATGTGCAAAGTTTCATCTAAAGCGGAGAAAGTCGATTCTGATTTTGTCTACTCATTCCTGGAATTGCTCATATGACACACCGGCCTTCTGAAAAATTTTCCAAAGTTTGAGTAAATTTTGTATCTATTTTTCATATAAATAAAAATAGTAAAACACTCGTTTCATACTGGTATACATGATATGTAAAACATGAGTAACTGCAACATTGGAGTAAATAGAAAATCGTTAGATCAATGACCTAATATTTTTGTAAACAAATGAATTTAAAAAATGTTAGTACCTTACCGACTCTGTACTCTGTGTGGTTCGTTAAAGCCGTAGGGAAGGTTGATGTGCCCATCAACAAGTAGACCCGCTACAAACTTACTTTACGCACCATTTCCCTCACTCGAGAAGCAATGATTTGTGTTCGGCAGTTCACTCTATGCTATTATGCCATAGAGAAGGTTGCTGTACACATTAGTAAGTTGATCATTTTAAGAATTTGTTTTGTGCGCTGCTTTCCTTGTACGAGAGATATATTCATCGGAATTTTGCTGTATTATTTGCATTTGAGAAAAACGTAGGATGACTCTGATAATGGAGTGCTAGATGGCCCGTCGAATGATTTGGTTGGGAATAGAAAACAATTTTTGAGGTAGTATTCATAATTTTATGGAAAGAAAGGTATACGTATAACTTAATATTCCATACTATGAATGAAAAAATTGTCTGACCCTCTTTATACTCATAATAAATATCATAATAACTATAAATTAGACCTACATCATCTTTATAATCCACAATTTTACCTATAAAAATTACTGTCAAATGATTTTATCACAATTCAATCTGTAATTCACGTAGATTTTAATAACCTCTCTTCTTATTATTTCAAATACAGCACATAAAATGAAGTGATCCCTTGGAAAAGCATCATATCAACATATTATTGAATATGAACTATTTTCTGGCATCGTATTATAAATATCGTAACAAAAATGCCTCATTCTCTACTGGATTCTGGTAAAAAAGGCATGTATATTAACTGGTCGTATGGAGATGGATCCAGCAACAATTCACATTTGCCAATTGATATGCAATTCAATGCAGGACATCAGCTACAAATTGTTCTCTACAGGTGATGTTAACAGATATTCCTAATTACTAACTGCTCTATACTCTCCAAAGTGTTTTATACCATTCGACTAAGCTAGACAAAATCGGAAAATGTATGTATGAGTGAATATATGTGGTTATGTGCAATATTCAATGACTTTTGCCTATCTCATATAGAAATGCTAGGCAATCACTTCAAAACCCGAGTAGAACAAATGTTGTCGTACGACTTGACTCAGTTCGTCAAGCTGAGCAATGTCTGTGTGTATGTGTCTGTATGTATGTGTGTGTATGTATCAAATAATCTCACTAGGCTTTCTCGAAGACGTCTGAACCAATTTTGACAAGCTTTTAGATTGACATGAAAGGACTCATCCCATATGGAATTCCTGAATTCCATACGGATCCGACTTCCGGTTCCGGAATTATCGGGCAAAATGTGTTTAAAATGGTACAGCGTCATTAAAAGTGGTGAAACAAAAACGACGACGACGACGACTTAATAGTAACAATACCTGCCACAACAATAACAATAACATGTTATTACAATATACATTACCTTGGACAAAGACTTACTAGCAGCTGCACGGGTTCAATTCTCCGGGCATTCAGGTGCAGATATTGCCTCAAAATTCATAAATTTTCAAAAAGGTGAAACAATCAACCCTTACAAAGGAACTAGAAGTATTCAAAGCAACACTACTCCGGTCTTAGGAAATAATGACATCAAAGCTGCAATACCCACTAACTATGTGAACACATCTGCAATATCACAGAACATAAATACATCTGCAATAACACAGGACATGAATACAGACAGCCAATTCGAAATCGATCCAATGCGTCTTCCCATTGTAAGTCTTAATTCACAATCTGCAAATGGCGACGAACGCTTCTTGAAAGCAAGACTTCGTGACCCGAAAATAATGCACGTCGTCCGACTGTATTTGTCATACATGAAAAATAAACAACCTACAGTATGCATCGAGGGTATGACACCAACTAGCATAAAAATGCTATTAGCATCAGAAGACCTCCTACGAATCTTCATCGAAATGCATCAGGAATATGGAATGAAACCTAAGGAAGCGCTGGCCGACCTGGACTCTTATGGGAAATTTTTGACAAGTGAACACATCCGCCGACTCCAACTAATCCGGGAAGCCGAACACAATTTTACAAGGACGAATTTTCAGAAATAACGACGCCCTCTATTGTGGTAGTATCCTATAATGACGGAAGTGACACTACACTTCATTCAAATCCTCAAATTTCTTCGCATTCACAACAGAATGCTATTGAAATTCTTGTCTACTGTCAGAATTTCAATCATCTTCTTTCTCAGTTATTCTTGGAACTGAAAGTAGTTGGAACGAAAGCGTAAAATTCGAAAAAATTTTTGGAAATAACCGTAACCGTAACTTAGCACTATCCAACAAAAAATCTGGAGGTGGATTCTTCATTGCAGTAAGTGCTGACGTTTCATCCGACAAAATTGAAACAAATAAACACAAATAATTTGAAGATGTTCGGACCAAAGAAAAATTATGTCGAATATTTAACCAGAAGCTAAGTTACATATATACGGTGTCTTTAACCAACGAAACGCTCACTTCATCACCGATGAACAAAATGAATCATTTCTACTTCCAATTGCAGAAGAAAATGAAACACTTTAATTTCTTTTCGACAAAATCTTTTTATTCGGCTTGAATCAAATAAATTCGGTGAGAAATAAACAAAATTTATATCTTGATCTTCTTTTCACATACTGTACCGAAGACTTCTGTGTGAATGCCTCACCAAATCCACTCTGGAAGAATGAAGCATTTCGCACAGCAATTGAATACTCCTTTTTTATGCATAACATGTCTCTAACTAACGAAATAGAAGCAAAACGTAGACTAAGTACAATAAACTGGCAAAATATTTTGAGTATAGAAGGAAACGTCAATGAAGAAGTGGAAAAATTCTATCTAATTATTAACAACTTAATTTCGGAAATTGCACCAGTTAAAAGAAGAAGAAGAAGTCACAATTGAAAATTGCCTGTCTGGTTCAACCCGCAATTGAAAAACCTGAAAAATAAAAAGCAGAAAGCACATAAGATTTATAGAAAAGATAAAAGTGTTATCAATCTACAAAACTACCTCGATATTTGCAATGACCTGAAAATAGCAATCAACTCGGCACACGAAGAATATAATTCTAAAGTCGAAAGCGAAATCAAAGAGCATCCTAAAAATTTCTTTAGCTATGTTAAAACAAAACTGAAGAATAACAACCTTCCTTCCCCGATGAACCTAGACGGAACTACTGGAAAGAATAGCACTGAAATTTGTAATTTATTTGCAAATTTTTTCCAAGAAATATATACATCATATGCCGTGAACGTGACTACTTTTCCTTTATACCGGAGGTTTCTAATGACATCAGTGTCAATCAATTATCAAAGCAAGAAATATTCAATGCACTTGAAAACCCCAACGCAGCAAAGGGACCTGTACCTGACGGAATAGCACCAATATTTTTGAAGCAATAAGCTACTGAGCTCAAAACACCATTACAACATCTCTTCAACTTATCTCTAAGAACAGGAATATTTCCAGAATGGTATTGAACAAAAACTTTTGGAATGGCTTGAATCGTATCTTACAAAACGTAAACAAATTGTACGCTATCAAAACACATACTCCAAATCAATAAATGTCACTTCAGGTGTTCCACTAGGTGTTCATGTTTCTAAACGAAATTTCCTTCTAACTAAAACATCTTAAAGTACTTTTATATGCAGACAACATGAAGCTCTTTATGGAAATAAAAAATGTTGTAGATGCTGAAGTATTCCAATATGAAATAACGTATTCAACATTTGGTGCAATAAAAGCTTACTCCAACTAAACGTTAAAAAATTAGTAGAAAAATCATGTCTCCTACTATTAACATATATTTAGGAAACTAACCTGTAGAAAAATGTAAAAATGACCCTTACACAATAAAATTATTATATACAACATACGTCAGGTCAATTTTTGAATACTGCAGCATAGTATGGAACCCATGTACCTCCATACACGTAGAACGCATCGAATCTGTTCAAAAACAATTTCTACTGTATGTGCTTCGAAGACTAAACTGGACTATATATCCTCCTCCATCATATAAAGCGCGTTGTATGCTCATAAACTTACAAACACTCAAAGAACGCCGCAAAGCTACAATTCTTTATTTTATCAACGACATTATTTCTCAACGAGTACAATCTAAATCATTGCTTTCACAACTAAAATTTTATGCTTATAGTCGCCATCTCAGAAGTCGTCAAATATTCTCGGAAAAAATATTAAACAAATTATGCCAAAAATAATCCTATTAATCAAATGATGCACTTTTACAACGAAAACTGCCAAAAAAAACGATCTAACTATGTCCAGGAAACAAATAAAAAGGCGGGTGGGTAATGTCAGAGACATAACTGGATGTCGTGAATACGAAAACAACTGACATGTTCCTTAACATTTCCGAATATCAATTGTATGAATTATGCAAGCATTCCCCTTTTTCAAATTTTTCGCAAAAACAAAGAAAGCTTCACTTGATCTCGATTACTGTGAATTTCACACAGCGAAAAGTGCACAAATCTAAGCAAACTGTTCTTGATTTGCAGTAAACTGAGGATATTTCCCTACGATTTGCAAACAACAGATCCTAATAGTTCTTTGGAAAACTTTTAGAGCCATTAGAACGGCTGATATTGTGCAATACTCTCCACCGTTTTTTTTCCCAATGCTAATGACTGGCAGCTGTGACGTAATCGCTCTTGTCGAAAGCGAAACTAGCTGTGCAGACGACACAAAACACATCTGCTCGCAGTGGCGATAGAATCCAAACTGATTCAATTTTTGTTAAGAGATTTCCTTTTATGTGATTTCGTTTGTAGCTTTTTCACTAATGGGTGGTCCTAACGGCTATAAAAATAGCCGCATTCAGAATTTTAATGTTGATTATTTCATTTCGGATTTGCATAATTTCCCAAGTAACAAATGTAACTTATTGAAATTTCAAAAGGTTCTACAATTGTTTCAGAATTGTTTTTTATGTTAGATATATTCAAAAAGATTTTTAAAAACATTAAAATCGGTTGTGCAACTTATACCTGTTAAGTTTCACGATAATACCGAAAAAATCACTATAGAACAATTTTAAGTATATCTAAAAAAATTGTGCAGCAAATCACCAACTTGCCCACGTTGCACTAGTAGTTATAGAAGCTCTGCCAGAATTTTCACATCGTCATGTGAAAACGAAGTAACTAAAACAATTGTTCAACTTATCAGAAATTTTCCAAATGGCAGTCATAATTGTATCGGACTCAATATATGCCGAAATGGCTGTATATCTCTCGTGAAGAAAAAAAAGTTATATCATGGCAAAAATTGATAAGCCGAATTGAAAACCTCGCAGTAAAAACTATATTGCTGCCGAGTCCGCATTGTCTTGACTGCCTTATGAAATTTTAGGCCAGTGTGTGAAGTTTTCTTCATTTCTAGAAAAACAATTCGAAACTTGCAAATAAGTTGTACCAGGTTTATCTGTTTGAAATGAACGTAAAACTTGCCGACATGAGAATATTATCATAAAAGTTTCAGGAATACAGCATTACATACGAAATGAAAACAAAAATCAAATCAGATAATTTGTATTCGGTTTCCATCTCGCGAAAAAAATGAACAGACCTGACATCACTTTTCAAAGATATTGAACGAAAAGTTAAGTTCATCATAGATACTCTCATAGTTATATATTACCGCTTGAGCAACTTGTTTTTGCAACTAAAGCACATGGGCTCACCAAAATAATACCTAACATACAGTGCGTATCACAAATGTCGGGTTCACTAAGATGAATGACTAAACTGTATTGTTTTTCAAGGCAACTAGTTTGATAAAAATAAAAACAACTATTTTGATAGAACTAAAAACAAAAAATTTTTTTTCAGTATTTACATGTTTATATTTCCTTTTATTTAGGTAAAATAAATTATTACGTTGGGTGAACCATTTTCTTTTCAACACACTGTTATCCTCGAAGCCATATTGTAAAATATCGAAGAAAAATTCATTTTAAGATTTTTTAGATTAATTGAAACATCAATATAATTAAAATCGTCTGAAAAGGTGTATTAATGTTTGATAACTTTCCTATACATATTTCAAATGCTCTCCCGATCATATTCATTGAAACGAATAGATTGTTATTTTCATAGAAATTGATGTGTAATCATCAAAACACGTACATTCAAAGGCGCTTGAAAATTTCAAACGTACGAAGACATGTTTCACCATAAAAATGCAGTTCGTTGTCGATTTTCTATTTACTAAAACATAAAAGATCAATTCTACAATATGTTGTATTACCATTTATTTATATGCAGAATATTTTTAAAGTTCCATGTTTGTGTTATGAGCAGTTGTATTGAAAATCAAATGTGAAACTTATTCATTTGAAATTATGTTTGCTATGTTTTTGTAAACATCAATTCAATTCCTGTTTACATTACGTAGTAGTTTCCATGAGTTTCACAACTGTTTTTTCGCTGATTTAATTGCTGCATTTGTAATGGGATCGATGCATGAGTTTTTGTATTAGTTGCACAATAATTGTGAATAATTGTTCAAAACAACGGAAGAACTTGAAGATATGTTGCACAACACAGAAAAATTGCGCTTTTTCCATAACACAACAGTTACTACAATAGTAATATGAACTAATTTGATAAATTGCACAATCTGTAGCAAAATACAGGACAGCAACTTAACGTGCTACTTGGGTTATTGAAAGAAACTATCAATATGCTGAAGGGACTCGTTTCTAGCATTCAGAAAGGTCAAATTGCGTAATTCTCTACGACATTAAACTCTGGAACATTTTCCGCAAAAACAAAGAAGGCTTCACTTGATCTCGATTACTGTGAGTTTCACACAGCGAAAAGCGCACAAATCTAAGCAAACTGTTCTTGATTTGCAGTAAACTGAGGATATTTCCCTACGATTTGCAAACAACAAATCCTAATAGTTCTTTAGAAAACTTTTAGAGCCATTAGAACGGTTGATCTTGTGCAATGCTCTCCACCGTTGTTTTTTTCCCAATGCTAATGACTGGCAGCTGTGACGTAATCGCTCTTGTCGAAAGCGAAACTAGTTGTGCAGACGACACAAAACACATCTGCTCGCAGTGGCGATACAATTAAAACTGATTCAAGTTTTGTTGAGAGGCTTGTTTCTACCTGATTTCGTTTGTAGCTTTTTCACTAATGGGCGGTCATAACGGCTATTAAAAAGCCGCATACAGAATTTTAATGTCGATTATTTCATTTCGGATTTGCATATTTTATTGAAAGAAACTATCAATATGCTGTAGGGATTCGTTTCCAGCATTCAGAAGAGTCAAATTGCGTAATTATCTACGACATTAAACTCTGGAACATTTTTCGCAAAAAAAAGGCTTCACTTGATCTCGATTACTGTGAATTTCAAACAGCGAAAAGTGCACAAATCTAAGCAAACTGTTTTTGATTTGCCGTAAACTGAGGACATTTTCCTACGATTTGCGAACAACAAATCCTAATAGTTCTTTAGAAAACTTTTAGAGCCATTAGAACGGCTGATATTGTGCAATGCTCTCCACCGTTGTTTTTTCCCAATGCTAATGACTGGCAGCTGTGACGTAATCGCTCTTGTCGAAAGCGAAACTAGCTGTGCAGACGACACAAAACACATCTGCTCGCAGTGGCGATAGAATCCAAACTGGTTGAATTTTTGTTAAGAGATTTCCGTTTATGTGATTTCGTTTGTAGCTTTTTCACTAATGGGCGGTCCTAACGGCTATAAAAATAGCCGCATACAGAATTTTATTGTCGATTATTTCATTTAGGATTTGCATAATTTATTGAAAGAAACTATCAATATGCTGTAGGGATTCGTTTCCAGCATTCAGAAGAGTCAAATTTCGTAATTCTCTACGACATTAAACTCTGGAACATTTTTCGCAGAAAAAGGCTTCACTTGATCTCGATTACTGTGAATTTCACACAGCGAAAAGTGCACAAATCTAAGCAAACTGTTCTTGATTTGCAGTACACTGAGGATATTTCCCTACGATTTGCGAACAACAAATCCTAATAGTTCTTTAGAAAACTTTTAGAGCCATTAGAACGGCTGATATTGGGCAATGCTCTCCACCGTTTTTTTTCCCAATGCTAATGACTGCAGCTGTGACGTAATCGCTCTTGTCGAAAGCGAAGCTAGTTGAGCATACGACACAAAACACATCTGCTCGCAGTGGCGATACAATTAAAACTGATTCAAGTTCTGCTGAGAGGCTTGTTTCTATCTGATTTCGTTTGTAGCTTTTTCACTAATGGGTTGTCCTAACGGCTATAAAAATAGCCGCATACAGAATTTTATTGTCGATTATTTCATTTAGGATTCGCATAATTTATTGAAAGAAACTATCAATATGCTGTAGGGATTCGTTTCTAGCATTCACAAGGACCAAATTGAGGAACTCACTGCGATATTCACCACTTTTCGGAACATTTTTCCCGGACGATTTGTTGTTCAGCAGCAGATATTTTGTTCTCTTCCTTAGAACGCGTTCTGATTGGCTGGTGTTGACATGGAGCAAATGAGACAGGTTTTTCAATAGTGAACTATTGAAATACTTCAATGCTTTTGCAATACACGTTTAAATTGAAGAATTTCGATTCTATTGGTAGTGAGATAATATAAATCCTTTCACAGACCACTGAGCTATGAGCTTTAAAAATACGAGAAAGGCAAACGCGCCTTATGAATTATCCTCTTTGATACTCGTTCATACCAAATATTTCAGAAAAGTTTAATTTTGAATTATTTGAGACTATGTCACAAAACTGAAAATTTTATCATAAAATTGTGATCATATTTCCGATGGCATGTCGCAAGAATTATGTTGATTCATTAGATACAACAATAGATATTCACGATCAAAAACTTATCACTCTCTCAGAGGGTAAATTTTGAAAAGGCACCCCATAGTAAAGTAAGTCGTATTCACTACAAAAAATATTTAAACCAAATCGTATAGCATATAAGAAACCATTGTAACTTTTTTTTGTCAGTAGTCTACATTTGCTTGACGAATAAATAAATAAATAAACAAACCGGTTCCGGCTATCCTGGTTCCCAGTTTCCGGTTCCGGAAGCACTGGGAATATTTGTCATGTATTCCAAAATGGATCTTACTTCACAAACTTAAATTTAAGTGAGAGGTCTCATGGTCCCCTACAAGATTCGTGAATTTCATTGGGAACCGACTTCCGGTTTCGGAATTATAGGGTAAAGTGTGTTAAAAATTGTATACTGTCACTTAAAGCGACAAAACAAAAACCGTAAAAAATATATAACTTAGCTTCAAAACTATACTTATCAATAGTCATTATCAGTAAACAGCAAAAAAATCGACGCCGTCTCCACGTTCCGTCTTACATCTTCACTCCGCCATAGATGGTTCTCAGCGCCTTTCTTTCAAAAACACTGAGGGCGCGATGGTCCTCTGCCAACGTAGTCAAGGTATCGTGGCTATAGAGAACAACCGGTCTAATGAGCGTGTTGTAGATGGTCAGTTTCGTGCGTACTTTTCTCGATCGAAAGGTTCACCTTGTAATACGTCTCTGTATTTCTCTGCTGGTGTCATTGTCGGCGGTCATCAGTGAGCCCAAATACACAAACTCGTCAATCACCTCGATATCGTCACCGTCTATCAATATTCGAGGTGGGAGGCGTAGTGTTTCTTCTCTAGAGACTCTTCCTCTCATGTATTTTGTTTTTGATGCATGTTCGCGCGTTTAACCGGGTTCTTCGGACACTTATAAAATTCTGTAAAATTGCACCAAGAAAAAACTCTTTATTCCATGAGCTGAGAAAATGTATTAACGCGGCACGGAATACGTGTATTTCACGCGACGGATTGAATTATTCTGAGCAATCTAACATGTAAAATTGCTGGCCGGCTTTTATACGACATCAAAGGATCATTCGAAGATCGGGTACTACCTGTGTTCGAGAAGTGAAACAGATAAATACGATATGTGCAAACGAGAGTGATCTGATAACAATTTGTGGATCGTCGACGACGGACGACAAGTAGGTCTTCTTGGACGACAGGACCAACCATTAGGCCGTCGTTCAAGGAAACTCCGGTTGAAGTCCGACAAGATGCGTCAAACACCACTCGTAACTTCGTGGTGGTACTGTCTGGTTTTGGAACAGCATGATGTGGTAAATAATAAGTCTTACATTTGACAGTATTATCGTTTATCTCCCTCATACGACCAAGAGTCCGATACTCGTGAATGAAATTTGAGTATAATGCTTTTAATTCTGGATTGGCAGCGAATCGACGCTCTAGTCCCATGAATCGCTTGAGAGCTATTGCCTTCGATTCCCCCAAATTATTGATAACATTATCTCTTTTCGGTAGAGTTACTATAAATCTACCCTTCTCATCTCTCTCAGTGGTCTTCTCGAAGAGTTTCTCGCAAGTGGATTCTTCGACGGAATTGATGCTTGTAGTATGGCATGTCTCGAGTTCCCAGAATCTTGTAAGATGTTCTTCGACCTCCGCTGTCGAACATATATGAGCCAGTGAATGTGTCACGCTGCTTGAATCTGCAGGAACTCGTCCAGAGACTATCCAACCAAATACCGTGTTCTGTAAGGTCGGACCTGAAGGCGTTGCTTTCCACCGCTCATCCTGCAGCAAGTCCATGTAGTATTCGGCTCCAATGTTTAAATCAACTGGACCCGGTTCATGAAAACTGGGATCCGCAATTAACGTTGAATCTGGAAGATCCCACTCAACAGAATTAACCTTCGCTCTTGGTAGGAGGACAGTTAACTTCGGCAGTACGGTCCATTCAGCATAGAGTGATGCTTCTTCTGGCAATGACGACATCCTCCTCTTTCGCAGGAACTCGCGTAATGGCCTGGACGTAGACAGTTACGACACAACTTATGTGTACTGACTGCTTCAAAATGCTCCGAAACTTTCATACGTTGAAATGTAACACACTGGAAAGCGACATGCCACGATTCGTTGCAGAACGGGCATCTATTTGGTGTCTTTACTGTGGCGTGGCAAATGGATTGCTTAGATGAACGTTGATCTGGAGTTTGGGTTTTAACAGCAACAATTGATTGCAGAACGTCGCAATGATTTCGAAGAAAACTAATTAGAGCGGTATATGTAGGAACTTCTTTCGATGATTTTCCCACTGACGAAGCGTAGCGGAGTCGAGTTTTGAGCACACCATGTATGCAAGAATGGTGGCCCACCCGGAGGTGTTCTCACCGAGCTTTTCTAACATTTGGAGATTTTTCTCGAACTCGCTGATGAGATAGTTGAGTTTTTCGAAGCTCTCTCGTTTGATTTCTTCAATGGCAAACAGTGCGTCCAAGTGAGCCTTTACAATAAGCTTTTTATTCTCATACCGTCTCTCTAACATTTCCCAAACGATTGTATAGTTATCTGCGCACAATCCCACCGAGCTTATTTCTTGCAATGCAGCTCCAGTCAGCGACGACCTCAGGTATGTGAATTTATCCATATCATTCAACTGCGGCTTACTGTGTATAAGACTCAAAAAGGCATCACGGAAGGTAACCCATTCAAAAATCTTACCACTGAATGACGGTAGACGGATTTCTGGTAACTTCACTTTCGAAAATGTCACTGGCGGTTGTATGTCACAACTATCATCTCGATTATTCTGCGATCCGGACTCTGATGAGGAGGTAACAACGCTAGCAGCGATGCCTTCAGGACATAGAACTGCTTTTTGAAGTCTTGAAGAATACGGTCGTTTTCGTCATCTAGTTGTCCCAAATCCTCAACATTCACATCAGGATCAGATTCAGAATGTTTCTGAACCTCTGCATCCTCAAGTAATAATTCTGGCTTGCTCTGAATCACGGAAAATTCTTTATAAACTTCATCCAGTCCTTGCAACCGCAGATCTACCTGTCCGTTGTCTCGCTCTTCTTCAAACTCATCAACAAAGAATTGTATGCCATCTAACAACTTTCGGAGCTGCTGTTCCCACTTTCGCAGGCATGGTAACTCGGTTACCATTCCAAATCACTGTAACGGACACCAAACACGGAATGTTTCAAACACTGCGAATCACTAGTGCACGTTTACCGTAATAGATTGACTGACCGACTCGACGTTCCACACAGTTATCGCATTAAACCGAGATTGACAGAAATTGCAACCTACAACACAGGAGATTCGACTGAGGTGAACAACCAGCGAAATTGTAACAAGTCTCGAGACCAACTAATTATCAAGAACACACTTGCCAAGAAAAAACGATATGCATACGCTTCAATGATTTATTTTTAGCCAAACCACATCTACACATGCGTCACCACATATCAAGCTTCAGTTTTAAGTCCGATGTAGGTTTCCGTCATCTTCTCAAGGTTACGTGTCACAATATCAATATTGTCAGCGAAACCAAAAGGTTATACGGACCTTCGGAAGATCGTGCCACTCGTGTCGATCCTCGCTCTTCGAATCACACCTTCCAAGGCAATATTGAACAAGATACAAGAGAGTCCATCACCTTGTCGTAGCCCTCTCCGAGATTCGAAGGGCTCGAGAGCGTTCCAGGTACTCGGGCGTAGCACATCCCTCTATCCATCTTTGCTTTGACCAATCGCGTCAGTTTATCCGGGAAACCGTATTCGTGCATGATCTGCCATAGCTGTTCTTGATCGATTGTGTCGTATACCGCTATGAAGTCAATGAATAGGTGATGCGTGGGTACGTTGTATTCATTTTTGTATTGTCTTATCGCGAATATGTAATCCGTAGGGGTGCGGGCTCCAGTAAATCCCGCTTGGTACCCGCCCTACGAATTCCTTAGTTATTGGTGATAGACGACGCAAATGATTTGGGAGAGTACCTTGTATGCAGCATTCAGCAATGTGATTGCGCGGTAATTGTAACAATCTAGCTTATCGCCATTTTTGTAGACGGGACATATCACTCCATCCATCCATTCCTGCGATAGGATCTTCTCCTCCCAAATCTTAGAAATCATCCAGTACAGCGTTCTAGCCAGTGCCTCTCCTGTATGTTTGAGCAGCTCGCCTGGCAAGTGATCATTGCGAGCGGATTTGTTGTTCCTCAGTTTGCTGATCTCTTTACTTATCTCCGACAGATTATATGCTGTGAATCTGTCGTCGGCTGAGCGTGCACCCAGATTGATTCCTATATCGTTCACTGTATCTTGTGCTTCGCCATTCAGATGCTCGTCACAGTACTGCTTCCATCTGTCGATCACCTCACATTCGTTCGTGAGAAGGTTATCAGTGGTATCTCTGCACATTTCGGCCTGTGGCGTGTAGCCTCTACATAAGCGGTTCACCTTCTCATTGAATTTCCGTGTGTCATTTGCGCGGTACAGCTGTTCCATCGCATCGCGATCTTAGTCTTCCTGGCGGCCTTTTTTCATCCAGAAAACCGTGTTCTGTCTGTTCCGTGCCTGTCTGTATCGTTCCTCGTTCGCTCTAGTGCGATGTTGCAGCATCCTCGCCCTTGCTGCAATCTTCCTTTCGACCAACTGCTGACATTAGTTAGTCATTTCCTCGATTCGATAGCTTCGTACCTAGTACGGTTGAAGCCGTGCTGCTCACGGCGGACCTTATGTTCTACCAGCTGTCTTCAAGAGTCGCTGCGCCAAGCTGCTCTTCCGTTGGTAGCACTTGCTCCAACTGGTGCGTGTATTTCTCTGCAACTCCAACACTACGTAACTGCTCGAGATTGAGTCCCGGCGTTCCTGTGCGACGTGTGTTGTGCACCGTCGATAGTTTGGAGCGCATACAAACCGCGACAAGGTCGTGGTCAGAATCAATGTTGGCACTGAGGTAGGTGCGGACATCGATGACGTCGGAGAAGAATCGCCCTTCGATGAGAACGTGGTCGATTTAATTTTCCGTATGTTGATCAGGTGATCTCCAAGTGGCTTTGTGGATATTTTTGCGGGGGAAAAAGGTGCCTCGAACTACCATTCCTCGGGAGGCTGGATATTTGAAAAGAACATATCTCGCCTGCAGACGATAGTTCAACCACGGTATGAAACCTCTTTTGAAGTAGCTTAATATGTAAGTAGTCTCATCTGCACCTTTCTGCGTCTTTTGATGGTAGACAAGTTGAAATTTTGTTATAAAAACATGAAAAATGGCTCTATTTCATTCAACGGAAATGATAGAAGCATAGTATGTTTGAGAAAGTTGTGTAGTTTTTAATGATGAAAAACTTTGTATAACATGAAAAACTCATATAATTTAAAAATATATGTGTTTTCTTACAAAAACTGGTTTTAGGACACCCTATTCAGAAAATACATTATTTCATGAATTACACTCAAGTTATGGAAAAAGTGATTTCAACAAACTTGATTAAAATAACTTTCTAAACAACTTTGTCGAAGTAACTTAGCCCTCTATGTTGGCCATGAACTAAAATAATATTTGTATCTCACTTTTAGGGGGATTAATAACATAAATAAAATTTGCCAACAGATGGCGTCTATCATTCTGAGCAACTTTGCAGAAGATACTGTACCTCAAAAACCACGTTCCTATGAGTTATCAATTGCATCGATGACATGAATTCTCAGGTAGACCGGGCGGCAATGTACAGGCCTGTGATCAGGCTGGAGAGCATGCACGCGGCAAAAAAACGACAACGGTTAACGATGTGTGAACTTTCCAGCCTCCCGAGGAATGGTAGTTCGAGGCACCTTTTTCCCCCGCAAAGATATCCACAAAGCCACTAGTCCCACAGCTCTGGTAGAAGGTAGCCGCTCGATGCCCACTTTTCCACACCTTCTTTCCCGTCCAACGAAGTTCTTGCAGTGCTACGACATCAAAACCGCGGATTTGAAGCTCATCATGCAGCATTCTGTCGTATCCTGGGAAGCCAAGCGATGTGCAGTTCCATGTGCCAAGCCTAAAATCGTAGTCCTTATTTCGTCGTGTAGGTCTTTCTGATTATTCCGAGTCGTATTTCTTCCTTGATTATGCGTAACAAGTGTTTTCCGGGCGGTTTGTTAGGCCTGCACCAACCTCCTGTCTCGCCGGAGGGCCATCGTGTCAGCACTGTTTAGAGTCCCACACTGACACAAGGACGGTAATCATCCGCTCCTAACATGGAGAACAGACGCTGTTTCGAGCCACCAGTTCGGTAGCCGCCGGTAGTTCACTATATTGCATTTATCCTCTTTCTTGAACAGGGGAACATAGTAGAGTGTTTCCATTGCGTGCTCAGTCGCTGGCAACTCAGAAGTTCTGTTTGGTAAGGGGGCTTTAGTTTCCGCAGAGTGGCGTTTAAAGAACGATGCAGCAGAGCAAGGTCGGTCTTACGAAAATTGCGCAATATCATTTGCGATGAATATATCGAGAGTGGAATGAAAGTTGTCAAGAGCGACGACAACATCAGCAGCTTCATTAACGACACAATCTAGATGCGAGTTCGCGCTTGCAAACACCAAATCCAAAAAAGAGAATTGAAAGTTGGAAACATGGCTTATCTATCTCATACCGAGAAAGGAAACAAGTAAGCGGCTGGCAGGAGTAGTTGTCGATACTATCGGATCGGGAAACGCATATCCATGACGAGTTGGTGACCAAACAAGCCCCGGCTGATTAAAACCCCCCAGCATTAAGAGCACATCTGTTGAATCAGCTATCGTTGCAGCACATTTAGCAGCATCCAGGTGAAGCTGCATGGTACTGCAGTCATGTCGTCGTTCAGGTGGAATGTACACAGATCCGTAAATACATTTCGAGAGAGAAGTTTAATCTTAACCCATATCGTTTCGATCTAAGTGAACCGATCGTCCTTGATCAAACCAGAGTCCAACGTGTTAGACACCGCGATTAACACTCCTTCACCACGTGTTCGAATGCTATTAGCATTCTGTAATCCAACTACATCTCTGAGAACACATAAACATCATAATCACTATCCAGCGCAGCCAGGTAGACATCGTCCAGTTTTGTCCTCAGTCCCCGAGTGTTTTGATAAGAAACACGGAGACCGCGTGCGGATGTAGAGTGAGTTGTACCACTTCGGCGAGTTTGGCTGGAAACCGGAACAGCGTAGGCTTGAGGTTCAGAAGAAATGCAAGGGTACTCGCTTGAGGGTGGCGGCTGGAGGTCTCTTTCACCGCTCCCGACCGCAGTACCGGGACGGCTCTGATGGCTGGAATCGAGGTCGTCAAGTGCTGATGATGAAGAAATTCTGGTAGCAGACAGGACTGGGTCGGGTGGCTTAGAGACTTCCAACAGGCTTCGTGTCGTGCGTCTTGGTGTCAAGTCCATCGGTGGATGAGAGCTTACTCCATTGGTGAGCCCAGTATCTCTGGGATTACCAAAGTTGTAACAAGGTTTCGATTCGCGGGACCTTCAGAACTCTTGGCTTTCAAAAATCTTCCGTGTTTCTCCGATCATCGAATTCTCGGAAGAAGATACCGTTCGGCCAAATGGATGGGTCTAAGGCATTGTCCTTAAGTTCACGATCCACTCCGACCTTGACGGACACGAAGGCAAACGAAGAAAGATCGGCATTTGCTTTGACCAGCTTCTTGACAACTGGCTCCAAGCCGGTGACACACTCCGGAACCATAACAGCGACGTTTATTATTATTTAAAATCTATTTAGACTCAGTTTTAACCTAATTATGGTATTTCGCCGGGTTTTCACATAGCAGAGACGTCCTCCTCGGTCACATGTGCAGCAGTTCAGGAAAGGTATAGCCAGAATTTGTCCACTGGCTTCGGTACGGTATCCACCGCTTAGACAGCATCACTGGCTTTGCGTGTTCCACTTAGTAAAGCTGACATAGGCCTTCCATTAGGAGTAGCTTTGTAGCCAGTATCGTGTGGACGTTTACCAGTGAGCCGAATTGACGCTTGCTTTGCAGCCGACGAAGTGTTGAACTGGTCAGACAACGCTTGTAGCGCACAATTAGTCTTGTCCAGCTCAAGTTTAAACTTCTTCAGACAGTCGTTGCCACAATCCGAGACCGTTGAAACAAGATTCACGGTGGTTAAAGTTTAATTTCGTGTTTTCAATTGGTTCAGTGTTGAAATGCAGTCGTTGAAGAACCATAAAAGATTCGGCGACTGTTTATTTACAAAATCGAATTTCGATCTGGTCCATCCGATATATTTAGTGTGGGCCGTGTGCTCAAAAAAGTGACATTTGATGAAATCCAGGCTTTTCACCGACTTAAAGCAATGAACGCAAGATGAATCCATTTTGCAGACTTTTTTGGCACTTGTCCTTCACAAAAAAGTGATTAGTCTTTATATATGTTATCTTCGCACTTAGTCAGACAGAGTGTAGCTATTTTCATACAGATGTTGCGACGTAACCCGATTTAGTCGAGAAAAAAATCAGTTGTTTCACCGGGACCCAGGGTAACCACATGTACAGGTTAATCTGTATTTTACAAATTCTTAAGATCAATGTGTGACCAAGATTCTATATTTACAGATTACAGATTTTTGGAAAGAAATACAGATATTTACAGATTTTCACAGACCAATCCAGGAAACAGCACAAGAAAAGACAGTAATCCAGTGGGCTTCGTTTCTAACTATACTAACGATTACATTATACATCTCGATAGAGACTCTCAGTATGGTGAAGTGAAGCATAGAGGTGGTTGCTTGACAAATAAATATCAAAGGAAAGGACATTTGCATGGCTTCGGTGCATATTCCTTAAAGAGCACAAATTGGACAGCGATAGCTTAATGAAAGGGTCGAAACCCTCCCTGCTCCACGATTGATTCTGGGAGATTTCAATTCGCACGGTGTTATGGGGTTCCGTTTGCAATGATAACAGATTATCCTTAATATTTAATAATTACGCAAATTTCAACATGACAGAATTGAATATGGGAAGCATGATACGGATTCCAAGACCTCCTGCACGTCCAAGTGCATTAGACTTATCTCTTTGCTCGACTTCAATTCAACTAGATTGTACCTGGAAAACATTTCCTGATTTACACGGTAGCGATCATTTACCAATCATCATCTCTAATAGCAGTAACAAATGCATTGATAATTCAGTTAATATTCCATATGATTTGACAAAAAATATTGACTTGATTAAATACCAAAGTAATATGTCAAATATCTTAAATTCAATGGAAGAGCTTACACCACTTGAAGAATATGACTGCCTCGTTTGTTCGATTCTGGAGACCGCAGAACAAGCCCAAACCAAACGATTTCTTGGTCTATCGTCTAACAGAAGGCCTCCAAACCCGTGGTGGGACAAAGAGTGCTCAGATGATAAACACGAAATTTAAATTTGAAAAATTCTTGATATTAGAAATCAAGTACAAGAACATTCTTCGAGCCAAGAAACTTTTTGGAATGCGGTAAGACGAATGAGGAATCGTAACGTAGAAAATGAGTGTGAGGAATACTCGAACCGATGGATATTTGATTTTGCGAGGAAATTTTGTCCAGATTCTGTTCCTACGCAGAGCGTTATTTGGGAGTCTTCTCCAAATAATGTCTTGTAACAATAACGCTGAAGGGTTGGACAGAATTAAATTTAACTTGGTGAAGAATCGGCCCGACCTTGCAAAATGACGTTTGTTGGAATTGTTCAACAAGTCTCTTGAGCAAAATATTGTTCCATCTGACTGGAGCAAGTGAAAATTATCGCCATTCAAAAGCCGGCGAAATCAGTTTCCAATCACAGGTCATATAGACCCATTGCAAAGTTGTCCTGCATTAGAAAATTGTTCGAAAAAATTATTCTTCGACGTCTCGACACTTGGGTCGAGACGAACGGTTTGTTGTCCGTGAAAATAAAGGGACGAATGACAAGGCCTTGCATTACTTTTGTCTGACATCCAAATTGCCTTCAATCAAAAACAGCAAATGGCATCTGTATTTTTAGACATCAATTAGCATTTGATTCAGTTTCCATTGATGTTCTTTCAGACAATCTCCATCAACATAGACTTCCAGCGGTTATTAATAATTATTTTCACAACCTTTTATCAGCGAAGTTCATGTATTTTTCACATGGCGATTTATCACCAATCAGAATTAGCTACATGGGTCTCCCGCAAGGCTCATGTCTCAGTCCGCTCATGTATAAATTCTATGTAAACGACATTGACAGCTTTCTCGTAACCCCATGTACACTAAGACAATTGGCAGATAATGGCGTGGTTTCAGTTACTGGACCCAAAGTTGTTAATCTGCAAAAAACATTGCAAGGGATCAGGGTCATTTCGCCGAAAGCCATTTCGCCGAAAGTCGTTTCGCCGAAAGTCATTTCGCCGAAAGGGTTATTTCGCCGAATGACATTTCGCCGCATGGGTCACTTCGCCGAATGCCATTTCGCCGAAAGGGTAATTTCGCCGAATCCTAAAATCGTCTTGAAATCGTAATTAGAATTGATTGTTGTACTCTTGAATAAAGATTGATTCATGAACCTCAGAAAGTAGTTCCCAAGAAAACTTGACTATTAGCTAGTAAGTATCTACCAGTTTGTATTTACCAGGCAAATGTAGGTGGAATTTTCCGTTTATTAAGTGAAAATGAAAAAATACTAATGCAACTACGCCACATCGTTTTGGTTCATGTGCTGTCCGACCTCGCTACCGCTCGTTCAGACCTAACTAAAGCAAAGAAACCTAGCTTTGAGTAGACCGGGCAAACGAGGCGGTTACAGGTTACAGGTACATCTTGGCTTCGGTTATGTGGCTGCGCCACATCAGTTATACAGGAGACATAACATGCAGGAGATATGACCCTTACGGCGAAATTACCCTTTCGGCAAAATGACCCTTTCGGCGAGATGACCCTTTCGGCGAAATGACCCTTTCGGCGAAATGACCCTTTCGGCGAAACGACTTTCGGTGAAATGACCTATTCGGCGAAACGACTTTCGGCGAAATGGCATTCGGCGAAACGACTTTCGGCGAAATGGCTTTCGGCGATATGACTCGCTCCCATTGCAAAATACCTTAGATAACCTGTCCGTTTGGGCTGTTCATCTGGGTATCGAATTCACTGCGGAGAAAACAGATCTGTTGGTCCTTTCAAGAAAGCATGATCCCGCGCAGCTTCAGTTTCATATGATGGGAAGGGTGATCCAACAGGTTTTGACTTTCAAATACCTCGGGGTGTGGTTTGATTCCAAATGCACGTGGGGAGGACACATTAAGTATCTGATAACAAAATGCCAACAAAGAGTAAATTTTCTTCGAACAATAACAGGATCTTGGTGGGGTGCTCATCCGGGAGATCTAATAAAATTGTATCAGACAACGTTACTTGCAGTGATTGAACATGGATGCGTTTGTTTTCGTTCCCCTGCAACCTCTCATATTATAAAACTTGAGCGAATTCAGTGTCGTTGTTTGCGAATTGCCTTAGGCTGCATGCATTCGACACATACAATGACTCTCGAAGTTCTGGCGGGAGTTCTTTCCTTGAAATATCGTTTTTGGGAGCTTTCATAGCGACTGCTAATAAGATGTGAGGTACTGAATCCTGGTGATTAGTAGCTGTGAAAAACTAGTCGAGCTTCAATCTCAAACAAGATTTATGACAGTATATTTTAACCATATGTCACAGGAAATCAGCTCTTCAAGATACATTCCTATCCGTATCAGCCTCCTAAATGTTCCTGACTCAACGTTATTTTTCGACCCATATATGCAGAAATTTTTTCATCCTTTATCCTTCAAGCACCATGCATCCAAATTTGTAACAGGTCGTAGAACACTCGACGATCGTTACATTTCCCTTTTTAGAATTCCTTTCCTGTAGGCAGAACGGGAAACAGTGAAACGATATAAAAGAGAGATTTAGTATAGCAGCAGCCAGTAATACTGAATTGGCTGTTAACAGCATCTTGTGGAATTTTTACGCAGAAACACGCACATAGGAGGAAGAGTTAAGGGCAAGGCAAAGTCCCGCTCGAACCGTGCTGGTCTGCAGTTCCCAGTTGTCAAAATCCATCGTCTGCTCTGGAAGGGAAAC
Source organism: Malaya genurostris (assembly GCF_030247185.1). Taxonomy (NCBI): domain Eukaryota; kingdom Metazoa; phylum Arthropoda; class Insecta; order Diptera; family Culicidae; genus Malaya; species Malaya genurostris. The sequence goes on from NC_080571.1 coordinate 182,040,483, forward strand.
TACACAGAGCGTGTCGGTGCCGGTGCATCGGTCTATCTGGCGGCAGTGATGGAGTACTTGCCTGCCGAAGTGTTGGAATTGGCCGGTAATGCTGCCCATGACAACAAGAAAACGAAAATCATCCCTCGCCATCTGCAGCTGGCCATCCGTAACGGCGAGGAGCTGAAAACCCTGTCCTTTTCAGGACGACCACATCACTGTGATAAAGAAATATTTAGGATTGCTTTAAGTTTAGCCAGTTCTGATACGCCTGGAAAGTAGAATGCGCAAATCAAGTGGAAACATTTGATCATTTGTTCAATTTGATTAACTCTGTTTCGCACGGCATATTTCTATACTAGTATACAGATGTGTTCAAAATCATCACGTTCGCTTTCGCATTGCCGTTCGTAATTGAATGTGTTAGTGACGGTGCAAATTAATTCAGCTTCCATCTTGATGAATCTTTTGGTAGGAAATATTGAGATCTGATATGGTTCTCGTGTGTGTCTTGTTTCAGCATTGGCCTTGCTGGACTTTTTGGCTGCCTTTCTACCGATTTTCGGTGTCATTGTGCTGACGGTGTCTCGTGCATTCAGATCAGGAAACAGTGAGACGACAGGTCCTCGATGTTGCTCTCGTGTGTCTTGTTTCGGGAACAGTTGCTCAGCAAATGGTAGGAAAAATGAACCACTCAACTTTTATATGGATGCTCTTGTATAGATGCAGACATCTCGCGTTCTGATTGGCTGGTGCTTTCATGGGTTAAATCAAACAGGTTTTTCAATAGTGTACTATTGAAAAACTTCAATGTTGTCGCAATACTCGTTCAAGTTAAAAATTTTCGATTCTATTGGTAGTTAGATTATATAAATCCTTCTACAGATCACTGAGCCATGAGCTTTCAAAATACGAGAAAGGCAAACGCGCCTTATGAATTATCTGCTTTGATAGTCGTTTATACTAAACATTTCAGAAAAGTTTAATTTTGAACTATTTGAGAATATGTCACAGAACTGAAAATTTTATTATAAAATTGTGATCATATTTCCGATGGCGTGTAGCAAGAATTATGTTGATTCATTAGATATAACATGAGATATTCACGATCAAAAACTTATCACTCTCTCAGAGGGTAAATTTTGAAAAGGCGCCCCATAGTAAAGTAAGTCGTATTCACGACAAAACAAAAATTCAGAAGAAGGCGAACCCTCGATTTAAAGTGTTGTGTTGTGTTTCACGGAAGTGACACTTATGATTTTAGGGGCCTCGTCGTCGTCTGGCAACGGAGACAACGCAAAACTAGAAGTGTGAGCAACGAGCAGAACACTGTAGACGTCTACCCACAATGATGCTGCCATAAAAAAATAGAAGGTCAATTAGTAGGGACACTTTAGGAATAATTTATCCTTAATAAAACTTAATGAAATAACCAAATATATTGTAATAGACAAAAAGGAACTAGAGGAATTCCTAGAATTTTTTAGAGGATATAAAGAAAGGAAAGAGTACAGGAGCTTTTGTCCCTCATTAGAAAAATTCTTGCTCTAAGTTAAACGATCTAATTAAAAGAATAAAAACTCTACCAGGAGACAATCCACTAATAAATTATGTAGAAGAAGAAGAGCAACTAGAAGTAAATGAAAAGAAGCAAAAAGTAGATTTTTATTGTTCATTACAAATGGAAGACCCCTTCCGGGCCAATATCGAGTTGTGGGAATTAATCGACGAATTTCTCCAAGAAGTAATAAACAACCGAAGACGCGGCTAGCGCCGCAGAGACATTTCATTCTTTTTCCTCTCCATATCCATCCAACGCTGGATCCAGAAGGATTTACGCCAACGCGCTATGCGCACAAGTAGAAAGTAATCTACTAGAAAACGTAGACTCATTTTCAAACACAGAATTAACATTTCTTGTTAAAGCAGCAGGTTTTTTCCCCTCCTGTGGGTTTTTTACCATATTGATTTGCATTTCTTTCAGTAATTCTTCTTTGTTGCAAACAAATATATCGTCATCTGTGTTTATTGTGTGCTTGCGTCTAAATAACTAATTGTTGTGATGGATCAGGGAGATATGGCTGATGAAACGTCCTGTGGCATTTACCATCAGCCAGAGGCCGACAAGAATGATCTTCTGACTTGTTTATACTGCTTTATGTCTGTTCATCCGAAATATCGAGTAATAACGGGTGTAGTGACTCGGCGGGCGAAGCAAAATCCTTATTTTTGTTCTGTAAAGTGTTCCGATATTTACAAACGCATTACTGAGGATGACGTCCAAAAGTGAAAAATCATTTATTTCTTCGATAACCGGTAAACTTAATGCTATTGTTTCAAGCGCAGTGGCTGATTAAATGCAGCAGATAAGAGAGGAAGTTGGTATTATTAATAGTGCTGTAGAGTCCTCTCAGAACTTTTTATCTGAGAAGTTCGATGAGATAGTGTCGGAGTTCAAGGAATTAAAGTCTGAGAATGAACGTCTGCAATTAGAAATTAATACATTAAAACACTCTCTGTCAGGCTGACTGAGATTCAATCTCTTGTCAGTGGCGTTTTTAACCTTCGCAGGATTCCTTTAATTCCCTAGAATTAAATTAACTCAAGATTTTCGGATATCCAGGAAGAAACAAATAGGGCATAAGAGCGGAAGTACGCTTTTATGCTGGCTACGGTTCTCCAGCGGACTGTACCTATAGAAAGGAAAGAAATTTCTTATTGTTATTATTATACTTCTCTGTAGGTCCTCGTGCGGCTGGCTGCGGATGACGTTCTTTTGTGATCTCTAGCGCTGATTGTTGAATCTAAGAGACTACTTTATTTTCAATTTTCTTTAACTATATATACATAAATTTTGTCGTAATAGAAATTTATTGTTATCTCTTTTCCTCCTTCGGTGCTGACGTTACCCAAGTAGCACGTTAAGTTGCTGTCCTGTTTTTTTTACTGATTGTGCAATTTATCAATTTAGTTTATAGTACTATTTTGCCGACTGTTGTGTTATGGAAAAAGCGCAATTTTTTCTTTATTGTGCAACATATCTTTAAGTTCTTCCGTTGTTACGAACATTTATTCTCAATTATTGTGCAACTAATACAAAAACTCATGCATCGATCCCATTACAAATGCAGCAAATAAATCAGCGAAAAAACAATTGTGAAACTCATGGAAACTACTTCGTAATGTAAACAAGAATTGAATTGATGTTTAAGAAAAAAAAATTCTAATGAATAAGTTTCTCATTTGATTTTCAATACAACTGCTCGTAACACAAATTTGCAACTTTAGAATCATTCTGCACATAAATAAATGGTAATACTACATATTGTAGAATTGATCTTTTATGTTTTAGTAAATAGAAAATCAACAACGAACTGCATTTTTATGGTGAAACATGTCTTTGTACGCCTGAAATTTTCAAGCGCCTTTGAATGTACGCGTTTTGATGAATAAAAATCAATTTCTATGAAAATAACAATCTATTTTTTTCAATGAATATGATCGGGATAAAGTTTAAAATATGCATAAGAAACATTCATACACCTTTTCAGACGTTTTTAATCATATTGATGATTCATTTAATATGAAAAATATTAAAATGAATTCTTCTTCAATATTTTACATTATGACATCGAGGGTAACAGTGTGTAGAAAAGAAAATAGTTCACCCAACGTAATGATTTGTTTTACCTAAATAAATATAAATATATACATGTAAATATTGAAAAGAGAAATTTTTGTTTTTAATTTTATCAAAATAGTTGTATTAATTTTTATCAAACTAGTTGACTTAAACAACAATACAGTTTAGTCATTTATCTTAGTGAAACCGATATTTGTGATACGCACTGTAGGTATTATTTTGGTGAGCCCATGTGCTTTAGTTGTAAAAACAAGTTGCACAAGCGGCAATATATAACTATGAGAGTATCTATGATGAACTTGACGTTTCGTTCAATATCTTTGAAAAGTGATGTCAAGTCTGTTAATTTTTTCGCGAGATGAAAACCGAATACGAATTATCTGATTCGATTTTTGTTTTCATTGCGTATATAATGCTGTATTTCTGAAACTTTTATGATAATATTCTCATGTCGGCAAATTTTGCGTTCATTTCAAGCAGATAAATCTGGTACAACATATTTGCAAGTTTCGAATTATTTTTCTTAAAATGAAGAAAACTGCACACACTTACCTAAAATTTCATGAGGCAGCCGAGACTATGCGGACTAGGCAGCAAAATAGTTCATAGTGTGAGGTTTTCAATTCGGCTTATCATTTTTTGCCTTGCGGAAAGCATAAATTCACTAATTTTTTTCTTCACTCAAAATATAGAGCCATTTCGGCACATATTGTACCCAATGCCAATTATGACAGCAATTTGGAAAATTTTTGATAAGTTGGACAATTGTTTTAGTTACTTCGTTTTAAGTCTTTGTAGAACCTCTTGAAATTTTAATAAATTACATTTGCTACTTGGGTACTGTTCGTCAGCACGGGTAAACAAATTCCTGATGCCTCACTACTACATAAATTTTTATCCGATGATTGCACTTGCATTTCCTGCTATCCTTCGCTATTCCCTAACGGCTGCAAGTGCCTTCCTAGAAGGCTCAAGTTTCAAGTTCAAATCATGCTTAGCCGTCCTAACATATGCGGTACCTTATCTGTATGCTTGAGAAGCATGTTAATTATTTTACCAAATATTTCCGTGATCGTCGTTTTATTGCATCCTTCGTTAGAGTTGTATTTGTTACTTTATTACCACAACCCTCCGAGAACAAGTTCTGACCGATATTTGCTATCGGTCCCTTTTAGCGTTTGTTTATGTTTTGTTCCTTCGCGTTTCGTCATGGTCCTTCCTAGTTAGTTTACATTGCCATCGGTGCTGATGGTGCTAGCTTATCTGGTGTCTCGACCCGAACTTAGGCTTCCGCCGGATGCGAGATTTGATGGGTAAAATAACAGCTCTCACGACTGCGCTGGTAACGAACTATCGGGTCAAATTACTTCTTATTCATAGTGCTCCTTTAAGCACATTTTTTTTGGTTGATAAATAAAGTCTATTAATGCCATCACCTGATGAATGCGACTGTAGCAAACACTACGCTCGACATTCCTGGCCCCGTAAATCTTCCTGAAGAATTACCTTTATTGATAATCGAGCGACTGTCATGGAATAGTGGTGATTACTCTTAAATTTTCAAATTGTGTTCGTCCTGTCTATTTAAAATACATTTGTTCCTATAACTGATTTTAATATAAATGAATTTTATTTCTTTTAGAAGAAACTTTCAGCTGTATTACTTGGCAGTGGAAACAAATACTTCACTGGTCTTATAATATTTTGCGTGTTATTACATCTCTTAAAACGAAAATAAATCAAAATTATTACATATGTAATGCCTACCAGTCCTATACACATTAATACGTATTCAAAATTAGGTTGACTTACATACGTAAATACTTTATTTTCGAAAGGATTTTTTGGCTTAGGCAAATCGGAAGTGTTAGTTTTTATTGTTTCTACATTGAAATTAACTTGCATTCGCTCTTTAAAAGACCAATTTTGTTTTCCTTTCTTCCTTGTTTACAAAACCATATATTATACTGTCATTACTCTGTATCTTAAAGTCAGAATCTAACCGAACTACGGCCATTGCAGGGGTTTTTAGAAATGTTCTTGACGATGCTTGAGTCTACTATAAAATGTGTTCGGTTTATCTGTATCGGCTCCGTAGATGGATAAAAGTACTCACCGTTGTGATCAATCATTATGCGTTGATTTGCTATGTTGATGATGTCGTGGGTTTCCGTATGAGGCACCGGGATGACTCGGAACATTTCATATGCCGTTTTACTCATTATTATAGTGTACATCGAGATTATGAGGGTTTGATTAATTTGCTGCTCGTATCTAACCAAAGAAGGTTGTCGCAGAACTGTTAACTCGGCTGGCAATGACAATGAGATGTTGTCGAACGTCATTGCGAGTTCCTCTTCCGAAAGTAGATAAGACCGTACTCTCCTATATTTGTGCAATACTGCATCAATGGTCTCTCGAGACAGCATAATTATCTCTATTCATCTGCTCTCTACGTATTCCGTATGACCTAATGCGTAATTTTGTTTCAATTTGTTCGTGTCCTTCATTAGGTCATAAAATTGAGTGTTTAGTGTGTTTCCCATCTCTGCTGTTTTTCTATTCAATTGGACCAGCGATTCCGAAAGTTGGTGAATCTTTTCATTGTCATTCATTCGTATCGACTTTAGTTCGGGTTCTATGAAATTTTCACCGAAAAGAAAACTCCACAGGAAACCAAAAATTCCTTTTGAACGACGGGATCTTCATTTTTCATAATTAATCTCGGAAATCGCATCCAAACATAGTTTGTCGAAAGCGTTAAATATCTTTAACAGATTATTGCTATTTACATCCTTAATCATATTCTTCATGGTAGCCGACAGGTTGCCCCGAATGTCTTCAACCAGAGCTCGATCCTGATCTGGAGATACCATTGTCTCGATATTTGTACGCCATATCCCTCTTTTCATAAGGCTTGCCCCTATGTGGTCGAGAAATACGCCATCCTGTTCGACCGGCGTAACCAAAATCGCATTCGCCGTACTTAGAACCGCCGCAGTGGTTAATAAACCTGCAAGTACAGAATATGGAGAAAATCGAAAGACTGGTTTGGCCTTTTATTCGGTACATTTATTTTTCTTCTCTGGCTGAGAAGTTTCCTTTAATTTTCTTTTGGTTTCGATACGGTGACTTTCAAATGTAGGGTCACCGGATTCAGGTTCAGATATATGCATTATTACATGCTCTGATTCCTGTTTATTTTGCGTCGACTCAGGAGTTAAATTTTTCCTCTCGACGTCCAAAATCGCGAGCTTAGCAACTGAGCGTCTAAAATACCTTTTCTGGTGATAACTTCAGCTTGTCTAGGTACGCCGTCATCAGAAACAATTAATTTGACAACACGTCCTTTCAACCACCGTCCAGGTGGTTCTTCATTATCTACCATTAAGACTATATCATCTGTCTTAATCGGCTTGACATCTCCAGTCTATTTCTCTCTGGTGATAAGTGTTGGAAGATATTCTTCCATTTATCCCAAAAAATCTTCATGGCTTGTTGAATCGGGAGGAGGAGGAGGAGGAGGAGGAGGAGGGGGGGGGGGTGTTGGGGGTTGTTGTCTATCTCTGCTGCACTGTCGTGTTGAAGCTAGATGTACTTGTTTACCGTACCTCAAGAGTAACAATTCGAATGCCTTATGGTTTATTATAATTTGTAGAAGTTTAGTAATTGATTTTTCAATCACTACCTGTTTTATGACTATAATAAGTGTCCTTTTTGACAAGTAATATCATAGTTTTCAAAGCTCATATAAAACCCTTTACCTAGACTAGCAATTGAATTAAAAATAAAACAATTTGTACCAGCATAAAACCATGCAAACACTCTTCATATTGCTTTCAAACATTTTCTTTAAAACATTATTGTCAGTTAAATTCTTTCATAAATCTAGTTTTGTGTGTGTGAGTGTTCATTGGATGACAGAGCAACATGTACATCTATGACACATTTGTTGTGGGCTATTTGATTTATTGCTTAAGGTTAAGCGTAATTTGCATTAAAGAAAATTTCATGGCCGCAATTATGATGTCCTATACCGTAGCATAGGAAATATTATGGACTTTCATGATTCATTTTCAGAATGTATGCTCAAGTTTTCACGAATTAGTTTTGTACAAAAGTGACGATGAATCACAAAAAATAATTTTCATAAATCATGGAGATTTTCGGAAAAACCGCATTTATTTCAAGGCGATTAGTTATAATTCTTATTTTTATCCACTTACACTTACTCTTTCAGTCGTAGACCACGCGGGTCTCTGTTGTATACAGGAGGCGTCTCCATTTAACTCGGTTCATGGCTGTTCGCCGCCAGCCTCGGTAGCTGCGAAGGGTTTGCAGGTCGTCCTCGATTTGATCGATCCATCTTGTCCGCTGCGCGCCTCCTTTTATCTACACATTCACGATAAAAAAAGGCGGGTGGGTAATGTCAGAGACATAACTGGATGTCGTGAATTCGAAAAAACTGACACACTCTCATCACTTTTCCCAATATGAGTTAGTTGATTGATTGTATGAATTGTGCAAGCTTTCCTCTTTTTCACTAATAGAGTTTGAAGCGATGCACCTACATTAAAGTACAGATTAGTTACATTAAACAGCTACTATTCTACAACTATATATTACAAACCTGACTCATTTCCATTTTAATTTGGTACGGTAAATTGTAGTTTATTTTTATTGTAGTTTAGGTACGACAAATTTGTAGTTTATTTTTATTGAAGCTATGAAGTTCGAAGATATCTGATTCTTCTCGAAATTTCAGTACGAGACAATTGCAATGGCCTGGTCTGAAATGTATAGACGATCTTCGGTATGCAAGAGTCATTCTAATAAAAATAATAAAAATAATAATAATAATAATAATAATAATAATAATAATAATAATAATAATAATAATAATAATAATAATAATAATAATAATAATAATAATAATAATAATAATAATAATAATAATAATAATAATAATAGTAATAATAATGATAATAATAATAAAAATAATAATAATAATAATAATAATAATAATAATAATACAGATTAACCTGTGTATATGCCAAACCTGTTTCGCATGGCATATTTTCACACGACTCCATACTAGTATAAAGATGTTTTCAACATCATCACTTTCGCTTTCGCATTGCCGTTCGTAATTGAATGTGTTAGTGACGGTACAAATCTGCCTTTCTACCGGTTTTCGGTGCCATCGGGCTGACGGTGTCTCGCACGTTCAGAGTAGCTGCTTTAACTTAAATGACGCTATTTCTCTTTTTTTTTGCATAAACTTTTGTTTATTAATCTTATTTTTATGTATTACATCAACATTTTACAGTACAACTGTTTTGACCTTTATGCCTTTCATCTTTGTTGTTCATACGATTCGTTATTAATAATAGGTGTTTTAGTTACTCTTGTTTTACATACTAATGTTTAATCATAATATTTATTTTAATTATTAATAAAATATCTACCTACTTACAACTATCCCTAACCTAATACGTACAAATTTTGAATTATTTGTATTTCAGAGAATGAGCACCTCTCTTCAAATTTCTTGCAGTATTGTTCAAATTTTTGTTCTAGTATATCCAGGGAGGCCATCTCATGTACTTCACTAGTCCTTGTCCAAAGGGGTAGATTTAGAATCATCTTTAAAATCTTACTTTGAATGCGCTGAAGCCTAAGTTTGTGTGTTCGTGCACAGCCCCACCAAAAAGGGACTGCGTATTCAATTGCGGGGTAGATGATTTGTTTATAGACAGCCATCTGATTCTTCAGGCACAGTTTAGATGTTCTACAAATCATCGGATACAGAGACCTAATGAGTATACTGCATTTTTGAACGATTTTGTCAACATGTGACCTGAATATCAGATGTCTGTCAAAGGTGAGTCCTAGATAGATAACTTCGTCGGACCATTGGATGACCTCATCACCGAATCGTATTCGGCATTCGTCTGATGGAACAAGTTTTGGAGATCTTGAATGTGGAAGCAATATGACCTGAGTTTTTGCTGCATTGATCACAATTTTTCAGCTTGTAAAATATTCAGTTAGAGCGTCCAGACCTGTCTGTAGTTTATTCTTCAAAGCATTAGTGACAGGACCTTTGTAAAGAATGGCAGTATCATCAGCAAATTGTTACAGAACATCACCACCCGGAAGAGGTGGGATGTCTGATGCAAAAATGTTGTATAGGATGGGACCTAGGATACTTCCTTGGGGTACATCAGCAGGAAAAGTAAATTTTTCTGAAAGTGCATTATTCAGAGAAACCTGGAATGCTCTATCTGCAAGATAATTTTTGATAATTTCAATAAGATACATGGGAAAATTATACCGATGCAGTTTAAACACCAGGCCATCGTGACACACATTATTGAATGCCTTTTCAATATCCAATATTGCCAAGGCAGTCGTTTTAGACACTGATTTGTTTTGCTGGATGACGTTGTTAACCCTTGTGAGTTGGTGGATGGTGGATCTTCCTTTCCGGAACCCAAACTGTTCTTCCAGAAATATATGTTATCCTGCTCATCTGCGAAAGCAAGAATTCGCCTTTGTATTGACTTTTCAAACAGCTTGGATAGGGCAGAGAGTAAGCTGATGGGCCGATAGCTCTGGAAAAGGAAGGATCTTTCCCCGGTTTCAAAATTGGGATAACTTTAGCTAACTTCCACATTGAAGGGAAGTAACCGAGCTCCCAGCACCTGTTAAAATTTTTAGATAAGAAGACAAATGAGCAAATACTCAAATCTTTCAGCTCAATGTTGAATGTGTTGTCGAAACCGGGGGCCTGCATTTTTCGAATTTTTTCACAATAGCCATCAGCTCATTCGCAGTGACTCTACTTTCCTCAGGAATCAAGCTGTCTGATTGGTCAACATCAGCTACGCTATCATCAACAGCTCTTTCATGTGGACTAACAATGTTGAGTCCTTAATTGTGAGAACACACAAACTGCTGGTCTAGCGCATTTGCCTTCTCTACTGGTGTGATTAAAGGTATTTCTTCAACTGCGTCCTGGGGTGACATCAGAGGAGGAATATTCTTCGGTTTTTTCTTAAGCCCCTTCGTTAAGGACCAGAAGGGCTTTGAATGTGAGAGAATTTCTCGGAGCTTTTGCTGGAAGTTCCTATTGCGTAGCTCAGGTATCCTTTCCTGGATTATCCTAGTTAAGTTGGTATAAGAAGTCTTCTTATCTAGGATGCTAGTTCGTTGATACTGCCTCCGGTAGATATTTCGAAGTCGGGTGAGTTTCTTGGTGACACTGTCAATTTGAAGAGAGGAACTCGGCATATGTTGTACTGGAACCGTCCTATCACGAGTGACTGTGATTGAATGCTGGAAGGAAGATAGGGCCGCATCGATTTCCATCGGGGTGGCAAATCGATATTAATAAGTTGGTCGGCGATTTGTTGAAATTGGACCCAGTCGGTGCGATAATAGTTCCTCCGAGGTTGAATAGGCACTGTTTCTGGTGAAGATCCCAACGTCAATATTACTGGAAAGTGATCAGAAGAGAGCTCATTGAAGACAACCGGAGAGCTGTCGATGGCGATGTTGCTGATGAATATATCCAAAATGGAATGAACTCCCGATATGGGAAGTCGCGTTGGTTGATCTGGAGCGAGGATGTTATACTGTCCAGCTTCGTAATCTTCGGCAAGTACGAATCCGTTTCGATTCTGTTTTTTGTTTCCCCACAGCTCATGCCGTGCGTTCTGGTCCCCAGCAATTTTTTCTGTCGTCGAGTGAGGATAGTCAGATCTCGCTTCAATGATGCACACGTACCATCTCGAAGATTGGTTTGTTTGGGGCAGTACGCTGCAATGATGATGATGGGTCCCATCGTCGTTGTAATCTCAATTCCGATGGCTTCTATGAGTTGCAATTTGAAGGCTGACAGAAGCCTGTGCTGAATGGATCGTTTAATGGCAATGGCAACTTCCCCTCCTCTGGTAGTTGTCCTGTCGAACCTGTGAATCCGGTAATGGGAAATAAAATTAGAAATTCTAGGTTTAAGATGAGTTTCAGTTAAAATAGCAATATCGGCATTCTTCTCTTGAAGAAAGTCGGATAACTCAGCAGTTTTGCTCCTGAGTGAGCAAGCATTCCAATTTACTACAACCAACTCATTATATTGCATATTCGATGATGAATTTGCCTAAGGCGTTGATCCAACCGCGTTCTGCAGTTTCGTAGTTTTGTTGTCATTGTTTCAAAAATGACGATCAGTTGTTCAGCAGAGAATAAATCACCAGAGTCATCCTTTGCTTGTGGTTGATTATTGCCCCACCCAGGAGGGATTTTTGAGGAAGTGACGCTATTTCTCACAACACATTTCATTTTATACCTGCTAATGGCAGCGGTGGAAATATCGCAGAACGGGAAACAGTGAGACGATATAAAAGAGAGAGTTAGTAAAACGGCACCCAATAATACTGAATTGGCTGTCTAGCTGTTAACAGCATCTTGTGGAATTCTTACGCAGAAACACGCACACAGGAGGAACATTTAAGGGCAAGGCAAAGTCCTGCTCAAACCGTGCTGGTCTGCAGTCCCCAGTTGGCGGCAGAATCCATCGTTTGCTCCGGAAGGGAAACTACGCAGAGCGTGTCGGTGCCAGTTCTTATACGCTTGGAAAGTAGAATGCGCAAATCAAGTGGAAACATTTGTTCTAACAATTTGTTCATTTTTGTTTTCGGCCGCATACTAAAGTAATCACGACAAAAATACATATTGATATTGTGTTTCGCACGGCATATTTGTATACTAGTATAAAGATGTGTTCAAAATCATCACTTTCGCTTACGCATTGCCGTTCGTAATTGAATGTGTTAGTGACGGTGCAAATTAATTTAACTTCCATCTTGATGAATCTTTTGGTAGGAAATATTGAGATCTGAGATGGTTCTCTTGTGTGTCTTGTTTCGGCAATGGGCCTTGCTGGACTTTTTGGCTGCCTTTCTAAAAATTTTCGGTGTCATTGTGCTGACGGTGTCTCGGGCATTCAGATCGGGAAACAGTGAGACGACAGGTCCTCGATGTTGCTGTTGTGTGTCTTGTTTCGGGAACAGTTGCTCAGCAAATGGTAGGAAAAATGAACCACTCAACTTTTATGTGGATGCTCTTGTATAGATGCAGACATCTCGTGTTCTGATTGGCTGGTGCTGTCATGAGTTAAATCAAACAGGTTTTTCAATAGTGTACTATTGAAAAACTTCAATGTTGTCGCAATACACGTTCAAGTTGAAAATTTTCGATTCTATTGGTAATTAGATTATATAAATCCTTCTACAGATCACTGAGCTATGAGCTTTCAAAATACGAGAAAGGCAAACGCGCCTTATGAATTATCCTCTTTGATACTCGTTTATACCAAACATTTCAGAAAAGTTTAACTTTGAACTATTTGAGAATATGTCACACAACTGATAGTTTTATCATAAAATTGTGATCATATTTCCGATGGCATGTAGCAAGAATTTAGTTGGTTCATTAGATACAACAGGGGATATTCACGATCAAAAACTTATCACTCTCTCGAAGGGTAAATTTTGAAAAGGCGCCCCATAGTAAAGTAAATCGTACTCACGACAAAATAAAAGCGCATGAAGTTTTTACGTTCGGAAAAACCCTCAAATTCGTAATTAAAATCTAGTATATTCTTACTGATTGCATTCAAAGCAGACATGACACACACATAGTCAAGAAAAATATCAGTACGCTTTCTCATCTCATCCAAGTCAGTCGTTAAAACAAAATCGCTTACGTTCGGGACGGAAGAAACCAAGTACAGTATTGTGTAGTGAACAATAGAACGAACTCGAAATGAGTGAACCAAACGAACAAAAGCAAGCCGATACGAAGGAATACAATTATTGTTGACTTCAGGCAATGCAAAATTCGTCCTTCGATACGAGAACTTGAAGGTTTGCTGAAGGAGTAAATGCATCTTGACATTAAACGTGTGCATTTACTTCAATGCAATAATACAAATAATGTTGTTTACATCCAGTTTTATTCACAATTGGATGCAATTCAATTCGCAAAAGACAATGACAATATGCACTATGTGGAGCACGAAAACATTAAGTACAACATTCCAGTATATATGGAAGATAAGTGCTATAAAAGTGAGTGTGCATGATCTTCCCTCAAGCGTCATCGATCCTTATATTCGCAAAAGTATGTCCCAATACGGAGAGATTCTCTATCGAAAAAGAAAAGAGGAAAAACTTTTTCCCCGGTATTCTAAACGTCGTACGTTTGTTACGCATGCACTTGAAGAGGCCTATACCTTCTTATGTGACCTTCGGTCAGGATGCAAGAACCCCGTGCAAATCACTTGTTACATATGAAAATCAAATGGCCACATGTCAATATTGCTAAAATGCTGTTTACTACGGTAAGCCATGTGATAAACTGGACAAGGAGACAACTACACCAAAGCACAACGGTGCTTTCCTTCCCCAAGCAACCCCAGTACACCTGTAACAGCCACCAACAACAATGAAGCATCCCCTTCAACAAACAAAGAACAAAGTACAGCAGCTGCAGTTAACAACTTATCCTCCAACCAACCAGCAACTGAAACCAATGTACAACAAGGCGCATCTACAGCTACGAACTCAAGACTGCGAACTATACCACCGATACGGCAATGGATGAAGAGACGAGTCACGAACAATCTTATCTTGGTATTACATTCCTGTGGTGGAATATGACCTTCTGTTTCAACAGACTTCGCAGCCGATTTAGGGTGTACAGAACCATTGCATGGCTGGTGCTACGATCCTACTGACACTACAAATCCTTCCAGGTCGGAGCTCGAACATACGACAACTGGATTGTAAGACCAGTGCCCTATGCATTAAACCACCAACCCGGGACTAGTCAATCACGAACAAAGTGCCCCTCAATCCTCACAGGAGGAAAATGGAAGCTCCTTTACCCCTAGAAAAAGGGTAACAACGAGATCTTCAAATCCTGTTTCCCTGTAGTCCCGGAACCAGAAAAAGTATCCACAACAAATTTAGGAATTCCGTAAGGAACCGTAAGACTTTTCCTTTGAACCTATAAGTTTGTGAAAATCGATTTGGTCATCTTTAAGGAAAGTGAGTGAGACCCTTTTGCAGTTTTTAATCACCATTTCCAATTCTTCAGATGTCCGGTATAGCCGAAGTTGGTTTGCTTGCCAGCAACAAATGTGATCTAAAAATTGGAACAGTTTTGAAAATAGTTAAACCTAGACTTACTATCTCATGCTTTATTTCGATTAAACCATTAAGACAAAATCTAACAAACGAAGCGAACTTGCGTTTCTGTTACTTCTGCATATGTAAGTCAAGCTAAACAGCATGAATCAGCAGCACAAAACTTGTAGTAGGATTATTACTTTTAATATTATTATTGACATCATTACACCATCGGCACGGTATTAAAAGAATGAATTTGAAAAATTCATATTTTTTCAAATAAATCTGAATTTATTCACATTCGTTTATTCTTTCGGCCGTACTGATCATAAAATAGCTATAATTTTTATCATCCGCAGCACCGTTTTTTACCAATATAACTATATGGCGATTTGAAAACTTTGACACTCATCGCCCTTTAACTGCGGAACCGGAATTCGCATCCGGATGAAATTTCACAGTAGCTTTAAAGATAATATGAGCTTTAATTCAAATCAAGATATGTGAAAATCAGTTCAATCATCGCAGAGAACTCGAAGTAAGTTCTATTTTTAAAGTTTTTTTGCACCAATCTCGGTGCTTCCGGAACAGGAAAAGGGGGCACCATTAGTGCCGAATTATTCTTTTATGCTCACAAACTAACAAGCTCTTTAAACTAGAAGAATTTGTCAGACATTTTTCTGGGATTTGTACCTGCTTTTGACCATCGTTCGTGAAAAAATACTAATGAAATTGGTAATTTTCTACTTATCACACTTTAGTTCCGGAGCCGGAAGTCGGATTTGGATAAAATGTTCTAGACTTTTTTAGGAAACTATTAGACCTTTTATTTGAATCTTTGTGATAAGCGGTTGAGCTGTTTCAGAGAAAATTGAATGCACACTTTTTCTCTAATTTTCACATATTACGCTGTAACTCCGGAACCGTAAGTCAGATCCACATGAAATTCAATAACAGGCTATGGGACTGTAAGACCTTTTATTTGCATCTTAGTTTGTAGAAATCGGTTCAGCCATCTCTGGAAAAAGTGAGTGCATATTTTTCCATTTTTTTGGTGCATATCATCATATATCTCCAAAACCTGAAGCCGGATCGGGATGAAATTTAATAGCAGACTTTGGGACCATGGGACCTTTCATTTGAATCTTAGTTTGTGAAAATCGGTTCAGCCATCTCTGAGAAAAGTGAGTGCATATTTTCGTTAAATACATACACACACACGGGAGAACGGACATACACAGATATTTGCTCAGTTCGTCGAGCCGAGTCGAATGCTATACGACATTCGGCCCTCCGGGCCTCGGTTAAAAAGTCGGTTTTCACAGTGATTGCATAGCCTTTCTATATAAGAAAGGCAAAAATAAAAATATCATCAAAACGACAGTTTATTCATAGCGGAATTTATTCCATCCGAATAAATTTAATGTTGATCGTTTAGCTGGTTTCAAAATTTTCTTGAATTTGGAGTTTTAACGCAGGTTTATGCTGATTATTTACTTTGCTTTATAAACCTTATGAAGAATGGTCCACTTAGCAGGAACATACTCTTATAGAGGTTTTCAGTAGGCTTTCGTGGAGTTTAGAGTTTTAATGCAAGATTTATTATGTAGCATTGAAGACAACTACAAGTATTTATTGATATTAAAATGTTACTTGAGCTGTCACCAGGCCAAGTCACCGGTGTATAACCACGTATTGTATGGCAGTGGAAGATATGGCAGTGTTCAAAATCATCACTTTCGCTTACGCATTGCCGTTCGTAATTGAATGTGTTAGTGACGGTGCAAATTAATTTAACTTCCATCTTGATGAATCTTTTGGTAGGAAATATTGAGATCTGAGATGGTTCTCTTGTGTGTCTTGTTTCGGCAATGGGCCTTGCTGGACTTTTTGGCTGCCTTTCTAAAAATTTTCGGTGTCATTGTGCTGACGGTGTCTCGGGCATTCAGATCGGGAAACAGTGAGACGACAGGTCCTCGATGTTGCTGTTGTGTGTCTTGTTTCGGGAACAGTTGCTCAGCAAATGGTAGGAAAAATGAACCACTCAACTTTTATGTGGATGCTCTTGTATAGATGCAGACATCTCGTGTTCTGATTGGCTGGTGCTGTCATGAGTTAAATCAAACAGGTTTTTCAATAGTGTACTATTGAAAAACTTTAATGTTGTCGCAATACACGTTCAAGTTGAAAATTTTCGATTCTATTGGTAATTAGATTATATAAATCCTTCTACAGATCACTGAGCTATGAGCTTTCAAAATACGAGAAAGGCAAACGCGCCTTATGAATTATCCTCTTTGATACTCGTTTATACCAAACATTTCAGAAAAGTTTAACTTTGAACTATTTGAGAATATGTCACACAACTGATAGTTTTATCATAAAATTGTGATCATATTTCCGATGGCATGTAGCAAGAATTTAGTTGGTTCATTAGATACAACAGGGGATATTCACGATCAAAAACTTATCACTCTCTCGAAGGGTAAATTTTGAAAAGGCGCCCCATAGTAAAGTAAATCGTACTCACGACAAAATAAAAGCGCATGAAGTTTTTACGTTCGGAAAAACCCTCAAATTCGTAATTAAAATCTAGTATATTCTTACTGATTGCATTCAAAGCAGACATGACACACACATAGTCAAGAAAAATATCAGTACGCTTTCTCATCTCATCCAAGTCAGTCGTTAAAACAAAATCGCTTACGTTCGGGACGGAAGAAACCAAGTACAGTATTGTGTAGTGAACAATAGAACGAACTCGAAATGAGTGAACCAAACGAACAAAAGCAAGCCGATACGAAGGAATACAATTATTGTTGACTTCAGGCAATGCAAAATTCGTCCTTCGATACGAGAACTTGAAGGTTTGCTGAAGGAGTAAATGCATCTTGACATTAAACGTGTGCATTTACTTCAATGCAATAATACAAATAATGTTGTTTACATCCAGTTTTATTCACAATTGGATGCAATTCAATTCGCAAAAGACAATGACAATATGCACTATGTGGAGCACGAAAACATTAAGTACAACATTCCAGTATATATGGAAGATAAGTGCTATAAAAGTGAGTGTGCATGATCTTCCCTCAAGCGTCATCGATCCTTATATTCGCAAAAGTATGTCCCAATACGGAGAGATTCTCTATCGAAAAAGAAAAGAGGAAAAACTTTTTCCCCGGTATTCTAAACGTCGTACGTTTGTTACGCATGCACTTGAAGAGGCCTATACCTTCTTATGTGACCTTCGGTCAGGATGCAAGAACCCCGTGCAAATCACTTGTTACATATGAAAATCAAATGGCCACATGTCAATATTGCTAAAATGCTGTTTACTACGGTAAGCCATGTGATAAACTGGACAAGGAGACAACTACACCAAAGCACAACGGTGCTTTCCTTCCCCAAGCAACCCCAGTACACCTGTAACAGCCACCAACAACAATGAAGCATCCCCTTCAACAAACAAAGAACAAAGTACAGCAGCTGCAGTTAACAACTTATCCTCCAACCAACCAGCAACTGCAACCAATGTACAACAAGGCGCATCTACAGCTACGAACTCAAGACTGCGAACTATACCACCGATACGGCAATGGATGAAGAGACGAGTCACGAACAATCTTATCTTGGTATTACATTCCTGTGGTGGAATATGACCTTCTGTTTCAACAGACTTCGCAGCCGATTTAGGGTGTACAGAACCATTGCATGGCTGGTGCTACGATCCTACTGACACTACAAATCCTTCCAGGTCGGAGCTCGAACATACGACAACTGGATTGTAAGACCAGTGCCCTATGCATTAAACCACCAACCCGGGACTAGTCAATCACGAACAAAGTGCCCCTCAATCCTCACAGGAGGAAAATGGAAGCTCCTTTACCCCTAGAAAAAGGGTAACAACGAGATCTTCAAATCCTGTTTCCCTGTAGTCCCGGAACCAGAAAAAGTATCCACAACAAATTTAGGAATTCCGTAAGGAACCGTAAGACTTTTCCTTTGAACCTATAAGTTTGTGAAAATCGATTTGGTCATCTTTAAGGAAAGTGAGTGAGACCCTTTTGCAGTTTTTAATCACCATTTCCAATTCTTCAGATGTCCGGTATAGCCGAAGTTGGTTTGTTTGCCAGCAACAAATGTGATCTAAAAATTGGAACAGTTTTGAAAATAGTTAAACCTAGACTTACTATCTCATGCTTTATTTCGATTAAACCATTAAGACAAAATCTAACAAACGAAGCGAACTTGCGTTTCTGTTACTTCTGCATATGTAAGTCAAGCTAAACAGCATGAATCAGCAGCACAAAACTTGTAGTAGGATTATTACTTTTATTATTATTATTGACATCATTACACCATCGGCACGGTATTAAAAGAATGAATTTGAAAAATTCATATTTTTTCAAATAAATCTGAATTTATTCACATTCGTTTATTCTTTCGGCCGTACTGATCATAAAATAGCTATAATTTTTATCATCCGCAGCACCGTTTTTTACCAATATAACTATATGGCGATTTGAAAACTTTGACACTCATCGCCCTTTAACTGCGGAACCGGAATTCGCATCCGGATGAAATTTCACAGTAGCTTTAAAGATAATATGAGCTTTAATTCAAATCAAGATATGTGAAAATCAGTTCAATCATCGCAGAGAACTCGAAGTAAGTTCTATTTTTAAAGTTTTTCTGCACCAATCTCGGTGCTTCCGGAACAGGAAAAGGGGGCACCATTAGTGCCGAATTATTCTTTTATGCTCACAAACTAACAAGCTCTTTAAACTAGAAGAATTTGTCAGACATTTTTCTGGGATTTGTACCTGCTTTTGACCATCGTTCGTGAAAAAATACTAATGAAATTGGTAATTTTCTATTTATCACACTTTAGTTCCGGAGCCGGAAGTCGGATTTGGATAAAATGTTCTAGACTTTTTTAGGAAACTATTAGACCTTTTATTTGAATCTTTGTGATAAGCGGTTGAGCTGTTTCAGAGAAAATTGAATGCACACTTTTTCTCTAATTTTCACATATTACGCTGTAACTCCGGAACCGTAAGTCAGATCCACATGAAATTCAATAACAGGCTATGGGACTGTAAGACCTTTTATTTGCATCTTAGTTTGTAGAAATCGGTTCAGCCATCTCTGGAAAAAGTGAGTGCATATTTTTCCATTTTTTGGTGCATATCATCATATATCTCCAAAACCTGAAGCCGGATCGGGATGAAATTTAATAGCAGACTTTGGGACCATGGGACCTTTCATTTGAATCTTAGTTTGTGAAAATCGGTTCAGCCATCTCTGAGAAAAGTGAGTGTATATTTTCGTTAAATACATACACACACACGGGAGAACGGACATACACAGATATTTGCTCAGTTCGTCGAGCCGAGTCGAATGCTATACGACATTCGGCCCTCCGGGCCTCGGTTAAAAAGTCGGTTTTCACAGTGATTGCATAGCCTTTCTATATAAGAAAGGCAAAAATAAAAATATCATCAAAACGACAGTTTATTCATAGCGGAATTTATTCCATCCGAATAAATTTAATGTTGATCGTTTAGTTGGTTTCAAAATTTTCTTGAATTTGGAGTTTTAACGCAGGTTTATGCTGATTATTTACTTTGCTTTATAAACCTTATGAAGAATGGTCCACTTAGCAGGAACATACTCTTATAGAGGTTTTCAGTAGGCTTTCGTGGAGTTTAGAGTTTTAATGCAAGATTTATTATGTAGCATTGAAGACAACTACAAGTATTTATTGATATTAAAATGTTACTTGAGCTGTCACCAGGCCAAGTCACCGGTGTATACCCACGTATTGTATGGCAGTGGAAAGATCGAGTTATCTTCTCTCCTTTTTCCTTATGCTCTGCACCGATATGGTTCTGCACCTAACATATGTGCCTTTGCACCTCTTCGATGTGCATTTGCACTCTCTTGCGCAGCACTTGTGGCTGTATATTGTGGCCTGGGAAGAACTTGAGAAACGCCCTTTGTTGTTTCCTCCACCAGCTTGGCCCCGCACGACTATTCGTTTCTCATTACGCGCTTTTTGTAATTTTTGAATGGTTCATTGGGTTCTTGTCGCCAAATTCCCAAATTCGCGTATGAGATTTGACCAGTTTGTTCGAAATTCCTTTCAGCATAAAATACTGTGCTTGTCATTTATTATTTGGCTAGAAGTCGTGATGTCACTTATACCGTTTTCGTTTTAGAACCTACACTCGGGTGACTCTGACTCCGAGTAAAACGAACACGTGGTACGCGCCCTAAACAACAACTCATATAAAAAATGAAAAAATAAACAAACTCGTATGGATGTGTGGTGCAACCCGAGAAAATTTTCAGAGCGGAAATATGTGATTGGAGTCCGATCTAGAGTGACCCCAGATTGCTAAAACAAACTCATCAAAAGTTGTTTTGGCGACTCTGGGTCAGCTCTCGGGCTGCTCTGATCAATAAACGAAGGCAGTATTATATTATATTCATGTGTAAAAACATTATGATAAACGAACAAGACATCCTGCAGAATAAACAACAGCAACATTGATTTAAAAACGCAATGACGATTAAAACCACACGCGAATGTAAGATTTTTTCGACAACGAGGAATTTGTTGTAGATGTTCTGTTCAAACCACCAGAAAAGATAAAATAATCTAGAGTCGAACTTGTAAAATATTATGTGATTAATAAATTTCCTGATGTATATACATTACTAATAGAAAATTCTGTTTTTACCTACATCTATCATATTATTCATTTTATTTTAGTTACTACAGCAACAATTCATCCAAATACTACAATTTAAAAAAAGTTGAGATGAGAAAGGCAAAAAATCAATTTCTATTTCTACTTGTCCAAACCTGTCACAGCTCGCTTCAGTCGCACCTTGTATTTGGTAAATCAGTTCATTTTTCTTTTCATTTAAAACATGCAAACACTTAAGATCCAGTCTACAACTACGAAAATTAGTACTCAAAGTTAAAATATAGGATACAGCAAATAATAAAAAAACGGCGAGAGAACAGTTAAATAAAAATAAAATCAGATGAATGGAAAAACAAACAAAGCAAGCCAATCGAATTATTATAAGCATAAATGATAAAATATGGTTGCAAAAAAAAAATAGATCCTGAGTATTCAGGATCATTTATTGTACTAAGCATAATTCACCCTAAAGTTAAGATAAAATGCTGTGTAACGAAAATTGTTCATAAAAGTGGAATAATTAAGTATTATAAATATAAAACTCCATAAACATATTTTGTGTGTGAGTGTTAGCAAGTAGTAAAACATAAACTCTTATCAAATCTATACTTTATGTTTCGTCTTCGACTCGTCAGTACATAACAGTTTATGTTGAACTGTTAAGTAACCTAACAGTTCAACATAAACCGCTAAGCAGAAATATTAAGCTACTTACATACTTTTTCTTTGTGCATTTCGTTAAGTTGAAGTTATTACTCCTCTGTTGTGCATCGAGAGTTTTCGAACATTCGTGTTGTAAACGTATCTTTTACCAACCGATCGTTAGCAATTTAATGTTAGTGAACCTTCAAGAAGTTTTTCAACGTGAAAGATCAACATGAAAGATCAGCAGTTTAGTCAAAGCTGAGTCATTTCCAAAGGCTGGTCCTAATAACGATGACGGGAGCAATCACGACAACTCCCACTGCTGCTCTAGAGGCGCTACTGTGCATTAAACCACTACATGTGTTCCTAAAACAAGAAGCATTATCTAGTGCATACCGTCTTACGGTTACAGGGCTTTGGAACAGTAACCCTATAGCTTATGCTATTAGCCGCACTCGCTTGTGGTCTCAAATGGTTACCTGGGATGAGTATTTACTCGCTCGTACATTCAATGTGAGCTATCCTCTTCGTGAGGAAATGGTTGACTGGTTATTTGGAACGACAACTTGATGAACACATAGTTTGTTATACGGACGATTCTCTGTTGAATGGTCGTGCTGGTGCTGGTGTATACTGTCGTGAAATGAGGCTGGAGCAGTCTCATCCACTTGGTAGATACTGTACTGTGTTCGATGGGCTGATGAGTTGGCTAGAGCTGGTGCAACGAATGATTTCGTTGGTCCGGAATCAGCTTTACCACTGTCAACTAGTTGGATAAAGCACAAGATTTGTTCTTGGGCTGAATTAAAACATGCCAGCAAAAGGATATTCTCTCGTTTCTCTCCCAATGTGATAAGCAGCTATAGTAAGAAGGGTTCATCGTTCTTCCTGGAGTGAATGAATCCTTTCTGTATTCACCTTAAATAGGGTTTAGCAGATTGCTTGGCATCTCTTATGGGGTACTGAATTTACTTCTGCTCGTACATACTACGAATCGTTCTGCATTCTTCCGGGAGTGCAGAGTGGTATAGCTTTTATAAAGTCTCTAAATCCTCTCGGGGGTTGGAGGTTTTATTAACTGTAGTAGCAAACCTAAATAGGTTGTAACGTTTAGGTTAAATAAATAAATAACTTATGCGGTGAGTAGTTTGGTAAAAGCGTGCAGACTGAAAAATCTGTTCAACCCTGCGCGAGAAGTTTGACAGTAGACTGAGAGGGACGGCTGAAAAGATAAAGAAAAACGGAAGTTTGACGCTGGCTTTGGCTCAAAAAAAAAAAAGAAAACGAAGATGGGAAAAAGTCAGCAGAAGAGTGAGTTCAGTTCCTTTTCGCGTGTCTGTGAGTGCGCAGCACTATTGGCCTTTGGCCCGATACAGCCAAACAGTGTGAAGAGTGTGCGGTTTCCCCTGCCGGCTGGAGCTCCGGTAGCGAATGACCGAAAGGAGGAAGTTTTCCGGTCTACCGCAAAAGATCGTTCCCGTGTCCCTCTGTGCTGGTCAGTTCGAGACGGTGATTGAAGTGGCGCTCGGCGTAGTGGCCGCTAAAACGTGCATCGTGATCGGAGAGTGCTCCGCCATTGGAAGCTTTCTTCAACTCGGATCCTTGTGGGACGCGTTCTACGGACATCATTAAATTGATCGATCGGCATCCAACAGTCTGCGCTTCGTAACGTCGATCATCGGCCTCTCAGCCAATTCATCTACGGGCATTCATTCCACGTGAGGAAAATCTGATGGGGTGGAAGCTAACCTCAAACGTTCGTTGCTGAGCACCACTGAACAGGTCTTGCAAACTATGGACAACATGATGACGTTCCCGGCGATGACACGCGGACGAACATTCTGCGAAGGCAATCGGTAAGTCTGCACAACTTTTCCTACCTACACTCACGTTAAGCATAACCCACGTTTTACGGGTCCATTAAATAAAATTATAACAATGGCGCCCAACTAAAAAACCCATTTTGTTTTCGGGTTTTATGATGAAATGTTGGATTCGAACAATTTATCGAACCAACAAGTTTAGAAACATCCTTAATTACCTGTGTGGCAAATAAAAAATTCAATAAAGCAAACATATTGCTAGTTTGGTATTCCATTTGTTAGTTAGGTTAAATTCTGTTGATTGGCTTTAGTTTTCAAATCGTTATCTTGCGATGGAGATATATCCCTCACATTTCAGCGAAGTAATGAGATAGATGCATTGTATTAAACGAGCTACGAGCAGCACCTGCTCCCAGAAAAACATGTACACAAAATACGCAAGCGGTAAAATTTCCCCTAAAAGCCTGAACAGGTGCACAAGGTTCAGTGATGCAATAATAGTCTTGTTGGTCGGAGGCGTCACCACGAAGGTCGTCACCACGAAGGTCGTCAACCCAAAGGAACGCGAATCAAGGGCGCGGTTATAACCCTTGCTTGGGCTCGTGGTGATAGGAGAGACTAAATCCTCTCAAACCTCAAATTAAACCAATTCCATAAGACTGTCAGTTCTGTAGTTAAGCCAATCCGTTATTTTGCATGCTGTTTTTTCTTCGTTATTCGTTGATCTTCTAGTTTAATTTAGCCATTAAGACTAGATAAGATCACTGACTGTTAATACTCAGTGGAAGTTTGAGGAATGCATGCAAGAACTGAGCCGGAGACATTTTAGCCATATATTGTTGGCGTACGATTACCATTTTGTGCAGAAAAGTTCTGCTGTTTAGTTAATGTTGCGATATAGTAGAAGAGAAGTTTGTATTGAGCTCAAGATTTGAAGAGCATCCGTTAGGCTCTTGTTCATTTGTGTTAGGTTGTGTTGAAGTTTGTAATCGGCACAGTCTCCGGCACACTTCTTAAAGAAGTGAAGATTTTAGAAATTTTTCGTGAACCACTTTCGTGCTTCACGAAAAATTTTTGCCACTGGGTAGGGTTGTGTAACGTTTAGGTTAAATAAATAAATAACTTATGCGGTGAGTAGTTTGGTAAAAGCGTGCAGACTGAAAAATCTGTTCAACCCTGCGCGAGAAGTTTGACAGTAGACTGAGAGGGACGGCTGAAAAGATAAAGAAAAACGGAAGTTTGACGCTGGCTTTGGCTCAAAAAAAAAAAGAAAACGAAGATGGGAAAAAGTCAGCAGAAGAGTGAGTTCAGTTCCTTTTCGCGTGTCTGTGAGTGCGCAGCACTATTGGCCTTTGGCCCGATACAGCCAAACAGTGTGAAGAGTGTGCGGTTTCCCCTGCCGGCTGGAGCTCCGGTAGCGAATGACCGAAAGGAGGAAGTTTTCCGGTCTACCGCAAAAGATCGTTCCCGTGTCCCTCTGTGCTGGTCAGTTCGAGACGGTGATTGAAGTGGCGCTCGACGTAGTGGCCGCTAAAACGTGCATCGTGATCGGAGAGTGCTCCGCCATTGGAAGCTTTCTTCAACTCGGATCCTTGTGGGACGCGTTCTATGGACATCATTAAATTGATCGATCGGCATCCAACAGTCTGCGCTTCGTAACGTCGATCATCGGCCTCTCAGCCAATTCATCTTCGGGCATTCATTCCACGTGAGGAAAATCTGATGGGGTGGAAGCTAACCTCAAACGTTCGTTGCTGAGCACCACTGAACAGATCTTGCAAACTATGGACAACATGATGACGTTCCCGGCGATGACACGCAGACGAACATTCTGCGAAGGCAATCGGTAAGTCTGCACAACTTTTCCTACCTACACTCACGTTAAGCATAACCCACGTTTTACGGGTCCATTAAATAAAATTATAACAAGGTTTTACAGCAGACTGTTCGGGACCTCGTAGAGGTTCAGAATTTACTTCTGCTTCCACTAAATGTGATCCCCAGCAGATTGTTTAGCATCCCTTAGGGGTGCAGAATTTAGTTCTGCTTTCTTGTGTTTTTGTGTCGTCAATTTTCTCCATCCTCCTAGTCCAAACCTTACCATTTCCCTTCAATCCTAACCTCTTATATATCGGGAAAATTATGAAATTGTGTTTAATTGAGGAAGAAAATCAGTGTCGTTTTTATCAAACCGTTCGGATCTGTGCTTGCTCCCGCTCAAGTACCTTAAACGTCATCACCAGTAATAACGCGTTCGTTAAGTTTCTGTTTGTCACGAATATGGTGTGAAGCGCAATGGCTAAAAAACAATTCGGCGAATGCAGATATCAACAATATTGAACCGATGCGTTGTGTTTTTTGCGAATCCTTCTTACATATCAGCAAAACTTGTTGCGGTATTAACGCTAGAGATTTGAGAGATTATTTTAATCTCGGAAAACTATCACTTATATGTACACCATGCAGAGAAGAATTAAAAGGTCGAAGCATTCGCAAGTATATTACTGAGACCCACCAACCTCTACCGCCCATCTCGATAGTGATATCGATCTACGAGCGCAAGTCCAGAAGTTAACTAAAGCGGTTGTTGCTCTCAATAATAAATCGACAATATGTCGGCACACAGACAGTGTATGTAGCCAGCACCGTCGGATACACCTAGGGGAACGAAACGTCACCGATTGGATCATGATAAAACGACTATTAAAGCTCCTACTGAACGCGGCATAAACGAAATTGATTTCAGTGAGCTGTCGGTTCGTTCTATTTTCACTAACGAAGAAAATTTCAGGTTTTATCTTCCGGGGTTCAAACCGTTAATCACCGACGGCAATGTTCAAAAAATCATATCCGGTTGTTTGAATATAGCGGAACCAACAGATTTCGTACGACTCGTACCAAAATGAAAAGACGTCACTGGCATGTCGTTCGTTTCATTCAAAATTGGTCCAGATCCCAACTTGAAAACTAAAGCGTTGGATCCTGCATCATGGCCTCTTGGACTACTGTTTCGTGACTTTATACCTCAGCCAAAAAACTACGACCGTCGAACACAACCCACCAACTCAGAGACCGTGTAAGCAGGCTTGTTTCAGTGAGTTCGGCAGATGACAATGGAAACCTACGGGTTTCCACTCGAGGCGAGTACTATTCAATGAATTCATGGTTGGTGGTGCATCACACAAGTTCGTTGAATAGTTGAGTTCCTAGTTGTATGGTAGAGTTCAACGTGTACAATTGGGAAACTCAGTTTCATCCCCGTTTACGAATAAATCAGGAGTTCCACAAGGCAGTAATATCCCTTTCTGTTCGCACTGTTTTTCAACGATGCCGCTTTGCTGCTTGGTTATGGATGCAAGCTGATCTACGCCGACGATTTGAAGCTGTACTTAGTAGTTCGTAATTATGAGGACTGCGTCCATCTTCAAGAACTGCTAGATGAATTTGTCGCATGGTGTCGACGAAACCAGCATGTGATCAGCATTGCCAAATGTCAAGTAATTACATTTCACCGAATACTTCGTCCATTAATCTTCGACTACAAAATTAATGGACAAACACTTACGAGAGTTAACCGTGTTAACGACCCTGGTGTTGTATTGGATGCAAAACTCACATTTAATCAACATCGTTCTGCTTAAATTGCGGATTGAGCGTGTTCAGAAAAGATTTATTCGGCTTGCGCTTAGAGATCTTCCCTGACGAAATCCCTTGGATCTGCCACCCTACCCTGATCGATGTCACCTGTTAGGTCTTGACACCCTGGAACGACGAAGGAAGATTCAACAAGCTGCGTTTGTGGCGAAGATTATCAACGGCGAAATCCACTCTCCAAAAATCCTGTCTCTCATCGACTTCCGGGTTTCACAACGAACTCTACGATCAACAGGTATCCTACAACGAAGATTCCACCGAACATCGTTTGGAGCCAACGAACCTATTGCAGCGTGTGTTAGAACTTTCTCCCTAGTTGAAAACTTATTCGAATTTTATGAATCATCGCATAAGTTTGTTCAGAAAGTGTCGCAATCCTCGATTCTATAAATTGATCTTATATTCATTAAGACTTTTATTGTCAGATGGATCAAGCAAACATATAAACAAATTAACATGTATAACACTTTCCACAAACTGTACCGAAGTCTTCTCTGTGAAATCCACTCTGAGAAAATTAAGCATTTCACACAGCAATTAAATACCACAAAACAAACTTCGAAGAAGCAAAACGTAAACTAAGTAGAAGTATAGAAGTATAGTATAGAAGGAAACGTCAATAAAGAAGTGGAACAATTCTAACTAATTATTAACAACTTTTTTAATGAATAGTTATTGAAATATGAGTTAAACTTAAATTATTAATATTTAAGCCACAGGTGGTAACTTTACATGATTTTGTTATTACTATGAAGACATCATTTGCTTCAGCAATTCTGTGATTTTTGTGTTGGGAGAGTTGTAAACCTATTTGTATTGTGTAATGAGAAAAAGAAACTTATATACTAACTTAATAACTAATACAAAGAGCGAATTGATTCAACTGAAGATTGCATCGATTTTTATCGAAATTTGTTTATAATATTATGTGACATTACATCATCATTGTCATTGTCAACAAGATATTTATCTTAAAAAGTTTACTGATGGAAGAAAATAAAATAACTTGATGTTTCTGCTAGGTTTATATCAGGTTTGAGGATTATAAATACTTTAGCGGTTTTCCATCTTTTTGGGAAGTAAGCTAATGAAAAACACTTGTTGAACATTCTAACCCAGAGCCTCAAGCCAACATCGGAAAGAATTTTAATAAGTATATTGAAGATTACCTTTACCAGGAGCCTTCATGGTTCTAAGTTTCCTAATAATGGATTTAATTTAATCAAAATTCGTCTCAGTCATGACATCTTGTATTAACACTTGAGTTGAAATATGCAATATGATATGTTTCAATGAGACTTCGTTTTCAAAATCACTCACAACGTTCAAATTAAAATTGTGGACACTCTCGAGCTGCTGAGCAGGTTTTTGAGTTTTTTCACCATTTGTAAGAAGTTTTTGATTTCCTTCCATGAGAGCAGAAATTTGTTCCTGAGGTTTCTTAAGAACCTAAGAAAGTTTCCAGAAAGGTTTAGTTTGCTCAACTCCTTTTCCGAAATTTTCATTTCACAGGAGAGTAAATCTATGTTTAGTTTCGTTTTGTAAATCCTCAATTATGTTTTCCAGGATCACGTGAATGTTCGGTGATATTATCGTCGACGAACATTCTTCAACCGAATGAGCAGTTGAAGATAGTCATCAATGATAGGAGAATTTAATTTAGTTTGCGCTTTGGGAACTGAAAGATTTCTAGCTTCGATAATGTAATGATTCAAACTATCTATTGCTGTGTCGATGTCCGCAGAATTTTCTAAAATAATTTCATGACCCATATATATATATATATATATATATATATATATATATATATATATATATATATATATATATATATATATATATATATATATATATATATATATATATATATATATATATATATATTTTTTTTTTTTCTCGGTATTTTAACGATATCAATCTAACTAGAGATTATAAGAGGAGAAAGAATATGAAATCATAGAGCCATAGTACTCAAGGAAGAGCAAGGATGTGAAGAATAAAGTGCGGAAAAGTGAGACGTGACAAGGGTCATTTAAGTAAGCAGAAGGCTTCTCGTATCTAAACTTTTACCTTCTACCAGAGGAGTCGAACTTAGGCATCTAAAGATACGAGTCATCCGAGTCTCTTATATCAGAGACTCGGATGACTCGTATCTTTAGATGCCTAAGTTCGACTCCTCTGGTAGAAGGTAAAAGTTTAGATACGAGAAGCCTTCTGCTTACTTAAATGACCCTTGTCACGTCTCACTTTTCCGCACTTTATTCTTCACATCCTTGCTCTTCTTTGAGTACTATGGCTCTATGATTTCATATTCTTTCTCCTCTTATAATCTCTAGTTAGTTTGATATCGTTAAAATACCGAAAAAAGTAAAAATTACTGACTGACCAGAAGTCATAAATAAAAAAGTAAAAAGAAAAATATATATATATATATATATATATATATATATATATATATATATATATATATATATATATATATATATATATATATATATATATATATATATATATATATATATATATATATATATATATATATATATATATATATATATATATATATATATATATATATATATATATATATATATATATATATATATATATATATATATATATATAACTAACTATTGTAATAATTCGAAAGTTGGAAAGTCAGGAAGATTATCTGAGTCGAAGTCAGCATGCGAAATCGGTTCACTACAAATGTGACTTTGATATGTTAGAACCAGATCAATTGTAGAGGATTTTTCACGGAAAAGAAACAAGTCTTATTACTGGGATGAAGAACTGTAAAGTAACCAGCAAAGAGTTGAAGTATTATGAAGTATTTTACCATTACTGTTATTTTGCCTACAATTCTACTGAACATGCTTTGCATTTAAGTCCGCTTTTACGAAAATTTCGATCGATATCTTGTGAGTTTTTGTAAATTGCCATTAAAGAAATTTAATAGTTCACCGTTCCAATGCACCGAATGCAAATATGCTCCAGCGATAAAATAAATTTCATGAATAGTTTTAATTTCGATTCCCAAGCATTCAATAGTATTGAAAGAAGGTAAAATTCGATGTTTAATTTGCGTAGGACAGAAATGCAACTCCACCACCCATTCCAGTAAACCTGTCAAATCGATGGACCTCATAATGTGGATTGCTTTTCAATTTGATATTTGGTTCAAGAAATGTTTCTGTCACAATAGCAATATGAATTTTGTGAAGTTTAAGAAAATTATAAAATTCATCTTCACTCGATTTTTAAGATCTAGCATTTAATTTTAAAGTATTCAAATAATTATTCAATATCATTGTTAAATTTTAAACTAATTATAATATTTGTTCAGTAATTAATCTGCCTTCTCAAACCGATGGTAGATTTCGCGACAGGTCTGACACTCGCAACGTAACACGACGATAGGAGATTTGCGACACACGATAAATTACTTCGAGCAACGGTACGGGTGAAACAATAGTGAAGTAAAAAAAAAACAACGTGTTTCTTATTAAACGGTTATATTGGTACTAACTGTAGATAAAGTTTGGCTTCATGGCCTTTCGTTGTATATGTAAATTGACCGAATTTCCTGCTGTCAACAAACGCAGTTGTAAAATTTAACTACACTCTTAAATTAAATAATTCAATAATCAGTAGTTACGAAAGATAATTGGATTCAACAGTTCATTGTCGTTCGGCACCGGTGATCAAGTCATCATTTGCCTCCGTTGATGCAACTTCTGACTGGAGATTCAGATGATCTGCTGTTATCCCGTCACGGGAATGGTCCACAGTTTCTATTGGTAATATACGGACCTCAGTAACGGCCCGTTTGTACAGTCCTCGAGAAGTTCGCACCAAAACAGTACGTGTTGTTTTGGTGCGAACGTGTGTGTGTACCCAGAGTCTCCGGTGTAAGTTTTAACTATGCGACCAACATTCCACAAACACGGTGGGAGGTTGTCCTGTTTCAGCAACACAAGTGCACCAAGTTGTACATTGTTACAAGGTTTCTTCCATTTTGCACGTTGGTGGAGTTGAGATATGTAATCCCTGGCCCAATGTTTCCAAAATTGTTGCAATTATCTACACATTTCCTGAAAACGAGACAGACGAGTTATTTTCAGCTCAGTGCAATCGGGCTCGGGAATCGAAAACATCGGTTCACCGATCAGGAAGTGTCCCGGGGTCAATACGTCCAAATCATCAGGATGATCCGTCAACGGCGTGAGAGGCCGTGAGTTGAGTATGCTCTCGATATGCACCACTGCCGTTATCAGCTCGTATGAAGTAAACGAACGTCCACCAAATATCCGTCGAAAATAAAAATTTGAAGGATATTAACCCAAGCCTCCCAGAGTCCCCCAAAGTGAGGCGATCGGGCCGGAATAAAGCGAAATGTAATTCCGGTTGTCAGACAATAGTTTTCCCATTTGTCCGTCTGAAATTGTTGAAGATATTGCTTGCGTAGATCCTGCAGTTCACGATCGGCACCAACGAATGCGGTGCCATTGTCGCAGTGCAACTCGGTAACTCGATCGCGACGAGAAACGAATCGTTTGATCGCATTAATGCACGCGCCGGACGTAAGATTCGGAACTATCTCGAAATGCACCGCCTTTACCGCCAGGCACACGAATACTGCGACGTACACTTTCGCGTTGGCACCCCTTCCAACTAACTGACGTACGTTGAAAGCCCCACAGTAATCTAAACTAGACCTTAAAAATACTCTAGCCGGGGTAACTCGCACAGCTGGTAGCGGGGCCATCTGTTACTGTGCTGGAGTTGGATTACAGCGAAAACATGTGATGCATTTCCTCACTGTTCTGCGTGCTAATTCTCTACCTCGAAGTGGCCAGAATCTTTGCCTCATTGTTGCTAACAGTAACGACGGACCGCATTGTGCTGTTTGAAGGTGCAATGATCGTGCAATCAATTCACTGAAACGGTGCTGGGCTGGTAGTATCATCGGACATTTACGATCATAGGATCCGTTTATGTTCTTTAAGCGACCATCAAGTCGGAGCAGACCATGTTTGTCTAGCATCAAGTTCAAGTGTTTTAGCGATGAATTCTTTCCCAAAACTATTGTGTGGTTAGGTTGAGTTTTATTCAATTCATACTGATGCATTTCATTGTAAAAGGCATTTTGCTGGCATATTCGAACTAATCGTTTCATCGCTTCCTCGATTTTCTGTGGTAGCAGTCGTCCCAAGATTCGTTGCTTTACAAAGCGACAATTGGTGTAAAAGCGAGTGCACCATGCAGCTATTCTAAGCAACCTTCCTAGATCGGAGTAGCGATTAAATAGATCCTCATTAAGTTGGACTGAGGTTAATGCGACAATTTTACGACGTTCGGCATCTAAAACACAGTGAGCTGCTGCTGATAAGCTTGGTGGTACAGTTGAAGATGAACCAATTGAATTATCGAGAAATTGAGAAGCATGCCATCATAACATTCAACATCTGTCCAGGACGCAATCCTCGAGACACGTGATCGGTAGGCACGTGTCGCCAAGCCAATCCCTTTGTTAGACGTTGTACTTCAGCGATTCGATTTGATACGAAAACTTTCCAAATTGTTTGGGGAGATCGAATCCAATGAAGCACAATCGTTGAATCCGTCCAGAACATGGCAGGACCAGTAAACTCAGTAGTAGTACGAACTGTCCCCATCAGCTGGCTTCCTAATAACGCCGCACAAAGCTCTAAGCGGGGAACTGTCATAGGCCGTACTGGTGCGACTCGACTTTTGGATATGAGCAACTGTGACTTCAGCTGTCCCTCCGAATCTGGTCCAGTTACGTAAATGCAGCAACCGTAGCCATTCGTAGATGCATCGCAGAAACAGTGAATTGTATAGTCCCTTTTAGTATTAGCAAGGATGCGTCGAGAAACCGTCAACTGTTGAAGTTGCGACAATTCGTTGCGAAATCATAACCACCAAATTCTATCGTCTTCTGTAACGTTTTCATCCCATCCAAGATTTTTATCCAGAGCCGCTGCACAAATATTTTAGCGCTTACCACTACGGGTAAAACTAATCCAAAAGGATCGAATAACGAAGACATTTCCGATACAACGATACGTTTGGTCACGATATTTATCGCTGGAAACGACGGTATCTTGAAAGCCAGTCGATCCGTCTGTGGATGCCACAAAAGGCCAAGAGTTTTCATTCCTTCCAGGTGACCAATTTCTAGTTCGGTAGTTGCCTTCCACAGCTCCTGGGGTACTTGCTTTAGGATGCGCAAATCATTTGCACACCATTTTCGTAATGAAAGTCCACCCCGTGTTAGTAAACTACTCAATTCGGAACAAACCTCAGCTACTTCTTCCAACTCATCACCGCCAGCTAAAACATCATTCACGTACATTCGGTTAGTAACGATCTGGGCCGCCCGAGGAAAACGAGCGCCTTCATCCTCAGCTAGCTTATATAATATTCTGGCAGCATGATAGGGTGAACTCGCCAGTCCATACGTGACCGTTTTCAATTGAAAGCACTTCAATGGTTCCGTTGGATTCTGTCACCAAATAAATTGTTGAAATTTACGATCTTCCGGATGCACCCACACCTGGCGAAACATTTTTTCCGCGTCAGCCGTGAATACAAAACAAGGCAATCGAAAATTGATCACTGTAGCTAGCAAAGCTAGCTGTACCGTGGGACCAGTGTGAAGGATATCGTTCAAGGATAGTTTGCTAGATCCTTTACTGCTACCATCGAATACGACGCGGAGTTTCCTCGTAATGCTTTCAGGTCGGTGGATAGCGTGGTGTGGTAGAAAAAACTGCGGACCCGCGACGCGTGAACACTCCTCCATATGCCCCAACTGCTCGTAATCATTCATGAACCGCGTATAATTCTCTCGTAGCCTGTCATCTTCACGTAGCGGCAGGCGAACAATGTATCGTCCATCTTTCTCTCTGGATACCGTATTGCAAAAGTGAACTTCGACTTCTTGCTCCGCTTGCGTGAGAGTTTTGCCAAAATCAAAATTTTCGATTTGTCACAATCGTTCTAGTTGGATGTTCAGATCTTGGTCAGTGGCAACATAACACACCACCTTATCTGTTTTTAGTGCTTTCAGTTTTCCAGATATCACATAGCCCAGAAGAGTCTTCTGTAATAAAGGGTAATCATTAGCAAGAACAAATTGATGTGGCTCAAGCAACATGTAGAAAAGTTCCGCTCAAATCTACTCCATGACTGATATTGAATTTTGGATCTGCTAACGGTAAATTGGGTGGAATTTTCCAGCGAGATACGTCCACATGTCGACTAGGTAAACAAACTGTTAACTTAGGTAAAATTAAGCAGCTCAAAGGACGATCAAACGATCCAAAACGAGAAGCAAGTTTGCTTTCAACTTGATAATGTACGGTGACAGCGGCCTGTCCAATACCACTGATCGGATGGTTTATACGAGAGCGCTTCAAGCCGAGTCGTTGCTACAGTGACTACGAAATCAAATTGGATTGTGACCCACTATCCAGTAAAGCTCGAGCAAGCTAATATTTACCTTGATAGTCTTGAATGCGAATAACAGCGGTTGATGAAAAGACGACATTTTCATTAGGTTTATTGGATTGTGTCAGCGATGTAGTTTCTAATGGGGAGCAGGGGGCAGGAGGTTCTAATTCATCACCACCGAAATGATCATTCGACGACGAGAAGGGGGCCATTTCCGGACCGACGGACAACATGATTGTACCCGGCGATATCGACGCGGTTTCACGATGTGCCGTACGAGATTGCATTACCTTCACCGAGGTCGCAGTATTGTGCTCGACGCTGGAACAAATAGCAGTAGCCGTTTGGGTGGTGACTAGAACAACATTCGGCTCTCCTTGTGAAGACTTTACTAGCGCAGGCAAGTGCAGTAAAGTGTGGTGTTTTTTGGCAAATGTCCGGCATAGATCACTATTGCAGTCTTTGGCTAAGTGCCCTCCGCGCAAGCAGTTTATACACAACCGATGAGTTTTCACAAATTCAAGGCGCTTGTTGGGCGTTTGTCGCATAAAGGTTTCGCACTGGGTTAATATGTAAGACTGTTTACACCCTGGACATTTTGGAACATGTTCAGTAGCTACATGAGATGAGAATGGTTTCCCCTTAAATTTTGTTGCACTGCCGGTGGATACACTACCAGCAACCTTACATTTTTGCAGTGTGCGAGATCTTTTATGAATGAACTCTAGCAGCGCACTATACTGTGGTACCTCTTCATCTTTACAACTGTTCTCCCATTCCAAGAGAGATTTATCATCCATAAGGCTGCTTAACCGTTCAACCAGGAAGGAATTCCAGTGACTCTCAGGTTCTTCCAGTTTGTCCAAAATACCGACATGACGATTGAACTCATCTGCCAGTTCCGCAAGGCTAGCAGCAGAGTCTTTGCGAACGAAAGGAACTTTCAAAATGGCCGACATGTGCTGTTTTACGAGAAAGTTTACATTTTCGTACCGATCAGTAATGGTTTTCCAAGCGAGAACATAGTTGTCGGACGTTATTGCAAAAAAGTAATTAGACGGGCTGCTTCATATTTCAGTGAGCTGCGTAAATAGTGCATTTTCTGCACACTAGACAGATTCACATTCGTGTGAATTACGGATTTGAAGAGATCTCTAAATTCAATCCATTCCTCCGGATTCCCGAAAACTCGGGAATTCGCAACTCAGGAAGTTTTACCGAAAATATCGGGTTTGAAGAAGGAGGATTAGCCACTGTGGAAGCATTAGATTGATCAACTCTCTGTCTCTAGACAGATTCACATTCGTGTGAATTACGGATTTGAAGAGATCTCTAAATTCAATCCATTCCTCCGGATTCCCGAAAACTCGGGAATTCGCAACTCAGGAAGTTTTACCGAAAATATCGGGTTTGAAGAAGGAGGATTAGCCACTGTGGAAGCATTAGATTGATCAACTCTCTGTCTCTAGACAGATTCACATTCGTGTGAATTACGGATTTGAAGAGATCTCTGAATTCAATCCATTCCTCCGGATTCCCGAAAACTCGGGAATTCGCAACTCAGGAAGTTTTACCGAAAATATCGGGTTTGAAGAAGGAGGATTAGCCACTGTGGAAGCATTAGATTGATCAACTCTCTGTCTCTAGACAGATTCACATTCGTGTGAATTACGGATTTGAAGAGATCTCTAAATTCAATCCATTCCTCCGGATTCCCGAAAACTCGGGAACTCGCAACTCAGGAAGTTTTACCGAAAATATCGGGTTTGAAGAAGGAGGATCAGCCACTGTGGAAGCATTAGATTGATCAACTCTCTGCTGCGGGAGCAGCGCTATCAGCGCGGCCTTTAGCTCGTAGTACATGTTTTGGAACTGCATTCGTTGATCCGAAAAGACTTCACTCTCATTCTCCAGCATCTCGATTTCTTCCTGGACACCTTCAAACTTTTCCCAGAGATCATCCAGACGAGCAATTCGTACCGCCACTTGATTCATTTGCTCCGGTACAAAATTTGTATAAAACTGTTGAATGAGTTCCGCCGAACCGGGAATGTTGCTTCGTCGTCGTAATAGAGTAAATTGTAAATAAGAGTGTGTTTAACGGGGGTTGATTTCGCTGTAGCTTTCTTCATCGAAGTTCTTCTCGTTGTCGACATTGTTCTTGTTAGTCACCCACGTGTTGTAACAATGTCTCACGAACCGTCTATCACGTGTTTCTCCTAACCTCAATTACGGGTTACCAACTGGGTGTTGAGGTACCGTTGCACAGTATCAGATAACGACAATAGTTGATTTAACCAGTTCGCACACTGGAAACGCAAATATATCTGATCACACTACCAGAAAACACGTGCAATCTTCACTAATCAGTATGGGATTTCCTCCCGGGTTTCGGCACCAAAAACTGTTCAGTAATAAATCTGCCTTCTCAAACCGATGGTAGATTTCGCGACAGGTCTGACACTCGCAACGGAACACGACGATAGGAGATTTGCGACACACGATAAATTACTTCGAGCTATCCCAACAGTACGGGCGAAACAATGGCGAAGTAAAAAAAAACAACGTGTTTCTTATTAAGCGGTTATATTGGTACTAACTGAAGATAAAGTTTGCCTTCATGGCCTTTCGTTGTATATGTAAATTGACCGAATTTCCTGCTGTCAACAAACGCAGTTGTAAAATTTAACTACACTCTTAAATTAAATAATTCAATAATCAGTAGTTACGAAAGATAATTGGTTTGTTCGGAACAATATTATTTGCAAATTACCATCCAACTTGAAATGCTTCAAAATTTTATGAAGTCGAATTCATTCGGATGATCATTTGAAAAAATTGATTTTGTAGCAGTCATGGCCCAGCACACTAACCAGCTCTTATACAGTCCGTGTGCTGTATCTTTTCAAAAACATGCACACGAAGTCTGAAGCACGCGCTTGTGTGCCGCGTTGCTACTAGATCGAGAGTCGTATGCTTCGAAGAACCAGCTCGCGATGCTGGCTCTTGAACTGGAATGAGGAGCTAGCTCGTGAGCTGACTCATGTGCTGGCTCACGTGCTGAGTTAAGTATCCGTTTTTTTAAATTTATTAATATAATATAATTTATAAGCACACAGTGTCCGCTCTTGTATTGTCTCTTGTCAGTAGGTGGACTACACAAATAGCACACGCTCATGAGTATAGTGTAAAAAGCACAGCACACGAGTTTAATAGGCACACACTGCAGGTATAGAGCAGCTCGTGTACTGAGCTCGGACATCACTGCTTGTAGGTATTTTATTTTCCATTATATCGCTTAAATCGACTTCGTTAGAAGACGAACTGGAAGGCGTTCCTGTTTTTGTTTGTTTACATTAGAAGAATTAAGTGGTTGTTGCCTACCTGTTACGCTAGAGTAACTATCATTAGAAGAAGATGATGACGTGGCCGATCTACATGTAAATAAATTGTTTTCGTTAGAAGACGAATTGGAAGGTATACCTGTTTTTTGTTTTACATTCGAAGAAATATGTGCCTTGAAGACTTTGGCGTGGCATTCTTCTGTAAATTTATGGGCGTTGATTTGACGTGTTGTCTTAGCGAACGAGCCTTTAATTTTTTTCCCTGACAGTACATTTCAAATAATTGGGTTCATGATTTCCATCACAATTAGATCATGAAAATTCATCAGTGATTTCATTTCTTGGGCAGATATCTTCTGAATGCGATTTACCGTAATTCAAACACCGTATATCCACCTGACATTGCGATAAGTTTGCAATACCATTATGCCGTTCACAATGTTCCCAATGAATTTTAATGTGAAAAATGAAACGTATTTTTTCTAAAGAAAATTCCAGAGCGTGATTTGGAAGCACCATTCGCTCATTTTTTCATAAGTATTACTTGGAAAGCAATTCTTTTAGTTCATTTTTAATTGCATCAGTACTTTGATCATTTGATAAGCCTTTCAAGACAGCATTGATTTTATATTATTTGAGTAAAATTTAAGAAGTTTCACGGACAAATATTGTAAAAGACGTTCGTTATCTTAAAATCCAACAACCAAGACTCGACATTTTCCTCTTCGTCCGATTTGAAATGATACTTTTACTTTTTGACTTGTTTCTTTTTTAACGATTATATACAGTTATCAATATTTCTTTTTTCTTTATGCGATATTCACCTAACCAGATACCATTTTTGTAGAAACAGATTATGAAATTTATATGAATGATAGTGCTCAAGGGAGAGCAAGGATGTGACTATATAGAAATGTGAGATATGACAAGGGGTCATTTAAGCAAGAAGAAATCTTTTAGTAACTTAACTTTTACCTTCTACCAGAGGAGTGAGGCTTAGGCATCTGAACAATGCGAATCACCCGAGTCTCTGGTATGTCGGAAAGCAGTGATACAGGTCTTTACTATCACTTTACCATTCACTATCCGAACCGGCAAAAGAAAAGCTACCAGAAGTTGTCGTTTTCTACTTGCGACAGCATTCTCACACACAATGAGTTCTTCAATGCATGGATGTTTTTGTTAATCTCTATACGATTAGCTGAACAAATAAATGGAATATTTGTTCATACTATTGCTTATGTGCCCAGAGTCACAGCGTTCAGTAGCGCTCCACTCACCGCTACGCGATGGAAAACCATTATGTTAATATTTTTCCTTTTTTGCCATTCTCATATAGGAAGGCTATAACATCACCTCAAAAACAAACTTTTGAATCAAGGCCTGGGAAGCCATTTCACTCATTTTTCTCGGAGATGGCTCAACCGATTTTCACAAACTCAAACTCAAGTGAAATGTCTCGTGATCTCATACAAAGTCCCTGAATTTCATTTGGATCCGACTTACGACTCAGGAACTACGAGGCAATATGCACGAAAGTTGTGAAAATAATGTCACTCACTTTATTCTGAGATGGCAAAACCAATTTTTACAAACTTAGATTCAAATTCAAGGCCTTATGGTCCCATACAAAGTTCCTTAAATTCATTTGAATCCAGCTTCTGGTTCCGAAATTACTGGGTGATATGCATCAAAAATGTCTGAATGAGCATTAAAAATGTGAAAAAAAAATCACTCACTTTTCTCGGAGATGACTAAACCGATTTTCACAAACTAAGATTCAAATGAAAGGTCTCATGGCCATATAGAAACTTTCTGATTTTCATTTGGATCCGACCTCCGACTCCGGAACTACAGGGTGATATGCACCGAAATTGTGAAATAATGTTACTCACTTTTCTCGGAGATGGCAGAACCGATTTTTACTAACTTAGATTCAAATTCAAGGCCTTATCATCCCATACAAAGTTCCTCAATTTCATTTGAATCCAGCTTCCGGTTCCAGAATTACAGGGTGATATGCACCAAAAATGTGAAAATAATGGATCAAAAATGTAAAAGAAATGCCAATCACTTTTCTCGGGGATGACTAAACCGATTTCCACAAACTTAGATTCAAATAAAAGGTATTATGGTCTCATACAAAGTTCCGGAATTTCATTTGGATCCGACTTCCGGTTTCGGAATTACAGGGTGTTACGCACCAAAAATGTGAAAATAATATCATACACTTTTCTCGGAGATGGCTGAACTGATTTCCTCAAACTGCCAATTTTCATTCGGCTTAAACCCCTGCTCCCGGAGGTAGGGTGCTTAGCGTAAAAAATGGCAGTTTAAGATTTCTTTTTCATGCGCTACCGCGTCACATTTGCTAGTTAATTTCTTTAGTTTACCGACCATGAGGTTCTGTAGCCAAATAAACGAACCATTTATAACTACATAAAAGATCTGCTGAAGTCCGACTCCCAGTAGATTTTACTAGAAAATTCAAATCTTTATAGAGAATCGTAAATAAATTGATAGCTCATATTAGTGTATGGTTGAATGGTCCGAATGTCACTATGCCGATATCCAGGTTTTGGTTGCGAAAGCACCAACAATAGTTATTAAAAGTAATAGAATCTAGCTCACTTCACTTTCTCAGACATGATTGAATAGATTATCACTAACTTAAATTCAAGTAGTATATCAATATATATCAATCTTGAAAATTATTTTCTAAACTTTTATGAATTGTAGAACTTCGGGGGACTTCTGCTGTGGCAAACAGGAGAAAATGAAAATGAGAAAGGCATCTTTACACCACTAGGTGAATTAGAACAATTTTTTTAACGACTAAGTAAAGTAGTCAATATTTCTTTTTTATTTATGCGATATTCACCTAACCAGAGACCATTTTTGTAGAAACAGATAATGAAATTTATAGAATGGTAGTACTCAAGGGAGAGCAAGGATGTGAATATATAGAACGGAAAAGTGAGACGTGATAGAGAGTCATTTAGACAAGCAGAAATCTTTTAGTAACTTAACATTTACCTTCTCTCAGAGGCGTGGGGCATAGGCATCTGAACAATGCGAATCAACCGAGTCTCTTGTATGTCGGGAAGTAGTGATACAGATCTTTTACCATTTACTATCCGAACCGACAAAAGAAATTGTTAGGTGAATATCGCATAAAGAAAAAAGAAATATTGACTACTATACTTAGTCGCCAAAAAAAAAAGGAAAAAATTAACATGATGAGTTTCCATCGGGTAGCGGTGAGTGGAGCGCTACTGAACGCCGCTTACAACCTAGGCTAAACAGCCAACACGCTGAGACTCTGGCAAATAAGCAACAGTTTGAACAAACCTTCCATTCCGATGTTCGACTAGCCGTATAGAGATTAAGAAAAAACATCCATACAGTGAAGAACTCATTGTGTGTCATAATGCCAACGCAAGTAGGAAGTGAAACGACTGGACAATGCGCAATTCAGGCCCCAATGTTTTTCTTAGCCTCTTGTCCAGTAACTCCTATCCCCACCTTACCGCGGTGCTGTTGGGGTACGTGTAACCATATTAAAGATCGGAAAACCAACCTCGGTGGGACCTTGGTCGTATGCTGACAGGGAAGGGGGGGCTTGCCTTCTCTCTACAGAGAGCGAGCCTACCCGAGCGTCTGTTCCCAATGTTGGGGCGGCTCGAAACACTGTCTGTTCTCCATGTTAGGAGCGGCTGATTACCGTCCTTGTATCAGTGTGGGTCTCTAAACAGTGCTGACACGATGGCCCTCCTGCGACACAGGAGGTTGGTGTAGACCTAACAAGCCCGGTAAAAGGAAGTTACGAACAATCAAGAAAGAAATACGACTCGAGATAATCGGCAAAGACCTACGCGATGAACTAAGGACTACGATTGAAAACTTGGCACATGGAACTGCAAATCGCTTGACTTCCGAGGATACGACCGAATGCTGCATGATGAACTTCAAATCGGCGGCTTCGATGTCGTAGCACTGCAGGAATTTTGATGGACGGGACAGAAGGTGTGGAAAAGTGGGCATCGAGCAGTTAGCTTCTACCAGAACTGTGGCACAACCAACGTTCTAGGAACGGGATTTGTAGTGTTGGGCAAGATGCACCAGCGCGTGATTGGGTGGCAGCCAATCAGTGATAGAATGTGCGTATTGGAGATCAAGGGCCGTTTCTTCAATTACAGCATCATCAACGTGCATTGCCCACATGAGACGAGACCCGATGACGAGAAGTAAGCATTCTACGCGCAGCTGGAACAAATCTACGACAGCTGTCCACGGCAGGATATAAAACTCGTCATCGGCGACATGAATGCTCAGGTAGGCCGGGAGGATATGTACAGGCCCGTGATCGGGCTGGAGAGCCTGCAAGCGGTAACGAACGATAACGGTCAATGATGCGCAAACTTCGCAGCCTCCCGAGGAATGGTAGTTCAAAACACCTTCTTCCCCCGCAAAAATACCACAAAGCCACCTGGATATCACCTGATCAACATACGGAAAATCAAATCGACCACGTTCTCATCGACGGGCGATTCTTCTCTTACGTCATCAATGTCCGCACTTACCGCTGTGCCAATATTGATTCTGAGCACTACCTTGTCGCGGTTTGTATGCGCTCAAAACTATCGACGGTCGCACAGGAAGGCATGGACTCAATCTCGAGCAGCTACGTAGCATTCGTACTGCAGAGGAATACGCTCAACAACTGGAGCTAGTGCTACCAACGGAAGAGCAGCTTGGTGCGGCAACTCTTGAAGACGGCTGGAGGAACATAAGTTCCACCGTGAGTAACACTGCTGCAACCGTTCTAGGTACGAGGTTATCGAATCGAGGAAGTGACTGGTTTGACGGCGAATGTCAGCTGTTTTTCGAAGAGAAGAATGCAGCAAGGGCGAGGATGTTGCAACACCGCACGAGAGCGAACGAAGAATGATACAGACAGGTGCGGACCAGACAGAACACGGTTTTGCGGAAGAAATAGCGCCACCAGGAAGACCAAGATCGCGAAGCGATGGAACAGCTCACGTAGAGGCTACGGTCCACAGGCCGAAATGTGCAGAGATACCAGTGGTAACCTTCTCACGAACGTGAGGTGATCGACAGGTGAAAGCAGTACTATCACGAGCATCTGAATGGCGAAGCACAAGATACAGAGAACGGTACAGGAATCAATCTGGGTGCACGCTCAGCCGACGACAGATTCCCAGCCCCTGATCTGTCGGAGATAAGTGAGGAGATCGGCAAGCTGAGGAACTAAAAAGCCGCGGGCAATTACCAGTTGCCAGGCGAGCTGCTCAAACATGGAGGAGAGGCACTGGCTAGAGCGCTGCACTGGATGATTTCTAAGATTTGGGAGGAGGAGATTCTACCGCAGGAATGGATGGATGGAGTGGTACGTCTCGTCTACAATAAGGGCGATAGGCTAGACTGTTGCAATTTCCGCGCAATCACATTGTTGAAAGCCGCCTACAAGATACTCTCCCAAATCCTTTGCCGTCATCTATCACCAATAGCTAAGGAATTCGACGCGACGCGATTTGTCAAAGCAACGATGGATAGAGTGATGTGCTACGTCCGAGTATCTGGGACGCTCTCGAGTCCCTTCGAATCTCGGAGAGGGCTACGTCAAGGTGATGGACTTTCTGGTATCTGGAAGGTGTGATTCGTAGAACGAGGATTGACACGAGTGGCACGATCTCCCGAAAGTCCGTACAACTTTTTGGCTTCGCTGACGATATTGATATTGTGACACGTAAACTTGAGAAGATAACGGAAACCTACATCGGACTGAAAGCTGAAGCTAGGCGTATCGGACTGGGCATAAATGCGTCGAAAACAAAATACATGAGTGGAAGAGGCTCTAGAGAAGAAATACTACACCTCCCACCACGAATATTGATAGACGGTGCCAATATCGAGGTGGTTGACGAGTTCGTGTATTTGGGCTCACTGGTGACCGCCGACAATGATATCTGCAGAGAAATGCATATATATTTTGCAGGGAATCGTGCGTACTTTGGACTCAGAAAAACCATTCAATCGAGAAAAGTACGCCAACGCACGAAATTGACCATCTATAAAACGCTCATTAGACCGGTTGTTCTCTATGGCCACGAGGCCTAGACTATGTTGGCAGAGGACCAACGCGCCCTCAGTGTTTTCGAAAGAAATGTACTGAGGACCATCTATGGCGTAGTGCAGATGGAAGACGGAACGTGGA
The DNA here is from genome assembly GCF_030247185.1 of Malaya genurostris. Taxonomy (NCBI): domain Eukaryota; kingdom Metazoa; phylum Arthropoda; class Insecta; order Diptera; family Culicidae; genus Malaya; species Malaya genurostris. The sequence continues at coordinate 182,085,205 of NC_080571.1, forward strand.
GACGGCGTATGAATCACGAATTGCAACAGCTGTTAGGCGAACCACCTATCGTACAGACAGCTAAAATCGGACGTCTACGATGGGCTGGGCATGTCATAAAGATGTCGGATGACAGCCCAGTGAAAATGATTCTTGAATCTAATCCGACTGGTACAAGAAGAAGAGGAGCGCAGCGAGCAAGGTGGATCGATTAAGTGGAGGGTGATCTCAGAAGCATCCTTGCCTTGAGTGGCTGGCGACGAGCAGCCATGGATCGAGTTATGTGAAGACGTATGCTTGATACAGCAAAGCACACCCCAGGCCTATAGCTGTTAGGTAAGGTAAGATAAGTGAGGTAAGTCAATAGGAAATGACAACTTCTGGTAACTTTTTTTTTGCCGGTTCGGATAGTAAATGGCAACAGACCTGTATCAATACTTTCCGACATACAAGAGAGTCGGGTGATTCGCATTGTTCAGATGCCTAAGCCCGACTCCTCTGATAGAAGGTAAATGTTAATTACTAAAAAATTTCGGTTTGCTGAAATGACCCTCTGTCCCGTCTCATCTTTACGTTCTATATATTCACATTCTTGCACTTCCTTGAGTACTATCATTCTATACATTTCATTATCATTTCTACAAAAATGGTATCTGATTAGGTGAATATCGCTTAGAATCGATACTTTTAGTTTCGGGAGAAAAGAAGAAAGCTAAATACGGAATGCTTTGAAGTTGGAAATCATCACCATCACTGGAGGCATAGATTGTTGTTTCTTTCCAAAACGACAAGCGTCCTTTTTGGGAATTTATCGAAGAATTTTCTTCTATGTCGCAACAATCAGATTTTTAAGAATATCGTAAATATTTTTAGACGGCATAGGATCAACGGACGAAAAGTCCGTCCATTGTCTTTTATTTTAAATTCAGTTTCTATAAAATCGTCAATATTAGAAAAATTTTAAATAACGGATTGGGATTTCTTCCTTATTGTATTATTTTCAACATTAGGCTTGTTGCCTTTCCGTTGGGACGCAGGTTTTTCTGAAGATTATAAATAACCTAGGCTAAATTAGTCTTCGTTTAGACTCCTAGTTTGGTTAAGTCTTGATAAAGACTGTTTTTGCGGTTGTCTCAATAAAGACTGATTAGTTCGAAAAGTAGATTGCCTTAAAAAAGGCTGAATAATTTCTTAGTTCTGGAAAAGACTGATTATGTTAGAATGTCACTCTTTGTATAGCCTTAATAAAGGCTGACTAATTGTTAGTCTTCAAAAAGACTGTTAGTGATTCAGGTAGCCTTGAATCAATTAAACTCTAGGTAGCCAGAAAAAAATTCCAGGAGCCAAGATCTATTGGCGTGCGGTGCGAACGACTGTTCAACACCGACTGATATTTATAACTTAATTTCGGAAATTGTACAGGTAAAACGAAGAAGAAGAAGTCACCATAGCAAATTGTCTGTCTTGTTCAACCCGCAATTGAAAAACCTGAAAAATGGAAAGCAGAAAGCACATAAGACTTATAGAAAATATAAAAAAAATATAAATAATATTCAATCCACTATAAATATAAATAATATTCAATCCATATAAATATAAATAATATTCAATCCACTAAACTTCCTCGACATTTGCAGTAACCTGAAAACAGCAATCAACTCGGTACACGAAGAATATAGTCTTGAAGTCAGTGGCGTCTCGTCCTCGTGCACTGCACAACCGGTCGAATTGAAGGAATGAATTGCGTTGCCAACCTCATCTAAATTCAATTACTTTTTTGAAATCTTTTTTTTTTTTAGATGAAAGCAGGTTGGATCGCACCGAAGTTGCGTGTATTTACACACATCTCATATACATCAGACATAAAATTTCAAGTATCTGTTGTCGCTGTGTTAGAGTCTTTTCCGTGCGCATGAGTTACTGCACAGATTCAAGAAGAGAAAGGATTACCCAGCTTAGCTCTGTGATTTGTTTATTTAATAAAAAATCCCATCCGAAAGTATATCGTCATCTCATTTTATTGTAAAACACAAGCGAATCTCCATTCCTCAATCTCTAGTTTTCACTTAGAACGAACTGTTACATCTGCTATCATATCACCTAAGCAGTGCACAACTAATCAATTTTGTCACGAGACATTACTGCTTAAAGTTGAAAGCGAAATCAAAGAGCATCCAAAAAAATTATTCAGTTATGTTAAGGGGGGTAGGATATAACTGATGAAAAAATCAAAATTTTTGCGAGTCTTTCTCAGAATTATGGTTCAACAAAATAAATTCGAACAACATTTTGTAATGTTTTCGTTCAAAAATATTATGAAATGAGTCGGCGAAGAGGTATTTTTAAAGACGCTACTTGAAAATCATGATTAGCGGTGTCCACTATATCTCAGTGCAGACTAATCAGAAGTGAACAAATCAAAGTAGCATAGTAAGTGTAGAGATTTTTCTAGGCCAGAACGTTTCTGTTTGATTTTTTTTAAATTTTTTTAATTTTTGGTGGTTGTTCAAAGTGAAACTACGATTTTCACGAAAAAATCCGCCATTTTGTTGCTATAAAACTTCCCCAAAGTAACAAACGACGGAAAGGAAAACGTTTGGATCTGATTTTTTATATGTAGAAAGTGTGTGCAAATTTGAATAAAATTGGTGCAGTAGTTTTTGATTGACGATGGACACGGAATTTCAAAACCAGCTTCAGAGATAAACGCGTTTAACCGTTGTGCACTCGAAAAAAAAACACCTTTAACCACCCGAATGGGTACCCGGGTACCCATTTTTTTAAATCGCTGTAAGTTGAGCATTTTTCAACCGATTGAAGTAATTTTAGCACTGTTGGATTCAGGAACTTAAGCTCTTTGGGACTACCCTTTAGATGACGTCATTTTTCTACAAAAGGTTCATTTTGGTACGGCCTTTCTCAAATAGCTGGTTTGGAAAAGTTTCAAATTAGTAAATGACATTTATGGTGGAAAACACAAGTGTCGGAACATTCTACGGAAATCCGGATTAACGGGAACCAGAAGAACCTACTACAGCAATATACACGGCCATCGAAAAGTGGATAAATTTCTGAATTTACCCGTACTGAAAAAATTCAAATCGGATGGAATTTGCCTTAGTTACAAGCATTTTTATTTGTGGGTACCCGGGTACCCATTCGGGTGTTTACGTAATAAAAAAAATTTGAGCCCCCCCATTCGACCCCCCTTACTGTAAAATGAAAAGTCAAAGCATGAGAAGTTATGGTCCAACTAGTTCTTGGAATTGACCGAATTGCAGAATCTTAGTTTAAACCTAACTCAGAAATTTCTTATTTTGAAATTCGAAAAGGTACCCGGGTACCCATTCGAGTGCATAAGGGAGTTTTTTGTCTTTAAAATCAATGTAAACAATTTGTTACTGGAGGCAACCTGTAGGGTCTAACATTTTCAAAAAAAAAATTCTTCTATAGTTTGTTACATTGAAACATTTCAAAAATGTTTTGTCTAGGGAGTCGAAGCAGAAATCTTGGGCCTGTGTGCCGAACTCTTACTTCTTCGCAGTATGAGATAAGCAAAGATAAAGGCTCATAACTTGCTGAGCTACGTAAGGCTTGAAAATTTCACAGAATATTCTTGAAATGTTTTATTATAAGAAAATATAAAGAAGAACATAAATGATTTTTCAAATGTGTTAGACTCACCCGCCCCTTAAAACAAAACTGAAGAATAATCACCTTTTTTCCCAAATGAACCTAAATGGAGCCACTGGAAATAATAGCACTGAAATTTGAAATTTATTTGCAAATTTTTCCAAGAAATATATACATCATATGCCGAGACAGACCGTGAATGTGACTACTTCTCCTCCAAACTGGAGCTTTCTAATGACATCAGTGTCAATCAATTATCAAAGAAAGAAATATTCACTACACTTGAAAACCTCAACGCAGCAAAGGGACCTCACGGAATAGCACCAATATTTTTGAAACAATTAGCAACTGAACTCACAACACCATTACATCATCTTTTCAGCTTATCTCTAAAAACAGGAATAATTCCAGGAAAATGGAAACCCTCCATCTTAGTACCGATCTTTAAATCAGGCTCAAAATGAGACATACGTAATTATCGAGGAATTGCCATTATTTCGCTCATTCAAAACTTGTTTGGAAAAATGATTGTTTTTTCAAAGATTATTCTACTATAACAAATCTCTTGGAATTCATTACATTCAATATACGTTACATCATCGTTCTGTAGATAGTTAACTTCGAACGACGGCGAATTTTTCTCGATCAAAGCGTCTTGCACAATCCAAAATAAGCACAATTTCCTGACAAAATGCGTCTCTGAATTTCTCTGGTGGTGGTAATACGGGTATTTTCAATTTCTCTTGGCGAGATCAGATATTCGTTGAACAAGTGAATAAAAGGGTGGAGCTTGTAATAAGTGACTTTAAAAAGGTTTTTTTTTCATAAAATTTATCTTATTTGTCGACAAATGAGGGGGACAGAAGGATTTAGACTAGGAGAAGGGGGTCTTGAAAAGAAATTTTCACCTTCCCATTAAACATATTTCCTACACTACTTAGAGGGCAGAGAGGGAATGTAGCAAGTGCCCCAAACATGGGAAATGTAAGGTTAGGATTTCACGAAAAAAATGATACTTCTTGACGAGTACAGCATATTTCTAGCAACTAAGTGAGAGTCACAAAAATATTAACAGGAAAGAGGAGGAATAAATATTATGTAAAGTTAAGTTCAGTTAAGATTCAAGTGTCCAATCGATTACGATTTAGCACACATCAAAAGTGTAAAAATTATAAATAATATCGTGATAACGAAGATTACATTGGATTAGAGAATTCGACGACAAAATAAGGAAAATCGAGTATAAGTCAGCACGATCGAAGTTTGTCATACTGAATCTCTGGTAACTATATCCATCCATTTGTCTATCAAGCGAACAGTAGAGCTTGCTATCTTATACGTGAGCGAACGAACTTCATACTGTCTTCACTTGTTTCACTTTATATTCACCTTATATTCACCTTATATTCAGTCAACCGTCAAATTACTTACATTAAATACGTGGTCGGAATATGTCAGACGAGGCCATCATTTGTATCATCTGTGGCCACGAAGAAAAGGATATGCGAAAAATTATCGAATGTGCCTACTGCCATAAAAGTGACCATTTCAATTGTAAAAATGTTATCGGAAACGCCGTTCGCAAATTGCGGGAGAAAACGTATTTCTGCTCATCTGAATGTAACACCATCTTCCAACAGTTAGCCCGGAACCTAATGATGGAGACCTAGGTGCTAAGCGAGTTGCAGAATGTTCTATCTGAAGTTCGAGAAGCACGAATAGAGCTACGAGCTGTGAAATCTACTGTCAGTGATATAGAACAATTTCAAAGTTTCCTTTCTGAAAAACTAGACTCTACATAGTCAATTGTCTGCGCGAAAAACAACAAGTGACAGCGGATGCTGTGGATCGGCTTGAGATAGAAGTCGATCGTCTTAAAAGAGCTACAATATCAAAAAACGCTATTATTCTCGAAATTCCGATGCAGAAAAACGAATCCGTGGTGAAAGTAGTCGATAAATTCGCTACCGCTGTTGCATGTACTTTGCCGGACGGTGCCATTGTAGAGTCAGAACGACTTATTAGTAAAGACTCTCAACAACATGGCACACAGATACCGCCTATCAAAGTTTGTTTTGCAGAAGAGAGATATAAAGGACTTTTATTTAAGGTAGCGCTTCGCCGTGGTCAAGTCGATGCGAGACAACTCACTGCTTCCTCTTGCTTTGTCGCCGAAATTTCACTCTAAATTGCAAATTTCTCCAATACTAACCCGATTCACGAAAAATCAAAAACATACGATTGTAGGTAAATGATTTTACTATGCATTTGGCGAAAAATATTAGTTAGAAGGCTTTTCTTTCGCGAGATTTCGTGCGAGTTTTGTTAAAATTTTTGTTTTCTTTTTTCCATTTCTCGCTATAAACAACTCGCATTTGTAGGGATGTGCTACGTTTTCAACAAAGCGTCAAAGCTAGTAGCGATGAAAATCATTACTGATTTCTGGTTCTACTGAAACATGAATAGAAATTATTTTACAAAGTAGTAACACTTACTTCACACTTCACACCCCAATGCATGCGTTGACATTGTGTGCGTGCGAAAGAATAAGGAAAAACTCATTTATTTTTAAAACTCGCACGAAATCTTTCGATAAAAACGTTTATCAGGCACAGTTTATATACGAATCGATAGAAAAATTAATTATCTAGAATCGTATGTTCTTGGAATTTCCGCTTTCTTTACCGTTTTCTCACAATTTTGGGTAAAGTACGTGAAACCCCGGGATAGGCAGCGAACTCCCGTGACCACGGCGAAGCGCTACCTTAAAAAGAAGAAAAATCATGGACCACTGTCTGCTTTCAATATTGATCCCACTTTCGGTAAAACTCTAAAAATAATTTTGCGTGATGAACTTACACCTTATGGAAAAAAACTGCTTAAAGAAGTGCGGGAAATGCAGGATCTCACCGACATCAAATTTGTTTGGCCGAGACGGGACGAAATGATTCTAACTAAGAAGAGGGAAGGATCGAAAGTCGATATTATTCGCAGTAGCCTAGATGTAAAAAAATTGGGAAAAATATGCACGAAGAGGCTTTTGAATAACTCAAATGGAAGCAGTTCGGACTCATCATCACCAACCGGTGAACCATCCCTTAAGGGAAAGCAATAAACAATATAATAGTCGTTAAATTTAAACACAATTAATAAGTAATGCCTATCTATAAAAATTATCTGTTTTACTCTGTTTAAAGTTGGTTGAAAAATAAAGTTGTTACTGGAAGCTCTAAATGGTTATAATTGCTCAATTAAATATCAAGGGAATGAATGATCTATCGAAATTTGATTGTATTGGGGAAATACTACAAAGCCACAGAAAACGAATTGATGTGCTCGTATTCTGCGAAACATGGTTAAAGATAGAACGGACAAGGCTGTTTAAACTTGACGGTTATACCGGACTGTTCTCAAGCAGGAAAGAATCGCATGCAGGGTTGGCAGTTTTTGTTCGAAATGACCTGATATCAAATATTCAAAGAATTATAGAGTTAGACGGATTCCATCACATTTAACTGTAGCTCCGCCTATCGAACAAAAATATATATTTTCATGCAATTTATAGACCTCCAGCGTTTGACAGCAGAAGATTTTTCTTGGAACTGGACCAAATACTATCCAGTGCACGAAATGGGAATGAAAGTATAGTAACGGGTTATTTAAACATTCCCACAAATTTGATTTCTAACCCAACTGTTATCGAGTATCTTCAACTGCTAACTGCTCACAATCTCTTTATCACTAATACAAACGTTACAAGACCAGTTAGTAACAATATTCTTGACCACGTTGTGTGCACTGAACACTACGCATCAATGAGACAATCGAAACTGATCTTAGTGATCATTGTCTAATCGTTTCAATATTTACATTAAGATACTCAATCCAAACAAGGTTATTACAGAAAAAATCATCGACAACAGGCGTCTGAATGAAAGCTTTACAGCGGCTATTGATGAATTACCAGATAGTATGACTCCTAGTGACAAATTGCTTTACGTGTTAGTCTTATACAAATCGATTCTAGCTCAGCATTCGAGAACCGTAACTGTGAGAGTTAAAGTGAAAAGTAGCTGCCAATGGATGTCCTTAGACATTTAGAAACTTATGCGCATTAAAAACAATCTATTGATGAAGAGTAGTCGAAACCTTGATGATGACTATTCCAAACAACTGTTAGCGCACGTGTCGAAGTTGTTGTGCAAAAAAAAGCACAATCGAAACGCGACTTTTATCAAAATATGCTATCAAGGAGTGGTCTGAAGGATGGATGGAAAATTGTAAACAATGTACTAGGAAACGATCAGAACAAAAACCAAATTACGACTATCAATGATGGTGACCGCGTGCTTAACAATATGAAGGGAATTTGTACAGCCTTCAGTAACCATTTTCTGCACATCGGAAGTAAACTCGCTTCGTCGATTAGCAGTGATCGAAACTTTCAACACCACAACAATCATCTTTGTTTATGAGGCCCGCAACAATAAATGAAACTTTTATTGAGATCAATAACCTAGAAATGAAGAAATCTAGTGGTCCGGACCTAATCACACCAATATTCGTAAAAACACATCATCAATTATTTGCTTCGCTATTAACCAATGTCTTCAACGAAATAATACAAACGGGAAGTTATCCAAATTGCTTAAAAATAGCCAGAGTAGTTCCAATTTTTGAATCTGGTTGATTCATTGATTTGAAAAAGGCATTTGATACGATTGATTATAGTATCTTACTACAAAAACTTAGCTGATGGGATTCAGAGGAGTCACAAAAACTCTTATAGAGTGCTACCTTACCAATCGCCAGCAATACGTTACTATTGGAGAACACGAAAGTGAGTTGGGTAATATCTATACTGGAGTACCGCAAGGTAGCAATTTAGGACCAGTTTTATTTCTACTTTTTATTAATGACATATCTAAACTTCGACTAAAAGGGAAACTGCGATTTTTCGCAGACGATACATCAGTGTTCTACCATGGTGCAAGCTGTGCAAGCTTCTATCCAGGATAAAATTAGACAAGACCTTCTATTGCTGAATGCCTTTTTCAGCACAAACCTTTTGTCGTTAAATTTATCAAAAACTAAATATATGCTGCTACGTTCTTCGTATCGGCGACTACCACCTCGTGCAACTTTAGAAGTGAACGACCACGTAATAGAAGAAGTTGTGGAGTATACTTTCCTAGGCTTGAAGATAGACGCGACTATGAGTTGGTCTTCACATATAAATCGCTTCAATGGGAAGCTCAGCTCACTCTGCGGACTGTTTAGAAAAGTCGTATCATTTGTTCCGAGAAACTGGATGATAAATTTGTACTTCGCACATGTTCATTCAAGGCTCCAATATCTTGTTGCCATTTGAGGAGCTGCTAGTAAATCTCGTCTAAAGGAGCTACAAGTACTGCAAAATAGATGTCTGAAAACGATACTCTCGAAGCCCTTTCTGTTCCCAACGGGTAGTCTGTATGATAATCTTGATAACGCAATATTGCCTGTACGAGCTTTGCATGAGACTCAACTCTTAGTTCATATGAAGCGAATAGTGTCAACAACAGCTCCAGTTCATCATAACATGACCTTGAAATTGATCATTAGCAACCGTGCATCCAGACAATCCGGCAATCTTTATTTGACCCGGCCCAGAACTGAGATGGGGAAAAGAGATTCACCTATATTGCCAGTAAACTTTACAACGACCTGCCGCCTGCATATAAAACAACAGAAAACATAAAGCACTTCAAAGCATTGAAGTCATCCTTCAATCGAAAAATTTCGTGCTACCTGAACTAATGTCAACGAATCCATTTTTTTGCCTTTCTCATATAGAAAGGTTATGCAATCACTGTGAAAACCGACTTTTGAACCGAGACCCGGAGGGCCGAGTGTCATATACCATTCGACTCAGTTCGTCGAGTACGCAAAATGTCTGTGTGTATGTAACGTTTTTTTGCACTAACTTTTCTCGGAGATGGCTGAACCGATTTTCACAAACTTAGATTCAAATAAAAGGTCTTGTGCTCCCATACAAATTTCCTGAATATTACTTGGATCCGACTTCCGGTTCCGGAATTATGGGGTAAAATGTGTAAAAAATTGTGAAAATAAGTGCACTAACTTTTCTCAGAGATGGCTGAATCGATTTTCACAAACTTAGATTCAAATAAAAGGTCTTGAGGTCCCATAAAAAATTCGTAAATATTATTTGGATCCGACTTCCGGTTCGAGAGTTATGGGGTAAAATGTAAAAAAAAGAAAATATGTGTTCTAACTTTTCTCATAGATGGCGCGACCGATTTTCACAAACTTAGGTTCAAATGAAATTTCCTATGGTCCCATGCGTTATTCCTGAATTTCATGCGGATTCGACTTCCGGATGCGGAAATATAGGGTAAAGTGTGTTAAAAATTTTATTTTATTTTTCCAATTTGATGGTTTTTATCAGTAGACGGTCAAACAAACCGATTTCTGTTATTCTTTTAAGAATCGAAGAAAATTTTTTTTTTGCCTTTCTCATATAGAAAGGTTATGCAATCACTTTGAAAATCGACTTTTGAACAGGGCTTGCAAATTGAAGCAACGAACGGTACGAGACATAATTCATTCTCTCACATATTCATGAGTGTCTGTGTTGGTACCATCGCTCGTGTATCGACGTTGAGGTGCAGCTTATGTTCATTCAATTTGACATTCGTGAAGAGATATACGGTATGAACAAAATTGCCCATGAAGCGGAGTTCTGTGAGATGCTTCATGGTTGTTATAACGCCGTGAAGCAGTATGATTCAGAACAAAATGGTTCAATAAGAGAGGTGCGTTATTAAAACTTTTTTCTCTCATTCTCTCGAATTTGTTTCGTTGCCGCATTTCTGTTTATAAAACTTAAAAAATTTTCTAAATCGACCTCAAATGTTTTCCAGTTGATAGTTTTTATCAGTAGACGGTCAAACGAACCGATTTCGGGTATTCTTTTAAGAATCGAAGAAAATTATTTTGAAGAATACCACAGTATTATATATGATAGTATGATTGATATGAGAAAGGCATCATTACACCAATATGTGGATTAAAACAGTTTTTTTTAATGGTAAATGAGTATATTCTATTTTCATCTACCTGAAAAACTCCCAGAATAATATTATATTCAAATTATTCATAGTAAGTTGATTAGCAGATGAACTGTAATTGTAACTTTAATCAATTGCAGCTCATGCAATATGCTCTTATATTCATTCAATGAATATCAATAACTATCCAATAAAATATGGTTATTACTCTGTTTATTTAGCCTCGGTCGAAAAAATTATTAATTCAAAAACAAGAAATTTTGTAGATGAGATCTGGTGATACTTTCTCGTTATATTAACTATATCAATCGTTTGTACAGGAATGATAGAATTGCATGAAAAACATGCGGCACAAAATTTGAAGAACAAAGTATTGGGAATTTGTCAGAAATTCAAAATTGAGCCATGGCAACTGCATACGTCAACAGTTGATAATGCTAGTAACGTAGTTGCAGCTGTGCGTGAGTTACAGAGCTCTCAACGCGAAGGAAGATGTCAACGGATAAATGATCTATCTGAATTTCTTCTAAATTTTTCGGAGGTCCCAAACTTAGAACAAAACTCTAATATTGATTTGAATAGTTACGACGAATATGTACACGATAGTATTGAGAAAATTTCGGATACAAGTATAATTGATGAAATTGAATCTGTAACTGAAATGCTTGATGATCACGAGTTGTCATGTATTCGTTGTGGAGCACATACTCTTAATCTAGTCGTGACTGATCAAACGTCTGGAAGTAAGAATAAGGATACTGCGCTTAAAATTTCAAAGATTGTTGAGGTCGTCAAATCATACAGAAGGGTAGAACAAGCTTTTCTTTTAAATCAACAAAAACTATCTCCTATTCCGAATGCAACTCGTTGGAATGTACATTATAGTTTACTGAAATGTCTCAAAGACAATCAAGCGTTTTTCGATAGATTAACCATCAATCCACCAGTGTTAGGTAAAACTCTATATTATACAATTGTCACATTTTTTGATAACGACTTATAAGCCACCTGTCTACATCATCTTTGAAGCGGAGCTGCAATCGAATCATTGAATATATCTCGGTTGATTTTCCAGAAGGCCGTAACAGCAAGTGACAGTTTCTCTTTGTTTACTTTCTCTTCTATTAATTACCAAGCTGTTTACACGTTTATCACTTAACTCTTTGCATAGAATGATGCTCGAAACGTTCGACTTCCAAACAGAACTGTGAAATCCTGGGACATTCATTCATTGATTTTTACCGCTCTTATATATAAGGGTGCCAAAATTTTGGGATCACCTCTATTTTCGTTAAGCTCTAGTACTCAAAAGTTTAAGCACCTCGAAAAAAGCCTTCATGCAAAATTTGACCTAAATCGGACATGCGTAAGGGGTGCTGCCCGGTGGTAAAGGTTTGACAATTTTCGATCTTGAAAAAGCACCATAGGGGGGAGTACATGAAATTTCCAAAATTGAACATTTTTTTTTTGATGCCGAAACTCTTAAAACTGCATGAAACATCGAAGTTTAGTGTCATCTCAAACAAAATTTTTTTTGAACAAATCAACTTCCTGGGACTTAGAAAAATTTTCATATTATTTCTGAGTCCCAATAAGTCGACTTTTTCAAAAAAATTGTTTTTTCGATATGACACTAAATCTCGACGTTTCATGCAATTCTAAGCCTTTTGGCATCAAAAATTTCTTTTCGATTTCGAAAGTTTCATGTACTCCCCCCTTTTTGCCTTTCTCTATAGAAAGGTATTAGAATTGCTGGAAAAACCGACTTTCGAACGGAGCCTCGGAGACCCATAGTGTTATATACCACTCGACTCAGTTCGACGAGATCGGAAAATGTCTGTGTGTGTATTTGTATTTAATTTGAACGCGCTCAATTTTCTCAGAGATGGCTGAACCGATTTTAACAAACTTGGGCTCGTTTGAAAGCTACTGTCGGCCCATTGATCAAGTTCGAAGATCAAATGGCTGTGACTTTTGGTTCCGGAGATATGATTGTATAAGTGACGTAACCGACAAAAAGCGTTGTATTTGAACGCGCTCAATTTTCTCAGAGATGACTAAACCGATTTTAACAAAACTTGGACTCGTTTGAAAGCTACTATCGGACCATTGATCAAGTTCGAAGATCAAATGGCTGTGACTTTTGGTTCCGGAGATATGATTGTATAAGTGACGTAACCGACAAAAACCGTTGTATTTGAACGCGCTCAATTTTCTCAGAGATGACTGAACCGATTTTAACAAACTTGGGCTCGTTTGAAAGCTTGATTTTTACCGCTCTTATATATAAGGGTGCCAAAATTTTGGGATCATTTCTATTGTCGTTAAGCTCTAGTGCTCAAAAGTTTAAGCACCTCGAAAAAAGCCTTCATGCAAAATTTGAGCTAAATCGGACATACGTAAGGGGTGTTGCCCGGTGGTAAAGGTTTGACAATTTTCGATCTTGAAAAAGCACCATAGGGGGGAGTACATGATATTTCCAAAATCGAAAGTTTTTTTTTGATGCCGCAACTCTTGAAACTGCATGAAACATCGAAATTTAGTGTCATCTAAAAAAAATTTTTTTTTGAAAAAATCAACTTTCTGAGACTTTGATAGTTTTTCTAAGTCCCAAAAAGTCGATTTTTTCAAAAAAATTTTTTTTCGAGATGACACTAAATCCTGATTTTCATGGAATTCTAAGCCTTTTGACATCAAAAATTTTTTTTTTCGATTTCGAAAATTTCATTTACTCCCCCCTGTGATGATTTTTCTAGATAAATGAAAATTCCACTAAGTGGACTTTCTCTATAGAAAGGTATTAGAATTGCTGGAAAAACCGACTTTCGAACGGAGCCTCGGAGACCCATAGTGTTATATACCATTCGACTCAGTTCGACGAGATCGGAAAATGTCTGTGTGTATGTGTGTGTGTGCACTTTTCGAAGATATTTGAACGCGCTCAATTTTCTCAGAGATGACTGAACCGATTTTAACAAACTTGGACTCGTTTGAAAGCTACTATCGGGCCATTGATCAAGTTAGAAGATCAAATGGCTGTGACTTTTGGTTCCGGAGATATGATTGTATAAGTGACGTAACCGACAAAAAGCGTTGTATTTGAACGCGCTCAATTTTTTCAGAGATAATGTAACCGATTTCAACAAACTTGGGCTCGTTTGAAAGCTACTGTCGAGCCATTGAACAAGCTCGAAGATCAAATGGCTGAGACTTTTGGTTCTGGAGATATGATTGTATAAGTGACGTAACCGACAAAAAGCGTTGTATTTGAACGCGCTCAATTTTCTCAGAGATGACTGAACCGATTTTAACAAACTTGGGCTCGTTTGAAAACTACTATCGGGCCATTGATCAAGTTCGAAGATCAAATGGCTGTGACTTTTGGTTCCGGAGATATGATTGTATAAGTGACGTAACCGACAAAAAGCGTTGTATTTGAACGCGCTCAATTTTCTCAGAGATGGCTGAACCGATTTTAACAAACTTGGGCTCGTTTGAAAGCTACTGTCGGGCCATTGATCATGTTCGAAGATCAAATGGCTGTGACTTTTGGTTTCGGAGATATGATTGTATAAGTGACGTAACCGACAAAAAGCGTTGTATTTGAACGCGCTCAATTTTCTCAGAGATGACTGAACCGATTTTAACAAACTTGGGCTCGTTTGAAATCTACTGTCGTTCAATTGATCATGTTCGAAGATCAAATGGCTGTGACTTTTGGTTTCGGAGATATGATTGTATAAGTGACGTAACCGACAAAAAGCGTTGTATTTGAACGCGCTCAATTTTCTCAGAGATGACTGAACCGATTTTAACAAACTTGGGCTCGTTTGAAAGCTACTGTCGGGCCATTGATCATGTTCGAAGATCAAATGGCTGTGACTTTTGGTTTCGGATATATGATTGTATAAGTGACGTAACCGACAAAAAGCGTTGTATTTGAACGCGCTCAATTTTCTCAGAGATGACTGAACCGATTTTAACAAACTTGGGCTCGTTTGAAAGCTACTGTCGGGCCATTGATCATGTTCGAAGATCAAATGGCTGAGACTGTTGGTTCCGGAGATATGATTGTATAAGTGACGTAACCGACAAAAAGCGTTGTATTTGAACGCGCTCAATTTTCTCAGAGATGGCTGAACCGATTTTAACAAACTTGGGCTCGTTTGAAAGCTACTGTCGGGCCATTGATCATGTTCGAAGATCAAATGGCTGTGACTTTTGGTTTCGGAGATATGATTGTATAAGTGACGTAACCGACAAAAAGCGTTGTATTTGAACGCGCTCAATTTTCTCAGAGATGACTGAACCGATTTTAACAAACTTTGGCTCGTTTGAAAGCTACTGTCGGGCCATTGATCATGTTCGAAGATCAAATGGATGTGACTTTTGGTTTCGGAAATATGATTGTATAAGTGACGTAACCGACAAAAAGCGTTGTATTTGAACGCGCTCAATTTTCTCAGAGATGACTGAACCGATTTTAACAAACTTGGGCTCGTTTGAAAGCTACTGTCGGGCCATTGATCATGTTCGAAGATCAAATGGCTGAGACTTTTGGTTCCGGAGATATGATTGTATAAGTGACGTAACCGACAAAAAGCGTTGTATTTGAACGCGCTCAATTTTCTCAGAGATGACTGAACCGATTTTAACAAACTTGGGCTCGTTTGAAAACTACTGTCGGGCCATTGATAAAGTTCGAAGATCAAATGGCTGTGACTTTTGGTTACAGATATATGATGGTATATGTGACGTAACCGACAAAACACGTTGATTTTTACCGCTTATATATAAGGGTGCCAAAATTTTGGGATCACCTCTATTTTTGTTAAGCTCTAGTGCTCAAAAGTTTAAGCACCTCGAAAAAACCTTCATGCAACATTTGACCTAAATCGAACATGCGTAAGGGGTGCTGCCCGGTGGTAAAGGTTTGACAATTTTCGATCTTGAAAATGCACCATAGGGGGGAGTACATGAAATTTCCAAAATAGAAAATTTTTTTTGATGCCGAAACTCTTAAATCTGCATGAAACATCAATATTTAGTGTCATCAAAAAAAAATTTTTTTTTTTGAAAAAATCTACTTTCTGGGACTTAGACTTTTCAAAAGTCCTAAAAAGTCCACTTTGTCAAAAAAATTTTTTTTCGAGATGATATGACACTAAATCTTGAAGTTTTATGCAATTCTAAGACTTTTGGCATCAAATTTTTTTTTTCGATTTCGAAAATTTCATGTACTCCCCCCTATGGTGATTTTTCAAGATATATGAAAATTCCACTAAGTGGACTAAGAAGGCTTTTTGCCTTTCTCTATAGAAAGGTATTTTAGATTAGCATCACTGTTCTCATACAAATAGGCAACGCAAATGTCAAGCACTAGTTTGGAAAAATGATGCTGACTGTGTGACATAAACACTGAAGCATGCTTTTGTGAACTACTCGAAACAATCTGAATCAATTGGTCTCAAAATTAGTATCCAAAATTATTTAATAAAAGTATGAAACATATTTACATGAGACTGTTATGAAAGAAGAGAAAGGCATTATCACACCACTAAGTGGATTAAGAAGGGGTTTTTAGTTTAGCATCACTGTTCTCATACAAATAGGAAACGCAAATGTGAAGCACTAGTTTGGAAAAATGATGTTGACTGTGTGACATAAACACTGAAGCATGTCTTTGTGAACTACTCGAATCAATCTGAATCAATTGGTGTCAAAATTAGTATCCGAAATTATTTAATAAAAGAATGAAATATATTTTCATGAGAATGTTATGAAAGAAGAGAAAGGCATTATCACACCACTAGGTGGATTAAGAAGGGTTTTTAAATAGTAATGGCATTTACTCAAATACTAGCTCATTTCATTAAGTTCCAATAATATCACTGTGTATTTTTTAATGCATAATTCATTACTGCACATGAATGCATGTCATTACTGCTTAGGATTAAAAATAAATGGACTCCCGTAAGAAAATCCTGTTTTAGCAAAGCTGATAGGGCTTGAAGATATTGTATGAAATACATAGAAATGAGCTTTTGACATATCTAGTTCAGAGATTTTATATTAAACCATAAATGGAACATCCGTGACTTCAATGAAGAGGTATTTTATTATCCTTCATTTAATGATCAACTTTATTTATTTATTCTTAACAACTTGTTATTCTTAACAAATTATTCTTCATCTGCCACCAAAATCAGGTTTGTATCTTATCAGAATCAAACTTATTTCCCATTTACTATTTCATACTGAGATATGTGCGCGACTCGAATATTACGAAACTTTGGAAAACATGTTAATGTTCGGAGAGTACGTCGAAGGTACACTTTGCTTTGCATTGCATGTGAAGTAGCAATGTCTCAGAAACGGTATGCGTCGTAGACATCAGGAAATGAACGTTGGTATTATTAGTACAAAGCCAAAATATAAATTTCCTCGTCACATGTAGACAGACATGAAGAACGATACTCTTTTTCATTCCATACTAGTGAAAAGGAACCATAAACCGATTGTTGATTCTATGTGTATGTATATTCATGTATAGCAAAATATGGCAACAAGGATTTGTTGCGATAGAGATTGCATTTCGCCGCTCGGAGATAACTTGCTTCAGTGTATATAATATCAAAGAAAAGCTTGTGTTAATTCTCACAGGAGCCAGAGACTCTATCAAATCACTACGTTCTCACGTTTGTATGAGTTCATCTACTAACGGGTTCCATGTGTGTATACGACATGGAACATTCACATTGCTGGAACTCATTGCATTCATTCATTTGAATCTTTACGATTCAAGCCCTGCTTTTGAACCAAGGCCCGGAGGGCCGAGTGTCATATACCATTCGTTTCAGTTCGCCGAGTACGCAATATGTCTGTGTATGTATGTGTGTGTGTGTACGTGTATGTGTATGTGTGTGTATGTGCGTATGTGTGTATGTAACTTTTCTCGGAGATGGCTGAACCGATTTTCACAAACTTAAATTCAAATGAAAGGTGTTGTGGTCCCATACAAAATTCCTGCATATTATTCGGTTCCGACTTCCGGTTCCGGAGTTATGGGGTAAAATGTGCAAAAAATGAGAATGTGTGTTCTAACTTTTCTCATAGACGGCGCGACCGATTTTCACAAACTTAGGTTCAAATGAAAGGTCCTGTGGTCCCATACGTAATTCCTGAATTTCGTCAGGATTCGACTTCAGGATCCGGAAATATAGGGTAAAGTGTGTTAAAAATTTTATACCATCACTGAAAAGAGCGAAAACCAGTAAAAAGTCTAATTCTTTCCAATTGATAGTTTTTATCAGTAGACGGTAGAACAAATCTATTCCGGTTATTCTTTTAAGAATCGAAGAAAAATAATTTTGAAGAATACCACAGTATTGTATATGATAGCATGATTGATATGAGAAAGGCATCATTACACCACTAGGTGGATTAAAACAGGTTTTCGCTCTCAACCTCACAGATCGCTGCCTCCACACCGCCAACTGCATAGAGTGAACCGTTACTCCTCGCCAACCACAACCAAACTCCATATCCGGCCATCAGCAACCAATCATCAACAACTACCACAAGCATCGTTAAACATCATCAGTCCTGTAATAAATGATCTTTGATAAAATAATCACTTACAAGTAAAAATTAATAAAACATAACTAATTATGAAGGATCCTCAAAAGAGTAAAAAACTCACTGGTACGTGCTTATAGTATACATTGGTAATAAAGAAGAATGGTTTTTATGCCTGTGAAAAAACTCTAAAGGAGTTCACTTCAATGGCTTTTCTCCATTAAATAAATGAAAAAAAAAAATGAAGAAAGTTGAGAAGACTGTCGATCCAAAGTGCTTAAAATAAATTCACGACAATATTTTTATCAATTGAATCGTTATTCTGATGTACGAATGTAGTTATAATGATAAACAGCCTTTCGTTATCAAATAATCATTATTAGACAAAAAATCTTGAGCAATTACGTTAAATAATGAGATCATAAGAATTTTCATAACAAGGAGGGAGTAGCAAGAGATTGTTAATCAGTTGTGACGAAGAACGTTAAAGCAAATATGTTACAAACAGATATACTTTTTGGATCTCAGAGGTATTTATAGAGAGAAAGATATATTAAATGTCCTTGAAAAAGGGGCCAACCATAAAACTGACCCGATTTGACGTGAATACATTGAAAATTATGTTTATTGTGAGATCTGAGATGAAACACTGGCCGTGCGCAATCTGAATATGTACGGAGTATTGTTCAATCGGATAGCCGGCTAAGCTGTGCTGCACCACAATCCGAATATTTCAATCCGCAGGACAATTTCTGGATTTTTTAAGGTTTTGCATTCACGAAACATTATCGAGCAACGCCGGGCTAGTCATAAATCTGGAGTCTAATCGACTACAAATATTGCTCTTCGATAACCAGGGTTTATTGATTAAAACCGGGCCCCGGATTGTCAAAAGTAATGCATTTACAATGCCAAAAAACTGTTCCCCACACCAGTCATTTCGATTGAGGAACAAGATTCGTTAGATGGAGTGCAGTCATAGTCCAACTAGCGAATCAAGGCAGTGTTGATATGTTTCAACATAACACATGGATCAATAAGTCCCGAGACTAACAATGGAAACAACATTTTTTTTGCAAATTTTTTTTTATTCATCAACATAATCACCTTTTAGGGTGATACAATGGTTCCAACGTTTTTCCAATTTTTCAATACCATGTTTATAAAATAAATATCTTTCGCTTCAAAATAAGCTTTAGTTTCAGCGATGACCTCCTCATTTGAGCCAAATCTTTTTCCGTGGAGCATTTTTGTCGTGAATATGACTTACTTTACTATGGAGTGCCTTTTCAAAATTTACCCTCTGAGAGAGTAATAAGTTTTTGATCGTGAATATCTATTGTTGTATCTAACGAATCAACATAATTTTTGCTGCATGCCATCGGAAATATGATCACAATTTTATGATAAAATTTTCAGTTTTGTGACATAATTTCAAATAATTCAAAATTAAACTTTTCTGAAATGTTTGGAATAAACGAGTTTGCCTTTCTCGTATTTTTAAAGCTCATAGCTCAGTGATCTGTGAAAGGATTTATATAATCTAACTACCAATAGAATCGAATTTTTTCAACTTAAACGTGTATAGCAAAAGTATTGAAGTATTTCAATAGTACACTATTGAAAAACCTGTCTCATTTGACCCATGTCAATACCAGCCAATCAGAACACGTTCTGAGGAAGAGAACAAAATATCTGCTGCTGTACAACAAATCGTTCGAGGAAAATGTTCCGAACAGTGTTTAATATCATAGTGAGTTCCACAATTTGGTCCTTCTGAAAGGCAGGAATAAATCCCGTACAGCACCCTTATACAGGGTGATTTTTTAAGAGCTTGAGAACTTTTTTAAACAATAAAACGCATAAAATTTGCAAAATCTCATCGGTTCTTTATTTTAAACGTTAGATTGGTACATGACATTTACTTTTTGAAGATAATTTCATTTAAATGTTGACCGCGGCTGCGTCTTAGGTGGTCCATTCGGAAAGTCCGCTTTTTTATCGACAAATTTTGTTCAGCGATGAGGCTCATTTCTGGTTGAATGGCTACGTAAATAAGCAAAATTGCCGCATTTGGAGTGAAGAGCAACCAGAAGCCGTTCAAGAACTGCCCATGCATCCCGAAAAATGCACTGTTTGGTGTGGTTTGTACGCTGGTGGAATCATTGGACCGTATTTTTTCAAAGATGCTGTTGGACGCAACGTTACAGTGAATGGCGATCGCTATCGTTCGATGCTAACAAACTTTTTGTTGCCAAAAATGGAAGAACTGAACTTGGTTGACATGTGGTTTCAACAAGATGGCGCTACATGCCACACAGCTCGCGATTCTATGGCCATTTTGAGGGAAAACTTCGGAGAACAATTCATCTCAAGAAATGGACCGGTAAGTTGGCCACCAAGATCATGCGATTTGACGCCTTTAGACTATTTTTTGTGGGGCTACGTCAAGTCTAAAGTCTACAGAAATAAGCCAGTAACTATTCCAGCTTTGGAAGACAACATTTCCGAAGATATTCGGGCTATTCCGGCCGAAATGCTCGAAAAAGTTGCCCAAAATTGGACTTTCCGAATTGACCACCTAAGACGCAGCCGCGGTCAACATTTAAATGAAATTATCTTCAAAAAGTAAATGTCATGTACCAATCTAACGTTTAAAATAAAGAACCGATGAGATTTTGCAAATTTTATGCGTTTTATTGTTTAAAAAAGTTCTCAAGCTCTTAAAAAATCACCCTATAGTTCCTTTCAATGAAATGCAAATCCGAAATGAAATAATCGACATTAAAATTCTGTATGCGGCTATTTTTGAAGCCGTTAGGACCGCCCATTAGTGAAAAAGCTACAAACGAAATCACATAAAAAGAAATCTCTTAACAAAAATTGAAACAAATAAATATTATGATTAAACATTAGTATGTAAAACAAGAGTAACTAAAACACCTAATATTAATAACGAATCGTATGAACAACAAAGATGAAAGGTCAAAGGGTCAAAACACTTGTACTGTAAAATGTTGAAGTAATACACAAAAATAAGATTAATAAACAGATATTTATGCAAAAAATGCAAAAATTCAATCAGTTTGGATTCTATCGCCACTGCGAGCAGATGTGTTTTGTGTCGTCTGCACAGCTAGTTTCGCTTTCGACAAGAGCAATTACGTCACAGCTGCCAGTCATTAACATTGGTGAAAAAACAACGGTGGGGAGCATTACACCAAATCAGCCGTTCTAATCTCTCTAAAAGTTTTCTAAAGAACTATTAGGATTTGTTGTTCGCAAATCGAACGTCAGTTTAGTGCAAATCAAGAACAGTTTGGTTAGATTTGTGCACTGTTCGCTATGTGGAATTCACAGAAATCGAGATCAAGTGAAGCCTTCTTTGTTTTTGCGAAAATGTGAAAAAGGGGAATGCTTGCATAATTCATACTATTGATATTCGGAAGTGTTAAGGAACATGTCAGTTGTTTTCGTATTCACGACATCCAGTTATGTATCTGACATTACACACCCGCCTCACACACCTCCTCAGCAATCTCACGGAGCTTCACTTTACTTCATTATAATTTTTGTCACTTCACTCACATTTTCCGGTGTAACGGCTTTTTTTTTAGACGGCGCGACCGATTTTCACAAACTTAGGTTCAAATGAAAGGTCCTGTGGTCCCATACGTAATTCCTGAATTTCGTCAGGATTCGACTTCAGGATCCGGAAATATAGGGTAAAGTGTGTTAAAAATTTTATACCATCACTGAAAAGAGCGAAAACCAGTAAAAAGTCTAATTCTTTCCAATTGATAGTTTTTATCAGTAGACGGTAGAACAAATCTATTCCGGTTATTCTTTTAAGAATCGAAGAAAAATAATTTTGAAGAATACCACAGTATTGTATATGATAGCATGATTGATATGAGAAAGGCATCATTACACCACTAGGTGGATTAAAACAGGTTTTCGCTCTCAACCTCACAGATCGCTGCCTCCACACCGCCAACTGCATAGAGTGAACCGTTACTCCTCGCCAACCACAACCAAACTCCATATCCGGCCATCAGCAACCAATCATCAACAACTACCACAAGCATCGTTAAACATCATCAGTCCTGTAATAAATGATCTTTGATAAAATAATCACTTACAAGTAAAAATTAATAAAACATAACTAATTATGAAGGATCCTCAAAAGAGTAAAAAACTCACTGGTACGTGCTTATAGTATACATTGGTAATAAAGAAGAATGGTTTTTATGCCTGTGAAAAAACTCTAAAGGAGTTCACTTCAATGGCTTTTCTCCATTAAATAAATGAAAAAAAAAAATGAAGAAAGTTGAGAAGACTGTCGATCCAAAGTGCTTAAAATAAATTCACGACAATATTTTTATCAATTGAATCGTTATTCTGATGTACGAATGTAGTTATAATGATAAACAGCCTTTCGTTATCAAATAATCATTATTAGACAAAAAATCTTGAGCAATTACGTTAAATAATGAGATCATAAGAATTTTCATAACAAGGAGGGAGTAGCAAGAGATTGTTAATCAGTTGTGACGAAGAACGTTAAAGCAAATATGTTACAAACAGATATACTTTTTGGATCTCAGAGGTATTTATAGAGAGAAAGATATATTAAATGTCCTTGAAAAAGGGGCCAACCATAAAACTGACCCGATTTGACGTGAATACATTGAAAATTATGTTTATTGTGAGATCTGAGATGAAACACTGGCCGTGCGCAATCTGAATATGTACGGAGTATTGTTCAATCGGATAGCCGGCTAAGCTGTGCTGCACCACAATCCGAATATTTCAATCCGCAGGACAATTTCTGGATTTTTTAAGGTTTTGCATTCACGAAACATTATCGAGCAACGCCGGGCTAGTCATAAATCTGGAGTCTAATCGACTACAAATATTGCTCTTCGATAACCAGGGTTTATTGATTAAAACCGGGCCCCGGATTGTCAAAAGTAATGCATTTACAATGCCAAAAAACTGTTCCCCACACCAGTCATTTCGATTGAGGAACAAGATTCGTTAGATGGAGTGCAGTCATAGTCCAACTAGCGAATCAAGGCAGTGTTGATATGTTTCAACATAACACATGGATCAATAAGTCCCGAGACTAACAATGGAAACAACATTTTTTTTGCAAATTTTTTTTTATTCATCAACATAATCACCTTTTAGGGTGATACAATGGTTCCAACGTTTTTCCAATTTTTCAATACCATGTTTATAAAATAAATATCTTTCGCTTCAAAATAAGCTTTAGTTTCAGCGATGACCTCCTCATTTGAGCCAAATCTTTTTCCGTGGAGCATTTTTGTCGTGAATATGACTTACTTTACTATGGAGTGCCTTTTCAAAATTTACCCTCTGAGAGAGTAATAAGTTTTTGATCGTGAATATCTATTGTTGTATCTAACGAATCAACATAATTTTTGCTGCATGCCATCGGAAATATGATCACAATTTTATGATAAAATTTTCAGTTTTGTGACATAATTTCAAATAATTCAAAATTAAACTTTTCTGAAATGTTTGGAATAAACGAGTTTGCCTTTCTCGTATTTTTAAAGCTCATAGCTCAGTGATCTGTGAAAGGATTTATATAATCTAACTACCAATAGAATCGAATTTTTTCAACTTAAACGTGTATAGCAAAAGTATTGAAGTATTTCAATAGTACACTATTGAAAAACCTGTCTCATTTGACCCATGTCAATACCAGCCAATCAGAACACGTTCTGAGGAAGAGAACAAAATATCTGCTGCTGTACAACAAATCGTTCGAGGAAAATGTTCCGAACAGTGTTTAATATCATAGTGAGTTCCACAATTTGGTCCTTCTGAAAGGCAGGAATAAATCCCGTACAGCACCCTTATACAGGGTGATTTTTTAAGAGCTTGAGAACTTTTTTAAACAATAAAACGCATAAAATTTGCAAAATCTCATCGGTTCTTTATTTTAAACGTTAGATTGGTACATGACATTTACTTTTTGAAGATAATTTCATTTAAATGTTGACCGCGGCTGCGTCTTAGGTGGTCCATTCGGAAAGTCCGCTTTTTTATCGACAAATTTTGTTCAGCGATGAGGCTCATTTCTGGTTGAATGGCTACGTAAATAAGCAAAATTGCCGCATTTGGAGTGAAGAGCAACCAGAAGCCGTTCAAGAACTGCCCATGCATCCCGAAAAATGCACTGTTTGGTGTGGTTTGTACGCTGGTGGAATCATTGGACCGTATTTTTTCAAAGATGCTGTTGGACGCAACGTTACAGTGAATGGCGATCGCTATCGTTCGATGCTAACAAACTTTTTGTTGCCAAAAATGGAAGAACTGAACTTGGTTGACATGTGGTTTCAACAAGATGGCGCTACATGCCACACAGCTCGCGATTCTATGGCCATTTTGAGGGAAAACTTCGGAGAACAATTCATCTCAAGAAATGGACCGGTAAGTTGGCCACCAAGATCATGCGATTTGACGCCTTTAGACTATTTTTTGTGGGGCTACGTCAAGTCTAAAGTCTACAGAAATAAGCCAGTAACTATTCCAGCTTTGGAAGACAACATTTCCGAAGATATTCGGGCTATTCCGGCCGAAATGCTCGAAAAAGTTGCCCAAAATTGGACTTTCCGAATTGACCACCTAAGACGCAGCCGCGGTCAACATTTAAATGAAATTATCTTCAAAAAGTAAATGTCATGTACCAATCTAACGTTTAAAATAAAGAACCGATGAGATTTTGCAAATTTTATGCGTTTTATTGTTTAAAAAAGTTCTCAAGCTCTTAAAAAATCACCCTATAGTTCCTTTCAATGAAATGCAAATCCGAAATGAAATAATCGACATTAAAATTCTGTATGCGGCTATTTTTGAAGCCGTTAGGACCGCCCATTAGTGAAAAAGCTACAAACGAAATCACATAAAAAGAAATCTCTTAACAAAAATTGAAACAAATAAATATTATGATTAAACATTAGTATGTAAAACAAGAGTAACTAAAACACCTAATATTAATAACGAATCGTATGAACAACAAAGATGAAAGGTCAAAGGGTCAAAACACTTGTACTGTAAAATGTTGAAGTAATACACAAAAATAAGATTAATAAACAGATATTTATGCAAAAAATGCAAAAATTCAATCAGTTTGGATTCTATCGCCACTGCGAGCAGATGTGTTTTGTGTCGTCTGCACAGCTAGTTTCGCTTTCGACAAGAGCAATTACGTCACAGCTGCCAGTCATTAACATTGGTGAAAAAACAACGGTGGGGAGCATTACACCAAATCAGCCGTTCTAATCTCTCTAAAAGTTTTCTAAAGAACTATTAGGATTTGTTGTTCGCAAATCGAACGTCAGTTTAGTGCAAATCAAGAACAGTTTGGTTAGATTTGTGCACTGTTCGCTATGTGGAATTCACAGAAATCGAGATCAAGTGAAGCCTTCTTTGTTTTTGCGAAAATGTGAAAAAGGGGAATGCTTGCATAATTCATACTATTGATATTCGGAAGTGTTAAGGAACATGTCAGTTGTTTTCGTATTCACGACATCCAGTTATGTATCTGACATTACACACCCGCCTCACACACCTCCTCAGCAATCTCACGGAGCTTCACTTTACTTCATTATAATTTTTGTCACTTCACTCACATTTTCCGGTGTAACGGCTTTTACAGGTCTACCCGAGCGTTCCGCGTCATTTGTGTCGGTACGACCACGTTTAAACTCGGCGAACCACCGACAAATCATTGCTTTTGATAGATAAGAGTCCGGATAACATTTTTCAATCCATTGTTTCTCTTGCACGGTGTTTTTACCCATTAAAAACAATGTTTTATCAAAACACGAAACTCGGTCTTTTCCATTTTTTAAACAAACTACAAAACGACATTACTCCAACCTCGATAACTCAGCTGATTCTGGTCGGATCGACCTAAAATTTTTACCCGTTTCAAGCAAAGGTTAGTACTCTAGAAAGACGTGGTTACTGGTTTACTACGAGCGCCATCTCTGCTTTACTCTCGGGACTTATTGATCTATGTGTTAATAGTCAAAAGCCTTCATTAGTTGTAACGAATTTCAGTATAACCGTCGAATTATTATGTCAAACATACATCTCTAGTAACTACTAATCAATGAATTTATTACTTTAATTACAGTGTATTGATGATTGTGTCTGCCATAGGAAACATAACAGTGCTTACACTATTGATAAAACGGAGGCTTAAAACTCATTCTCGAATAGACATGATGCTGACACATTTAGCGATAGCGGACCTGTTGGTAAATAATTCATCTGACCTAATAAATTAACGGAATTTCTTACAAATTGGGTTCTGCGACAAAACTCAATAAATTTAAATTATTTAAAATATCAATGAAAACTACTGCCTCAGTAAAAAATGTCAAAAATGATATGTTATCGTACAGAGTAATTGAATTTGACTTAACACTCAAACGCTCGGATTGGGATTTTCATCGATTTTTTTTTCAAAAAATTGTAACTACTGAATAAATTGAACGATCTTGATGCAGCTGGTGTCAGAAAAACCGGGTACTCTTTAATTTCATTCTGCCCTCATCGGTGTTGATATGGTCCAAAAATACCGGTGTTATTCCAGATCGCCTTGGGGTAAGTCGGTTTTGCCATTTGGGGTATTCTATCTAAAAAACTAACAATGTATATGGGAACAGTTCTGGAACAATCTGAAATGTACAAGATTTACAAAAACGCATCAATTTGAATAAACTAATCATTTGGCCAACCATCCCAGAGGGTACTGGAACCGATTACAAAACTTCTGAAAGACTTTTTTGAAACGATGCAAAAATGTTATCAGGAAAAACAAATTCTTCACCGATGAAATTAAAGAATACCCGGTTTTTCTGACACCAGATGCATCAAGATCGTTCAATTTATTCAGTAGTTACCATTTTTTTTTAAAATCGATGAAAATCCCAACCCGAGCGTTTGAGTGTTAATGACATTTTCCATAGTTTAAATTTTTTGTTGTTGTTGTAATTCTTTAGCAGTTTTGCCCAGTCGTGGGTCATTCGCCGTAGTTTTTCAGATTTTTTTTCGCTAGAATTATTAAAATTATAGCAAATATAAGTATGATAAACATACAATATTTAACATACATTACAGAAACAAAAAGTAGTACCCAACACAGAAGAATGATTAAAATGTTGAAAACTGTTCGTTTTGATCGTCAACATGTTCTCTCAATATGCGTTCACTTTGCCACTGAATTATGATACTTTAGATCTATGTGCAGCAGCCCTAATTTTTCCCAAGAAATCTTTATCTAGTACAGACAGTAGACCAGTAGAGTAATAACTGATAACGATGATGACAGTGTATCGATATTCATCAACTATACGGAAGTAATTCTTACATTTACTTACATTGTAACTGCAGCAGCCCTAATTTTTCCATAAAAATCTTTATCTTAGCTAGTACAGGCAGTAGAACAGTTGAGTCATTGTAATGCCCACGGCTGGCTATTTCAACATATTGCATCAGCCAGAAGAAACCGATCGAATTAATTGATTATGTACATAAGCGACGCGATCGCAGTGAATTCACGTAGGTAGTTATAGGTGGTAGTTAGTCTACCAGATATATATATATATATATATATATATATATATATATATATATATATATATATATATATATATATATAAGTATAGGTTTTGTTAGCTACATAGGTTGGTGTATAAAAGGGTCGGTTTTTGGTTTAAACGAGGCTTTTTTCTTAATTTTACTGTAGAGTAATGCTCCTTGGGCGACCGGGTAACACCGTAATCAAACTTGGACACCATTACTCAGGCCAAAAACAGTAGTTAAGAAAAATAAAGTGTAATTTGTCAGTTCAACTTAGAAAAGAAAAATAATATTCAAAGTTCGTTGAGGTGAAAGAAGTTAACGCATTGTATTTAAAAACGGAATAATAAAGTGTAATTTGTCAGTTCAACTTAGAAAAGAAAAATAATATTTAAAGTTCGTTGAGTTGAAAGAAATACCCCCTCTCGCCGCTCGGGCAACGCATTGCGGTGACAGTGAAAAAAAAGAACATTTGAAAAAATATACGGAACGCTATTCGAGAGGAGGTATTGTGCCGCGAGTGAATTTAAAATGAAGACAGTTATAATCAGGTGAGTCTACATTTTTTTTATATATATACAGTGGACAAATAAACGCACGGCAAGGCAGGTTTATGAACTCAGCAGTCTGTACATTGTCGGTACCAGTGATATCCGCGGTCATGTTAAAAATTTGAGTTTCTATTTCTTCACTTCGGTCAGGTTTGCGAACGATAGAGTAGAAAAAAAAGGATTTATTACGCGAGCAGACGGTTAGAATAAAAGCGGTCAGGTACATAATTGACTGAGTGCATACGAAGTTCTGATCGTACTAAGAATCGACGTCCGCGCGAGCATTTCGGTGCTAATGAAAGCACATAATATATAGATTGACAAAACGAGCAAACGCAGCAGATACTATCACGTACACATATCGACGATAATATCATTGAGTAGCTTTTGCACTTGACGCGCGCGCGAATGAAATGAAATAAAGAAACAGACATATATCTGACTCTTATATTTGACAACCGCTTATGCTTCGGCAATGATTGGTGGTTCATATTTTTGCAACCAACTATAACATAAGAAAAATATCGGAACAAGTAGTTTTGCATTTTATATTCAAAGTGTCTTAAATAGTACAAATAAATCTCAAATGAAACGGTAGAGCGTTTTCTCATACTAATTAAATATATTGAAACCCATTCACGATGACGACATGTCATCCACGATTCAAAGTAACAACCTATGCACATGTCCGGAATAGTGACAAAAAGCGCAAACAATGCATTTTAAACCACGCGCATAGCAGCGGTATGATGAATGATGATACATACAGTGTAAATAATAATAACAATAAAGGGTAATAACTTCGCGTGATCGACTTCGCGAACGATTGAAACATTACTAGCGCAGGTTAAATTCTCGTATGGTATGTAATACTAGGAAATTTGAAACTGTGTTGGCCATGGTCAAGATATTGCGGCCTACGATGATTTGTAGATGTTTAGAACATATCAAATTTGCTATGACTAACAAGTATTTCGAGATTCCAATCAAAATATTAAACTAATATAGATTGCATGAGTTGTAGCAAAATAATAAATCACATTTACATGTCAGTTTGGTATTTTATGCTGGTTAGAGTTGCACACGATGCTAACATTTGTGTGTGTGGTATATCATACGGTGTAATAATTTCGTGTAAAAAAGATTTCTAACAGTGGTTTTGCGTTTCCCATAATTTTCAACACATAATATGATGGAACTGATGTTATCAGTTCATTCGATTCAAATTTTAAAACCCCTGTGTTATAATGGATGTGGTAATACTAAAAGAACAGCGCAAAAATTGCAATTCCGGGCGAAAGTTGCTCGTGCAGGGCTTCTTATTGAGATGTGTTATACAATG
Source organism: Malaya genurostris (assembly GCF_030247185.1). Lineage (NCBI taxonomy): Eukaryota > Metazoa > Arthropoda > Insecta > Diptera > Culicidae > Malaya > Malaya genurostris. The sequence goes on from NC_080571.1 coordinate 182,114,988, forward strand.
ACCAGTAATTTAAAACTAGGTCAAGTTTGTTTACGATGATTGTTCTTTTTGTTTGTCGACCATGACCACGGTCAAGATCGTAGTTTTTCACTGTTATATAATGATAGGTAGTCGACGGAAATCGTACTGGTGGGGGGTAGTGAAAACAAAACTATTAGAAGCGCACAGCGTGTTTGAAAAATTCCTGCATATGGTAAAAATGATGCTCGTAAAAAAACATACAACTGAGGTTTTACAAAAATACAAGAGTATAAAAATGAAATGAAGTGCTACTAGTTAAAAAGATAAAGCGGCATAGCGAATTAAAGTCACATTGACAATGGCGAACGAAAACAATACTGAAGGCGGTGGTGCCTATCGATTTCCGATGTTGGATGCAATACAATGTAAGCAGCATTCATGGTAAGATAAGCTAAAATATTCGGCATGTAAAGTGAGTTGCAGGGAATACAAAAAAAAAACAGACATATTTATAAGACAAAGGTTCATAATGACCAGCAACAAGCATTCGCATGCCGCAACTTTAATAAAAATTTTATTTCCACAGACAGACGTATTGTCGGCAGATGGGTACTTCAACGAAAGGACGGGTACCTCAACGGAAATTCAGTCGAGATAAATTATAGACGAATAAATATATCGACAGATACACTTAATTGCATTAAACTTAAAGGAAAGCTAATAGTATGTTGATTGCCAAAGATAGATTAGATAGATTTCTTTATGAGCTCCAAAAATAACTATACAAGAGATAAGAAAAACGAGCAATATAATCAGAGAAAAAAACACGAGCCTGCAATTGTTTACGAAATTTGATTTGTATAAAACTCAGTGGAAATATATATATATATATATATATATATATATATATATATATATATATATATATATATATATATATATATATATATATATATATATATATATATATATATATATATATATATATATAATCAGTCATGAGTCTTCAATTATTTACGAAATTTTATTTGTGTTAAAACTCAGTGGAAATAATGCATTATAGAAAGGATAACAATTGAGTGGTAGTTACAATTTATAGTTATGCGCATGCAAATTTATGAAGAGATTAGTTCTAGTAGAAATCGGAGCCCTCGCCAACGTGTGCATCCAACGTATTCATCGCGGTCGTGCAAGAAGGAAGGATGTCGGTAGCATAGCAAAGCTACCTAAGAGAACGAGAGGGTGTGGTCGAATGCGGTGGCAAGTCGAAGACAAAGGGGACCGTGGACCCATCAAGATGTCGGAAATATGAACACAAGAGCCAGTAAATCGGAAGAAGGTGCAGATTCGGTATTGGGGACCATAGCAACGAATTGAAGTAAAACGCAGTCAACACAGTTAAAGACGATGCGCGGGTGCAGCACAACAGTCCAAAGTGCTATCCCATATCTCTCACGAAATAAGACAAGAAGGAAGTAAACGTAGTCGACACCGTCGGAAATGATCTGCGCGGGGGTGCCACAACAATACAAGGTACTACCCCGTCTTTCATTCAGTGGACATCGTCAAAGCTCAACTGAGTGCCATAAACAAGCAAAGGAAAAGAATTCAATGATCATTGGGAAAGCGACCACGAAACCAGACGAAACATTTTTGGAGATGCGCTAGAAGCCTCAACTCATCGGACAGAATAATGCAGTAGTTTCGATGACAATTAAAACTCAAACGAAACAGCGATTAATTCCTAAACTATGGTCAACAAACCGAAGGATACTGAGATGAGAACCAGACGAGAAGAAGGAGCTACCATGGAGGAAATGACACGGCACCCAGAGTCCAAGACTAGCAACCGTTCGATCCCCACCCCACAGAGAAGGTACAGACAAAAGCAACTACAAGGCGGCACTGGGACTGGACTGGAAGCACACGCTACGGCATTATAAGGTTAGCGAAGCTAACGTCATCAAATATTTACATGAAACAAAGTGCATATGTAAACAGAAAAAAAACAAATGAATATGTAAACAAAAAAAAAAGAGGATCAAAAAATTATTAATCTTTTGTAACGGCAATCTTAGGGTTTACATTTAGTTAGCATAACGGGTTAAGTTATTACCCGCGCAATCAACTTGATGGTAGCATCAAGCTCAGTAAGTAAGGGGGCATGCAGCAGCCCTAATTTTTCCAAAGAAATTTTTATCTAGTACAGACAGTAGACCAGTAGAGTAATAACTGATAACGATGATGACAGTGTATCGATATTCATCAACTATACAGAAGTAATTCTTACATTTACTTACATTGTAACTGCAGCAGCCCTAATTTTTCCATAAAAATCTTTATCTTAGCTAGTACAGGCAGTAGAACAGTTGAGTCATTGTAATGCCCACGGCTGGCTATTTCAACATATTGCATCAGCCAGAAGAAACCGATCGAGGTTTTTGTTAGCTACATAGGTTGGAGTATAAAAGGGTCGGTTTTTGGTTTAGACGAGGCTTTTTTCTTAATTTTACTGTAGAGTAATGCTCCTTGGGCGACCGAGTAACACCGTAATCAAACTTGGACACCATTACTCAGGCCAAAAACAGTAGTTAAGAAAAATAAAGTGTAATTTGTCAGTTCAACTTAGAAAAGAAAAATAATATTCAAAGTTCGTTGAGGTGAAAGAAGTTAATGCATTGTATTTAAAAACGGAATAATAAAGTGTAATTTGTCAGTTCAACTTAGAAAAGAAAAATAATATTTAAAGTTCGTTGAGTTGAAAGAAATACCCCCTCTCGCCGCTCGGGCAACGCATATGAAATTAGCTATGGTTTCGGGAAAATCGTGTTTTGGCCATTTCACCAATTTCCACCAGACTTTTGTACTTTATAATGGTCACTCTAAGCCACTCCACTGAGTTTTGGCTCACGTATCGAATCTCGGTTGATTAAATTTTTTCATAGAAATTCGATCGATTCTATGATCGAATTTCTATGAAAAAATTCAAGTGCAGTAATTGTGCAATATATACATTTCGATTTTAGTATCAGCATTTTCACATAAAAAGTTGGAAGTTTAAAAATGTATAAAAAAGGTTGAATCATTTGAAGAGATTAATCTTGGTGTACGGTCAGCCGACGACAGATTCTCAGCACCTGAGCTGTCAGAGACAAGTGAGAAGATCGGTAAGCTGAGGAACAACAAAGCCGCGGCATTCAGTTCGTGCTCGCATCTCAGCCAACAAAGTCGAAAATCGTTTGCGGTCGAAGCAAAAGAAACAAAGACAATACAGTGCAGTGAACAATAGAGTGTACGGAATGGTCAAATACGATTTAACAAAGCCTGAAACTTGGCCAACAAGGCCAAATTCAATTTGTATAGATTTCAAGCGTTGCAAAGTTAGACCAGCAGCAAATGAAATTGAAATCTTACTTAAAGAACGAATGCATCTAGACGCTAATAATGTAACTGAGATTCAATTCAACAAGGCGTCTAACTGTGTGTACATTATGTTTAAACGTGAAAGCGATGCAATTGCATTCGCTTCGGTTAACAACGAGGTGCACAGCGTTGAGTGTGACAACATTAAATACAAAATTCCTGTGCACATGGTGGACAACGCCATACAAGTACGCGTGCATGACCTTCCCCCGCAGTCCAGCGATCAGTGCGTTCGGGAAATTATGTCGCAATACGGTGAAGTTCTTTCCATCGAAAGAGAAGTATGGCGGAATTTTTTCCCCGGCATCCGGAATGGCGTGCGAGTGGTACGTATGCAACTACGTAAGGCAATTCCATCATACATCATTTGTGGTCAAGGTGGGACACATCCGTGTAAAACGCTGATTACCTATGAAAATCAGCTGGTTACATGTCAGTTTTGTGAACAACCTGCACACTACGGTAAACCTTGCACTGAAACTGCGAAAAGAACATCTTCAACCAAAGACAAGGTCAACCGTTCAACAACGAAAACTAGTGAGCGTAGTACTCCTGTTTCTCCATCAAACCAACCAACAACTGCAACCAATGTACAACAAGGCGCTCCTACAGCAACTAGCAACGAGCTCAAGACTGCGAACAACAAGGAAAACGAAAAGAAGACGGAAATCAACAACAAAACCACCGATGCGGCAATGGAGGACGAGACGAGCCACGAACAAAGTGCCCCTCAACCCTCGCAGGAGGGAAATGGAAGCTCTTCTCCTCCTAGAAAAAGAGTGACAACGAGATCCACTTCAAAACATTGTTTATTTAAAAAATCGGCTAATTCGGCCACGTAAAGCTTGTACGCAAATAGGCCTGAATAAAAAACATCTTTTAAATAAAAAAAAAAAAAGCCGCGGCAGTGACCAATTGCCAAGCGAGCTTTTCAAACATGGAGGAGTGGCACTGACTAGAGCGCTGCACTAAATGATTACAGTATTAGGATAAACTGAAGCGATTTGTCAAAGCAAAAATGGATAGAGTGATGTGCTACGTCCGAGTGTCTGGGACGCTTCGAGTTCTATCAAATCTTGGAGAAAGCTATTGTAATGTGATGGACTCTCTTGCAAGGATGGCTTTTATCGTATCAAAGAACGCTCACCAGCAACTCATCACACGATTGAATCAGTGCCATCAAAGAGAGACGGATATCATCGCAACAACAAAACAAAAACCCGGCATGGCTCATTTAACATAGAATAGACACCAGTGCGAGAGCGAATTTCTCTCGATGAAATTTCTGAGAAGCAAAGGTTAGTACGCTGCTGTGGGGATCCTCTCTGAAGCAACAAACGGCCGATTCTGCCGCTTATTCTAACTATGTGCATATAACTTTTGTATAAGTTGTGTCTATGAAAATATCTGTGAATGCTCCACACAAAGGTTTTGGAATATTGCAACCTAGTATGAGAATCATCAAGTTGAATCATCGATTAGATTTTCTGCGATAATTGTCAACTTACGATTCTCTCTTGGGAAATTCCATACAGCAACGATCATTATCAGACTGTAAATTTTTTTAAGGGCCGTGAAATACTCAGAGTATGAAGCGGAGCGAAGATTGAGAGACTCGAGTTTTTTAGCATCTTCCAACGGATTGAAAATGTTGTACGAGGTCTGTTCAAAAAGTTCCCGAAATTTTTGTCGTGAATACGACTTACTTAGTTCAAAATTAAACTTTTCTGAAATGTTTGGTATAAACGAGTATCAAAGAAGATAATTCATAAGGCGCGTTTGCCTTTCTCGTATTTTGAAAGCTCATAACTCAGTGATCTATAGAAGGATTTATATAATCTAACTACCAATAGAATCGAAAATTTTCAACTTGAACGTGTATTACAACAATATTGAAGTTTTTCAATAGTACACTATTGTAAAAACCCGTTTGATTTAACCCATGACAGCACCAGCCAATCAGAATGCGAGATGTTTGCATCTATACAAAAGCATCCATATAAAAGTTGGTCGAACATCGAAGACATGTCGTCTCACTGTTTCCCGATATGAATGCACGAGACACCGTCAGCACGACACCGAAAATCGGTAGAAAGGTAGCCAAAAAGTCCAGCAAGGCCCATTGCCGAAACAATACACACACGAGAACCATCTCAGATCTCAATATTTCCTACCAAAAGATTCATCAAGATGGGGGTTAAAATAATTCGCACCATCACTAACACATTCAATTACGAACGGTAATGCGAAAGTGGAAGTGATGATGTTTAACACATCTTTATACTAGTATACAAATATGCCGTGCAAAACAGAGTATACAGATCAAAATGTATTTTTGTCGTAATTGCTTTAGTATGCGACCGAAAACAAAAATTGTTATAACAAATGTTTCCCTTTGATTTGCGCATTCTACTTTCCCGGCTTATCAGAACTGGCTAAACTTAAGGCCATCGTCCAAGTACCATGCGCGCGGGTGGTTTTAGGAAATTTTCGATGAAAATTTCGAAAAATTTGCCAAAACCAAAAACATACAGACCTTTGAAATACATTTATCTATCTACAGGGTGAAAATGGCTGGAAAATTCGGAGGATTTTCCGAGTCTTATCAAAAATAGCTCTGAAAAATGAGTGTTTTTGTGATCTTTCATAATTATCTGGAAAAATAAAGCGATGACATAAACTCTTTTTTTCAAATAAACTTTATTATGGATACACAGATTACATTCGGACACATTTTTGGAAAACTTTTTCACGCTTTTCATAGAAAATCCACGAATTTCAAAAATTTCCACGAAATCGGTTATATGAAATTCGTTGATTTTCCATGAAAAGCGTGAAAAGGTTTTCCAAAAATGTGTCCGAATGTGATCCTTGTTGCCAGCATAAGGTTATTTTTGAAAAAAAAATTTCATTCCATCGAATTATTTTTTCAAATAATTGTGAAAAATTACAAAAAAAGCTCATTTTTTCAGCGCTATTTTTGATAAGACTCGGAAAATCCTTCGAATTTTCCAGCCATTTTCACACTGTAGATAGATAAAAGTATTTCAAAGGTCTGTATGTTTTTGGTTTTGTCAAATTTTTCGAAATTTCCATCGAAAATTTCCTAAAACCACCCGCGCGCATGGTACTTGGACGATGGCCTTAAAGCAATTCTAAATATTTCTTTATCACAGTGATGTGGTCGTCCTGAAAAGGATGGGGTTTTCAACGGATGTCGTTACGGATGGCCAGCTGCAGATTGCGAGAGATGATTTTCGTTTTCTTGTTGTCACGGGTAACGTTACCAGCTAATTCCAACACTTCGACAACCAAGTACTCCATCACTGCCGCCAGATAGACCGATGCATCAGCACCGACACGCTCGGTGTAGTTCCCCTTCCGAGGCAAACGATGGATTATGCCGCCAACTGGGAACTTCAGACCAGCACGGTTTGAGCGGGACTTTGCCTTGCCCTTAACTGTTCCTCCTGTGTGCGTGTTTCTGCGTAAAAATTCCACAAGATGCTGTTAACAGCTCGACAGCCAATTCAGTATTACTGGCTGCCGCTCTGCTAACTCTCTCTTTTATATCGTTTCACTGTTTCCCGTTCAGCGTATAGGAAAGGAATTCTAACAAAGGGGACGTCCATCCACCGCTACCACTAGCAGGTATAAAATGAAATGTGATGTGAGAAATAGCGTCATTCAAGTTAAAGCAGCTACTCTGAACGTACGAGACACCGTCAGCACGATGGCACCGAAAAGATGGTATATTTGTACCGTCACTAACTCATTCAAGTACGAACGGCAATGCGAAAGCGAATGTTGAACACATCTTTATACTAGTGTGGGGTCGTGTGAAAATATGCCATGCGAAACAGAGTTGTCATATATACAGGTTAATCTGTATTATTATTATTATTACTATCATTATTATTATTAGAATCACTCTTGCATACCGAAGATCGTCGATACATTTCAGACCAGGCCATTGCAATTGTCTCGTACTGAAATTTCGAGAAGAATCAGATTTCTTCGAACTTCATAGCTTCAATAAAAATAAACTACAAATTTGTTGTACCTAGCCTCCTATATTAGCAAATTAAAAAGGAATTGTTTCAAGTTTGGAATATATAGTTGTAGAATAGTAGCTGTTTAATGTAACTAATCTGTACTTTAATGTAGGTGTATCGCTTCAAATTCTATTAGTAAAAAAGAGGAAAGCTTGCACAATTCATACAATCAATCAACTAACTGATATTCGGAAAAGTGATGGGAGCGTGTTAGTTTTTTCGTATTCACGACATCCAGTTATGTCTCTGACATTACTCACGCGCCTTTTTAATTGCGCGTCTGGAGAGTCCGGTGGTCAATTTTTTTTATTATGTTGGTTCATATGTCCCTAATGTATGGTGAAATGTTCAGCTGTATTCATTGTTTACATTCTGCCTTATAGCGGCTGGTGTAGACGTGTTTTTTTGAGCTCGGCGACGTTGACGTGCTTCCACGTGGACGATTGTGCTTTAGTTTCGACATCATAACCGTACACCCATGTTTCATCACCAGTTATGACCCTTTCAACTTCTCTAATAGTGATTCGGCGATCATCCATAATCTTTTTTTCAACTTTTCCCACATTTTCAACGATTATTGACGTGCTGGGTCGACCGGAGCGTTCGTCGTCTTCAACGTCTTCGCGGCCATCTTGGAAATGCTTATACAACTCGTAAACACTTGTTTTTTTCATAGCAGACTCACCGTGAGCTCTCTGTAACATTTCGCACACTTGGTTACACTTTATTTCATTTTTCACGCAAAATTTGATACAAATTCTTTGACTCTTCAATTCTTCTATTGTTTAAACTAACAAAAATCGCCGAGCTCAAAAAAACACGTCTACACCAGCTGCTACAAGACAGAATGTAAACAATGAATACAGCTGAAAATTTTACCATACATTAGGGACATATGTACCAACACAATGAAAAAAAAATTTTGACCACCGGACTCTCCAGACGCGCGCAATCAAAAAATTCCGGGAACTTTTTGAACAGACCTCGTATATAATATAGATAGCAATATAGCAGCTTCTGTCAAATTTTCGTCAATCATCAACACTGCTCTCTTGTATCTTGTTCAATATTGCTTTGGAATGTGTGATTCGAAGAGTGAGGATCGACACTAGTGACACAATCTTTCGAAATTCCGTACAGCTTATGACGTGGTTATTGTGACACGTAACCGGAATGACTATAAATGTGTCGAAAATAAAAAAAACAACACTACGAATATTGATAGACGGTGTCGAAATCGAGGTGCTTGACAAGTTCGTGTATTTGGGCTCACTGGTATTCACTGGCACTCACTGGGCCGTCCCGGGTTGGCGGTTCAATGCATAGGGTGCTGGTCTTACAAACCAGTTGTCGTATATTCGAGCCCCGACCTGGAAGGATTCGTAGTGTCAGTAGAATCGTAGCACTAGCCATGCATGGTTCTGTACACTCTGAATCGGCTGCGAAGTCTGTTGAAACCGAAGGTCAAATTCCACTACAGGAATGTAATACCAAGGCCTTGCTAGGTATTCGTCGATAACAATACCAGCGGAGAAATCAGAGGCGTATTTTGGCAGGAAATCGTGCGCATTTTCGACTCAGGAAAACCCTTCGATCGAGTAAAGTACACACCCACACGAAATGAATCATCTACAAACCGGTCATTCGACCGGTTCTTTTCTATTAAACGAGACTAAAACTATGTTGGCAGAGCCTCTTAGTTAGATTTTGTTGTTTTTTGATACTTTTCGGTGAGAAATAAATACACTCTAATGCCGTTTTTTGTACTGCATAACGTTTCGGCTTACTATGCTTCAGCCATCGTCGGACGCCTACAACATATATTTTTCGTCAGTAATAACATACAATTTACAATTTCACAAATCAATCAAACATATTACATACTCAATAATACAAAAAATTCACACTCATCATTCACTCCATTCCGCACTCACTCCTTGCCGACGATTGGGCGATCATTCATTTTAGACCGTCCACACGCTTTACTACTCCAATACTGGTTATCAATTCGTTCCAGTATCCGAGTTTTGGCAAAGTCAAAAAGGTGTCCCTCTTGTTGTGTGTGTTGAGACAGTCCAGTTCTTGCGTCTTTTTTCTTCGTATCGTTCTTGTGTTCCGCCACTCTCGTCTCTAGCTTTCTACCTGTTTGTCCAATGTAAACCTTGCCGTCATCAGCACCACACGGGATCGTGTATACTACATTCGTCTGTTTTCCTGGTGGGATCGGGTCCTTTAGCTTAGTGAAAACTTGATTTTTAATTTTATCTCTTGGTCTAAATGCAAGTTTTGTGCTGTACTTTTTAAAAATCCTTTCTAATTTTTCACTAAGCCCAGGAATGTACGGAACTGCAACATACGATTGTTCAGGAATTGTTACTTTTCTCTCCTGCAGACTGTTGTAATGCTTATGCACACGTTCCTTTAGGATCTTGCAAACAAACCAATTAGGGTAATGGTTAATCTGCAAGATGTTTTTGGCCGTTCGTATTGCTGATGGACGGTTCTTACAATCAGACAGCTTAATTGCTCTATCTATGAGCGCAATCGCTGTGTTGCATTTATGCGCATATGGACTTTCCGAGCCGAAATCCAGGTATCTTCCATCTGTTTGTTTAGGTGACCATATTCGTTCGATGTGATCGTCTCTCCGGGTCAACATCATGTCCAGAAATTTCAACCTTCCATTTTCTTCTTTTTCAATAGTGAATTGAAGTTTGCTGTGAAAATTGTTGAAACACTCTACAACTTGCTGAATGTGTTCCTCATGTCCTACACAGAAGCAATCATCCACATAACGACGATAGGCTTTAATTGGTACATGTTCCTCTTCCAAGGTTGTTATGCATTCCTGCTCTAGACGTTCCATTACCACATTAGCAATAACCGGCGAAAGTGGAGATCCCATTGGAACGCCGAAGATTTGTGCGTATACAACTCCCCTATGTACGAAAAAAGTCGACTCCAACACCAGCTTGACCATCTTCAAGAAACTCTCTCGATCGATGTTTGTGTGTTTTTCTATCTCCTTCCATCTTATCCTTAGGCAATCTATCGCAAAATCAATTGGTACGTTTGTGTATAATGACGTAACATCCAACGAGAACAGAACTTCCTCTTCGGTTATATGAATTCCTGCTATTTGTTCCGCGAACTCAAAACTATTTCTAACGTGATAATCGCTTTTTCCCACAATGTTGCCTATGATTCCAGATAAAAACTCTGCTATTTTGTACGTGGCTGATCCTATAGTCGACACTACAGGACGTAAAGGTCTGTCCGGTTTATGTATTTTTGGTAAACCAACTGGAACGAATTGATAACCAGGAGAGCAGATTAATAGCAGAAATGTTTCACATAAAAATACTCGGAGAGGACAGAACGGTTAATCTACAACGTGAATGTGGAACATTTTGCACCACATACGATGGTCTGGTATCGAAGCTGCGACAGTATTGGAGTAGTAAAGCGTGTGGACGGTCTAGAATGAATGATCGTCCAATCGTCGGCAATGAGTGAGTGCGGAATGGAGTGAATGATGAGTGTGAATTTTTGTAAATTGTAAGTCCATTGTTCCAATTTGTGATTATTGAGTATGTAATATGTTTGATTGATTTGTGAAATTGTAAATTGTATGTTATTACTGACGAAAAATATATGTTGTAGGCGTCCGACGATGGCTGAAGCATAGTAAGCCGAAACGTTATGCAGTACAAAAAACGGCATTAGAGTGTATTTATTTCTCACCGAAAAGTATCAAAAAACAACAAAATCCAACGAAGTTGCGGTGACTAAATAGAAGACAAAGTCTATCATTTGATCAAGTACGATAAAGATGAAAATTTCTAAAGAAATTGCCAGTAAATATGGCTACCACGGAAGAAAACTGTTGTTACAATTTCAGAAGACATCGATCAAATTATCAAAAGCCAACAATCGCATGAAGTTTCTATTGAACTGCAGAAAGTGCAGGGTTATTCCCACATGCTTGAACTATAAGGTTCAGGTCGTTCTCAATAACGATCGGTCAAAGCACGAGCTAGAAAAAGTTCTACTCAAGCATAAAATTAGAAATATCAGCATAATGGTGGATGACGCCAAACGAACCATTGTGGATTTAAAGAGAAACAAAGAGGTCATTTTAAACCGAATGGAACTGATGTACGATCAACTAGATTACAGGCGTGTGAAGAATATGGTTGACAACAAGGTTGTGGTAGTGTATAATTCAACGAAAGAGAGAGAGAAACACAAAATTCAAACACTGAAAAACAGGAGAATTGAGAATCTCACTCCTGGGGAACAATGGATAGAAAACACTACCAACACACCGTTACCTGAATATCTTTTGCGAACGTTAAGACTGGGACCAAACTACAACGTTCAAAATGATCGTAACATTCCCTATGTGGAGGGACATCAGAACTGGAGAAATCGATTAAATCCAAGGAGAACGCAGATTTAATAAGAACGGAAGTTTCTAATGCCATGATCAACTGTATGAATTTCAAAAAGCAACCTCGGCATCATGAAAAAGAATGGATAGCCAAAGATATACGTGACAGCAAAAAGTTTCTCAAAGATAACCCTAACATATTCATAACCAAGGCTGATAAAGGCAATAAAACAGTTATCATTTCAGCTGATGAATATGAAAGGAAAATGGCGGACCTCTTGAATGATGGTAACACGTATAAGAAACGTAAATCAGACCCAACAATGAAAATAATGAAAAAAATTGGAGGGTTTTTAGACACATGGCGTGATAGAAAGCTCATCGATTGGCGTACCCACAGAATGATGAAAGTATCAAGCTGCAATCCCCCACGGATTTATGGTTTACCAAAAATACATAAACCGGACAAACCTTTACGTCCTGTAGTGTCGACTATAGGATCAGCCACGTACAAAATAGCACAGTTTTGATCTGGAATCATAGGCAACATTGTGGGAAAAAGCGATTATCACGTTAGAAATAGTTTTGGGTTCGCGGAACAAATAGCAGGAATTCATATAACCGAAGAGGAAGTTCTGTTCTCGTTGGATGTTACGTCATTATACACAAACGTACCAATTGATTTTGCGATAGATTGCCTAAGGATGAGATGGAAGGAGATAGAAAAACACACAAACATCGATCGAGAGAGTTTCTTGGAGATGGTCAAGCTGGTGTTGGAGTCGACTTTTTTCGTACATAGGGGAGTTGTGTACGCACAAACCTTCGGCGTTCCAATGGGATCTCCACTTTCGCCGGTTATTGCTAATGTGGTAATGGAACGTCTAGAGCAGGAATGCATAACAACCTTGGAAGAGGATGAGGAGGACATGAGGAACACATTCAGCAAGTTGTAGAGTGTTTCAACAATTTTCACAGCAAACTTCAATTCACTATTGAAAAAGAAGAAAATGGAAGGTTGAAATTTCTGGACATGATGTTGACCCGGAGAGACGATCACATCGAACGAATCTGGTCACCTAAACAAACAGATGGAAGATACCTGGATTTCGGCTCGGAAAGTCCATATGCGCATAAATGCAACACAGCGATTGCGCTCATAGATAGAGCAATTAAGCTGTCTGATTGTAAGAACCGTCCATCAGCAATACGAACGGCCAAATACATCTTGCAGATTAACCATTACCCTAATTGGTTTGTTTGCAAGATCCTAAAGGAACGTGTGCATAAGCATTACAACAGTCTGCAGGAGAGAAAAGTAACAATTCCTGAACAATCGTATGTTGCAGTTCCGTACATTCTTGGGCTTAGTGAAAAATTAGAAAGGATTTTTTAAAAAGTACAGCACAAAACTTGCATTTAGACCAAGAGATAAAATTAAAAATCAAGTTTTCACTAAGCTAAAGGACCCGATCCCACCAGGAAAACAGACGAATGTAGTATACACGATCCCGTGTGGTGCTGATGACGGCAAGGTTTACATTGGACAAACAGGTAGAAAGCTAGAGACGAGAGTGGCGGAACACAAGAACGATACGAAGAAAAAAGACGCAAGAACTGGACTGTCTCAACACACACAACAAGAGGGACACCTTTTTGACTTTGCCAAAACTCGGATACTGGAACGAATTGATAACCAGGAGAGCAGATTAACAGCAGAAATGTTTCACATAAAAATACTCGGACAGGACAGAACGGTTAATCTACAACGTGAATGTGGAACATTTTACACCACATACGATGGTCTGGTATCGAAGCTGCGACAGTATTGGAGTAGTAAAGCGTGTGGACGGTCTAGAATGAATGATCGTCCAATCGTCGGCAATGAGTGAGTGCGGAATGGAGTGAATGATGAGTGTGAATTTTTGTAAATTGTAAGTCCATTGTTCCAATTTGTCATTATTGAGTATGTAATATGTTTGATTGATTTGTGAAATCGTAAATTGTATGTTATTACTGACGAAAAATATATGTTGTAGGCGTCCGACGATGGCTGAAGCATAGTAAGCCGAAACGTTATGCAGTACAAAAAACGGCATTAGAGTGTATTTATTTCTCACCGAAAAGTATCAAAAAACAACAAAATCTATCGAAGTTGCGGTGACTGAATAGAAGACAAAGAGCCTCTTAGTGTTTTCTAAAGAAAGATACCCATCTATGGCGGAGTACAGATGGAAGACGGAACGTGGAGACGGAAACATCTGCTGGGATATCATAAGGACGACTAAAATTAGACGGCTGCGATGGGCTAAGCAAATTTTTGAGATGCCGGACGGCAACCCAGTGAAAATAGTTCTCGAATCTGATCTGACAGATACAAGAAATAAAAACGTGGGGAGCAAGCTGGATCGATCAAGTGGAGGAGGATTTCAGGAATCAGGAATCAGAACTATTTGGCTCAAGTGACACGTTCTCCTAGTTATTTGGAGATTTGGTCCTGCCGTAGCTTGTCATCAAGGGAATTGTAAAATGGGTGAGGCGGGAAAGCAGCACGAAACATAAAGAAACAAATCATACCACATTGGGCGAGAAACGATAGAATATCCCTAAATTTTAGCTCCACATACACTGACGCAATCATGTATGGAGTACCAAAAGCACGGATACGTAGTTGCGTCAATGCGGGACAGTTACATATAAGATGATATGAAGTACAGTTATCGCATTCACACAAATCACACGAATAATACTCAGCACGTTGAATATAGACATGTGATAATTGAGTTTGCAATGTCCAGTCAGAGCTCTGACCAGAATACTGCAATGATGCTAGGAAAAATGCAGTAGACACTGACATTTTCAGATTTAAATATGGTAAAAATGCTTTTGTCTGAGCGCAAGTTTGATAGCTGCGCCAGTAGCTGGCATGTTCTAATGCAGTCCAAGAACGAATCTTGTGCATTATCCAACTAGTTAAATGTGGTAAAGCTGGTTAAGGGGATCAACGAAATCATTCGTTGCACCAGCTCTAGCCAACTCATCAGCCCATTCATTTGAAATGCTGAGGTATTCAATTCAATTATATCAATACAGCAAGGTGTTTACGTTACTTGTTTTTATCCTGCTAATTTCTCAATTTTGAAGTGTATTATTGATCGCCTAGCGGTAAAATCTAAATCAATTTGTTACTCGTGAAGTGTGTATCTTTTTGTTCGTACGCATCTGATCAGTTCCAGCTTATTTTTCGGTATAAATTGCGTTAAATATTTCAACTTCGGTACGTGCTCCAGTGATCAAAGACTATTGCATGCAGAGCTGTTTACTTAGAAAGCCCGCACTCGGACGAATCAATAGGAGTGACGCAAGGTCGCAACAATAGCCATGGCTTCTGTACAATGCGATGTTTGCTCACAGTGTATTTCTTCGGAAATTATTCGTATATATTGTTTTGGTGGATGTATGCGAATTTTGCACACCAAGTGCTCCGATCTGAATAATCCTGGTGTTCTTGCTATAAAAAATAATGTTGCCCAGAAATTCATGTGTTATATATTTCTGATATTACATCCTTTAAGATTTTATCTGATCAACAATTCCTCTCCATGTAACTCGATCCATGGCTGCTTGCCTCCTACCACGTCGGCGCCCGATACTATCCAGTTTTCGCTCCACTTGGTCCAGCCACCGTGCACGCTGCGCTTCTCTTTTCTTGTACCTGCCGGATTAGAGGTGAACACCAACTTGGTGGGGCTGTTGTCCGGTACCCTTCCAGCCTGGGCTACTTTCCGGATACTTGGCTCACCGTAGAGTTGCGCTAGTTCATGGTTCATTCTTCTCCTCCACACTCCATTCTCCTGTACACCACCGAAGATCGTTCTCAGCACCCTCCTTTCGAAGACTTCGAGTGCTTGCTGGTCCCCCTCGAGCATTGTCCACGTTTCGTGCCCGTAGAGAACCACCGGTCTTATCAGTGATTTGTACATGGTGCACTTCGTGCGGGGGTGATGTTTCCTGGATCTCAATGTTTTGTGGAGTCCATAGTAGGCACGACTTCCGGATATAATGCGCCTCCTGATCTCCCGGCTGGTGTCGTTGTCCGCAGTCACCAGTGAGCCAAGATATATGAACTCGTCAACCACCTCGATACTCGTGCCGCTTCGCGCTTTAGTCGGGTATACAGATCTGCTACCGTCTCCTTGTTTCTACCGATTATATCCACGTCATCAGCGAAGCACACGAATTGTCCGGACTTCGTGAAAATCGTTCCCCGCATGTTGAGCCGCGCTCTTCGTATAACTCCTTCAAGTGCGATGTTGAACAGCAGGCAGGACAACCCATCACCTTGTCTTAATCCCCTAAGTGATTCGAACGGTTCCGAGAAACCGCCCGCAATCCTGACACAACACTGTACACCATCCATCGTAGCCTTAGTCAGTCTTGTCAGCTTCCCAGGGAAGCCGTTCTCGTCCATAATTTTCCATAGCTCTACACGGTCTACCGTGTCGTATGCGGCTTTGAAGTCGATGAGCAGATGATGCGTCGGGACCCGGTATTCACGGCATTTTTGGAGGATTTGCCGTATAGTGAAGATTTGGTCGTTTGTTGATCTGCCGTTGATGAACCCGGCCTGATAACTCCCGACAAATCCATTTACCAGTGGTGATAGGCGCCGGAACAGGATCTGGGATAACACTTTGTAGGCGGCATTTGACACTGTGATTGCCCTGTAGTTTGCACAGTCCAATTTGTCACCTTTCTTGTATATCGGGGTGATGACCCCTTCCTTCCACTCCTCCGGTAGCTGTTCTCTGTCCCAGATCTCTTCGATTATTCGGTGTATGCATTCCGTCAGTTTCTCCGGTCCCCTTTTGAAGAGTTTTGCTCCTAGACCATCCTTACCAGCTGCTTTGTTGTTCTTGAGCTGTTGGATAGCCTCCTTGACCTCGTTCATAGTGGGCACTGGTACATCTCCGTCGGCTGTGACACTGACATAATCTTCCTCCTCCAACGCCCGATTGTCCGCCTGTGCACTATTCAGATGTTCATCGTAGTGCTGCCTCCACCTTTCGATCACCTCACGTTCGTCCGTCAGGATGCCACCTTCCTTTTCTCTACACATTTCGGCTCGCGGTATGAAGCCGTTGTGAGAGTCATTCAGCTTCCTGTAGAACGCCCGTGTATCCTGAGAACGATACAGCACACCCCTTCCAACACACCTCCTGCAGCGCTACGATGTCGAACTTGCGGTCTTTCACTATATCGGATAGAATACGCGTGCTTTCGATGAAGTTGAGATACTTACAGTTCTACGTACCGAGTTTCCAATCTCTTGTCCGTTCTCGTCGCAAAGGTCTGAGCCGATTAGATCCATCCGAATTTTCTTGTTGAACTTCCTGAGCAAGCCCTTTTATGGGCGGCTAGCTAGGCCTGCGCCAACCTTGCAGTAACGCTGAAGGACCGCGAGAAGAGAGAGATTTGGGCCAGGTGCATATTGAAAGGCGGCGCCAACTCGCCTTGTCAGGGCCAACTGCTTTAGGTCTTGTGGTTTTTAAGCCTAGAACGTGTAGGGCCCACTACCTCGTCCTACCCACACCTGCAGTCAGCCCCCGCTACGTGGTTCGGGTCGCGAGTCACAACGAGTTGCTATCGCGACTAAGCATTATCCATTACCTATGACCCGCCCGGTTGCTTGCAGCTCAGCTTCCCTCATAGTGCTCCTCCTCCACCACAGGGCCCGGGGAATTCATGTGTTTCGAGTGTCGCAAACAACAACTTAGCCTGAATTAACCGAGACGGTAAAACTACTAAGTGATACTGAGGGCGGCTTCGAAGATAAACATCACACTATTGTGAAAGCTGGAATTTCTGAAGGGGAACGGTCTTTGCTTACATATGTGACTTCGGTTGTCAAGAAAGCAGTAAAGAGTGAAGTGAATGCGATTTCGACAGCACTAAAGTCTGCCAAAGCTGACACATCCAATACTAAGAGTTCCAATGCTAACATAGTGTCTGGCGATACTGGCTTGCCTCGATCAAAACCAAAGCAAGTTGGTGCGAAAACTGTAACCGGTGACCGCTTGAAGCACAAAAATAATAACTTTCCGACATTCGACGAAGGTGGCCTTTTGAGGTCCGGTAAGCGTCGTAGAGTTGATCGTGATGTCAGCAATGTTGCGGATGATGCTGAATCTGATATAAACTGCTCTGGTGTTAATGCAATTTTTCCCAAGTCGAAGTCAGAAGTTGTGAAAAAACTAGAGCAAACTGTTATTTTCAAACCAAAGTCATCACAGGCGGCTGATATTACCAAGAATGTCATTCGTTTAAATCTAGATCCAACCATGTTTTCTGTTAAAAATGTAAAGTTTAAAGATAATGGAGCGATTGCTGTAAGATGCGTCTCCAGTGAGCACGCCTCAAAGCTTGTGTCAACTTCTAGAGATTTGTTATCGGAAAAGTATGACATTGAAATCCAAAAACCATTGAAGCCTAGGATCAAAATAGTCGGAATATCGGAAAATCTCAACCAAAACGAGTTTATTGAAAAATTAAAAAACAAAATACTCTGCCGGACCCGTGTACAATTCAAATCGTAAAATTTTACAAACGAGCGCATGTTCAGAATAATCCTACGGCAGTAATGTTCGAATGTGACTCCTGCACTTACAACTGCTTGCTGAAGTTGCAGCATGTGTTCATCGGTTGGGACCGTTGTCGAATTTTCGAAGATGTTGATGTTTTTCGTTGCTTCAATTGCTCCGAATATGGCCACAAAGCGTCCACCTGCAATAAGCCTGTCTGTTGCCCTAACTGTGCTGAAAACCATGCAGTCAGTGATTGCGAATCAGAAGTGTGTTAACTGTACCAAATCGATTGGAGCGTCGACATCTACCAATGAAACTACTGGAACTTGCCACACTGTATGGAGCTTGGAGTGCCCGCTCTACCTGAAGCGCCTAAAAATGACCAAATTGTGAATTGACTACTCCTAGCAATCATACGGTGGACTCATCATGTTCATATTCCAGTGCTAACCCTGGTTTCTCAGGTAAAAATCTTACACCTATATGTCACTCCGAAGCTAGGATTGATACATTGATTGATTACAGGTGTTGCCACGAACCAGTCTATTCCTTCCAGAATTTGTTGGTACTCCTGAATGTAACTAGAAACCAGTGCCAACCCTGGTTCGTCAGGTGAAAATCAAAGGCGTATATGTCTTCCTAGGTTTGATACTGAAGCTAGGTTTGATACTGCACACACATTGAATGAATTATTCCCGTTCAGACTACTTTTCAACTTGCTTCTCAACAACATATCAACAGTATATGGTTGTACTATCAAAACGTCCGTGGCCTGCGCTCTAAACTACATGCTGCTTTCGTAGCTATATGTGACTGCAATTTGGATATCATTGTGATGACGGAAACAGGACTCAACGATCGAATTCAGTCTATTCAATTATTTGGCAGCACATTCAACGTATTCCGCTGCGACCGGAATGAAAACAACAGCCGAAAAAAGAGCTTTGGAGGAGTTTTAATTGCAGTTTCGGATCGCCATATTAATTCACGCGTAAAAATTACTCATGAGGCAAACTTGGAACAGGTTTGCGTTTTGGTTAGCATTGGGAACCGTAAATTACTTCTCTGTGCTATATATATATTCCTCCTGATATTAGCAGAGATGTTCGTACTATTGAGTCCCATATCGCATCAGTCCAAGAGCTATGCGACACAGGTTCGACCGAAGATATGGTTTTGGTCTGTGGAGATTACAACCAACCACGGTTGAATATGGTATCTATTGATAATAATAATCGTGTTGATAATTTATCTCAGTGATCACCTGCTAGTTCTGCATTGATTGATGGAATGGATGTCTTAAATCTCAATCAGTTCAATTTACATGCTAACAACCTCGGGCGTGTCCTTGATTTGGTTTTCGGTTCAACTGAACAAAAATTGTGTATTGAGGAATCAACTGCTCCTCTCCTACCGATTGATATCCACCACCCCCCATTGGTTATTTCGATGTAACCACCCACTGTTGAATCTCCTGTAAGAGCCGTATCTAGTAATGTCCGGTATCTGAACTACCGAAAGATCAACATTGTTTGGACCATCTGATATTGACACAATGACATTTCAATTTTGTAATGTTTGGCTTGCTGCAAATCTTCCCGTAGATCGATTTCCCCACCTTGGAGTACACCACTACTGCGTTCTTTGCGCCGAAAACGAAATGCCTGTAGACGTTCGACTGTCACTGCTCACGATTTCCATGCCGCTAGCATTGCATATCAGAATCTTAATGCTGCCTTATATAGGTCTTATGTTCTTCGAGTACAATCTGAATTGCGATGTAACCCCAAATGGTTCAGGAACTTCGTTAATTGGAAAAGGAAAACATCAAATGTACCTCCTAATGTCTACCTTGAAGAAGTGACAGCATCTTCTACAGCCACTGCTTGTGAACTGTTTGCAAAACACTTTGCCTCTGTGTTTACTTCCTGCTATGCATCTGACTCTGAGTTGACCTCAGTAATAACTACTGTGCCGCACAACGTTGCCTATTCAAACACCTTTCATGTGTCACCTGATATGGTACTTAGCGCTGCCAGAAAGCTAAAAAGCTAATTCTCTCCTGGTCCTGATGGAATTCCTGCTGCTATTTACCGTATCTCAAATCTTCAACCAATCGTTTAATGAGGCAAAGTTTCCCAATATTTGGAAACAATCCTACATGTTTCCTGTGTTTAAAAATGAAGAATGATGGAATGTCCAACAGTTTGTGGAATTATGAATCTTTCGGCAGGAAGCAAAATATTTGAAATCATCGTCAATCAATTTATTCTCCGTCGTATCGTATTTTAACTGACCAGCATGGATTCATGCCAGGCCGTTCTGTTTTAACGAATTTACTGCAATTTACGTCAACATGTATCGACCAAATGGAGAATAAATTACAGGTGGATGTTATATACAATGACCTGAAAGCAGCCTTCGATCGTATCGACCATGTAGTTCTTCGCAAATTCAGTCTGCTCGGAGCCACACACAAGCAAACTACTTGGCTACAGTCTTACCTTACCCACAGAATCAGTCGTGTAATACTGGGTTCTTGCGAATCATCCGCATTTACCAATGGATCAGGAGTACCACAGGGTAGTAATCTGGGGTAACCTGCTTTTCATACTCTTTCTTAATTATGTAGCTTTCTTTTGTCGTGAATACGACTTACTTTACTATGGGGTGCCCTTTCAAAATTAGCCATATGGAAGAATGGGCAGAACTTAATCGTGAATATCTCGACTTGTATTAATGGTAGCAACATAATTCTTTCACCATTTCATCAAAAATATGATCAGAAATTTAGGATAATATTTTGAACAGTGTGAGATAACCACAAACAACTCAAAAATAAGGTTTTCTCAAAATTTCAAAATAATGCGGAAAACTCTTTACTTTCGCTTGGGTTTTTCGCGCAAGGACGACGATTTTGAGGTAGTCAGGCACATATCTTCAACTGAATGCGTATAAAAGGGGAACAGTGGTGAAAATCGATCATTTCTTTTCGTGCGTTCGATGGAAGCAGACGTCGTGGGAGCCAGCAGCGACGGAGAGAGCGCCTTCTGCGTGGTTAAAACCTCAAACGCTCAGGTAGCAACTTTCATTCGCTTACTGGCCTTCAAGGCGAGCAGACGGCCATCGCGAGAGTTAAACCAGCAGCAACGGAGAGAGCGCCTTCTGCGTGGTTAAAACCTCAAACGCTCAGGTAGCAACTTTCATTCGCTTGCTGGCCTTTAAGGCGAGCAGACTGCCATCGCGGGAGTTAAACCAGCAGCGACGGAGAGAGCACCTGCCATCATTTGGTTTTCGGTAGTCGTAACGAGAAGTTCAATTTTCAGATTTTAGTTCCGCAATATAGGTTTAGAAATCAGAGCCTGCGTGCTGAAACTGTATTCCGGAACTAATTTCAGTTTCGAAATTGCAATTCTAGAATTGAAACTGGATTCTGAGTCTGTTATTGGTTCTAAATTTAGTTCTTGAACTCAGGATCCAGTTCTTTATTCCAGACTTTTTCTATTCGGTTCTTTTTAGAACCATAATAATACTCCTAAAGAACTATGCGGAAATTTACTTTACTGTACTCTATAAAACCCATTCTGGTAGTCTTGGTGAAAATCGTCTTCATGTTTTAGAGCTTAGTTCTGGAATATGGGTTTAGAATTCAGAGTCTGCGTGCTGAACTAACTCAAATCGTCACCATTTTTTTATTATAAAGAACTATACTGCTTATTTCATAATATTCAATTGCGTTTCAGAATGTTTAATGTAACTAATCTGTAATTTAGTCTAGGCGCATCGTTTAAATTTCTAGTAATGAAAGAGGGGAAAGTTGCACAATTCAAACAATCGATAAACTACCAATTCGAATTCGGAAGCATAAATAAAGCGTGTCATATTCGTATTCACGACATCCAGTTATGTCTGACATTACACACCCGTACTTTTTGGGTACTGGATGTAAACTAATATTTGCTGACGATCTCAAACTCTATTTGGCAGTGAATTCGACCGAAGACTGCGTTCGATTGCAAACACTATTGAATAGCTTCGTGGATTGGTGTCGAACAAATCAGCTGACCATTAGCATCGCTAAATGCGCCGTAATGACTTTTCATAGGAAGAGTCAATGAAATCAGTGATCTTGGCATTATATTGGACCACAAACTGAGCTTTAACTCCCTCAAGGCTCATATAACTAAAAAAGCGAATCGACAACTGGGATTCATATCTAAAATATCCCGTGACTTTACGAATCCATATTGCTTAAAATCTCTTTGTTGCTCCTCAGTTCGGAAAATTCTTAAGTTTTCGTCGCCGGTTTGGAATCCGTATCAGTTAACTTCGTGCCTAAAACTAGAAAGAGTTCAGAAAAGATTCATACGATTAGCTCTCAGGAATCTACCTTGGCGTGACCCGCAGAACCTACCGCCATATCGAGATCGTTGTCAGCTATTAAATCTTGAATCATTGGAACGTCGTCGTCGTATTCAACAAGCCTTAACAGTTGCAAAAATTCTGATTGGTGAAATTGATGCACCTGAACTACTATCCCGTTTAGATAATCGAGCCACTAGAAGAACCCGCGATGTATCGTTATTATCAACGAGGTTTCATCGGACGAGCTATGGATATCACGAACCAGTCTCTTCAATGATACGTACTTTTTCACGAGCAGAGAGTACCTTCGAGTTTAGCGACTTATCAAAAAAATTTGCATCCTCTATACGAAGACTACAATCACTGTGATATTTATGTATACTATTTATTGGTGTTTGTATGATTAACGTATAATGTTTGTATAGTTTTATTTATTAACAACGACAATTTTGTATGTATTATGTGTAAATTTTAGTGTATTGGAAAAGATAGGGGTTTGTATGCCTCTTTGAGAATAGTGCCATTGAAATGTTTTGGTACACTCCAACGGGCTTTTCCTCACTCATATCATTTAGACGGTAATGTCCGATGATAATAAATAAATAAATAAATAAACAAATAAATAAATAAATAATTAAATAAAAAAATAAATAAATAAATAAATATATAAATAAATAAATGAATAAATAAATAAATAATTAAATACATAAATAAATATATAAATAAATAAATAAATAAATTTGAGTTCTACATGCGATCACTAGATTCGACCGCGAATCATTCGAACTAAGTGCTTTCAAAGCTGCCTGACTGTCGGAACAAAAATAAATTCGTTTACTACAGATTCTATGATGAAGTGACGATTGTATTCCATCGCGTAGATTTCTGCTTGGAACACAGTGCAGTTTAGTAGATTCATCTCACGTAACCATTAGAAACCACAAGCGAGTGTGGCTAGTAGCATAGTCTATAGGGTTACTGTTCCATAAACCCTGTAACCTTCAGGGGGTATGCACAAGATAATGCTTCTTGTTTTAGGAACACATGTAGTAGTTTAATGCACAGTAGCGCCTCTAGAGTAGCAGTAGTTGTCGTGAATGCTCCTGTCATCGCCATTAGGACCATCATTTGGAGATGACTTTGACTGAACTGTCGAAACTTCTCCTTTCTGCCACCATACAAGACATCCATATGCTAAAATTGGGCTAATGGTAGTCCTGTAGATCCAATGAATGTATCTGGGTGTGAGTCCCCATGATTTTCCAAAAGCTCGTCTGCATTGGCAGAAAGTTTAAAAGTGCACGTTTAGGAACATATGACTTGACCCTCCACAAAATACCGCAGTAGGATGCCACATGCTTTCAATAGATTTAATATGGTGAATCCAGGTTAACGTGGGGTCAAAATATACACCCAAATATTTGAAACAGTCCACTTTTTCAATAATATAATGTCCCAATTTAGGATGACGATGGCTTGGTATTATTTTCCTTATAGACCGGAAAATCATATATTTAGTTTTTATAAGATTTAAGGATAATAAATTTGCACTAAAATATTGATCTAAAATACTTAAATCGCGCTACATTGAGTTTATAATAGCATTGATGTCATTGTTAGGATAAAATAGAGCTGTGTCGTCCGCGGAGTCCCTGTGAGTTGCAGGTTACCTATGTTTTTTTGGTCAATCTCTCTCATTATATTGTCTACTAATTCTATGATAGCGGTATGTGTGCTAGAACCTTGTCTAAAGCCATACTGAAATTTATAAAGGACACTATGTTTGTTTAAAAATTCGAGGAGTCTATTTACCAATAGTTTTTCAAAGATTTTGTTGAAGACAGACAGAGTCGATATAGGACGATAATTATTACAATCACAACGATCACCAGACTTGTAAACATGAATAACTTTAGCCACTTTGAGGCAGTCAGGGTAATAGCCAGTCTGAACAATTACAATGAAACATTGAGAGAGAATTGTAGAAAATATAACAGGGTTACTTTTTAGCACACTTGCAGAGATGAAAATGACGTGGAAATATAGAGTCACTAACACGACGAACATTATCAGTGGGACAAACAGTTGGGTTTATACGAATATTATCAGCTGATTCGTTGCCGACATAAGAGAAAAATTTGTTGAATATCTCACAAACTTCAGAGTTTACATTAATTTTGTTACCATTGTGAATCAAATATATCTTGTCACTTTTTTTTGTTATTCCGAATGTATTTTTAAGATATCTCCAGAATTTTGAATGAGGTGTCTTTGTAAGAAGGCTTTCATAATATGTTTTCTTGCTATTCCTTTTCATGATATCGACCTTTCTAGATATATGTAATAGCATTTGTTTAAGGTGTTGGTCCTGTGGGTTTGCTTTAACACGATGGAGATAATTACAGTTTCAACGTCGTCTATGACATCAATGCTATTAATAATATTGAAGAACTCTTGATTCAATTGACGATTGTTAACAATTTTTTTCGTTAAGGTCATTGGTTCCCTCTCAACAAATAATTTGAAGGTCGTTAAGATTAGAGAGTGGTCACTTAACTCATTATATATTGTGTCGTTACGAATCCGGTTAGTGTCATCAAGTTTGCATAGAATATGATCAAGTATGTTGTCGCTAATTTGTCTGGTTGTAAAACAATTTGTACACGAAAAGTCATAGGACTCTAGCAAAGCCATATATCTCGTCACAATGTTGTTATTGACGAGATTTATTGGAACATTTATATCACCTACAATAAAACACGTATGCTTCGGTTGGACAGAACGCATCAAGCTTTCTAAATAGACGGAAAATTCATTGAAGTCAAAACTAGGGGGACGATACACACCATGAATGTCATAATAATGTCCGTTAAAACATAATTCGATATTTAGATGATGAAATCCATCGAATGTATAATTTTTTATTAGTCTATGCTTGTTATTTTGTTTGACATATATTGCTAAGCCTCCACTGGAATTATCTCTACAAGAGAAGAATGATTTTTAATGCGGTATTTCGTAGAGGGAACAATTACCATTCTTCAGCCAGGTTTCTCCGATTACTATGATATCTATAGAAGTTTTAAAATTTTCGAGGTCCATTAAGATTTCGTCAAATTTAAAAATATTGGTCATACCCCTCACATTCCACTGCAGAATCGTAAGTGTATGTTTGTCATTACTGCTGTAGTTATCATTGAACCTATAAATACTATTGTGAAAGTAATTTGTCGTCGTATTATCCATTTATAAAAAAGAAGACAAAACAACAAAAATTACGATATGAAGAAAAAAAAAATTTAAAATATGAAAATGAAATTTAAAAATAAAAACAAAAAAACATAGAAACATAAAAATCATACTGCAGGCTTCGAGATCAAGTTCGTTTTCGTTTGGGAGCAACTAATTCTGGGGAGGAAGACACTGATTCAGCGGATTTATAAAAGTTTTTAATACGATCTAGGTCAATTTTATTGCGATTTTTTTCCGTTTTTGAATGGTCTTCCTTTTACATTAATATTACTCCTCCTCGGCCCGGCCATACATACTTTATGTTGAGGAGTTTTTTAGAGTTCCGCATTCCTTTTAACAATTCCAGAGAAGAGGTCGAGAGCTCTTCTCGAATTGCGACTTTCGTTTCCTTAAAAGATTTGTCATTTTTTTTTATTTGTGCGTTTATTTGTCATTTTCATATATGTATAATAAAAATCATCGTCAATATTTGATCAAACTACGATTTGAAGATTGAAATTCAAATTATCTAGATCTACCCTATCATCTACAGTATTCTCGATGGATGTGACGTTGCACGTTAACAGTTTAAGTATCTTTGTTCTAATTGTTTTTTGTACTCCTTCTAGCGCGGGCCTTTGCAAATCATTGTCCGCGATGTGTTGTCCGTTAGTAACTGCTAGTAACTTTTGTTGAAGCAGTGCGTAAGCGTCTTTAACTCTACGGCAGCCGAAATATTTGTGCTGTATTGTTTCGACTGGTTCAGTGCAGTGAATACAGTTTTCTCCATCCGTACGTCCCATGATGTGCTGTAGGCGTCTATGCTGGAACTTTTGATTTACCCACATGTACAGGGAGCTGCGCTGTGTAGGTAGTAGCTCAAGCGATGAAATGTTTTTCCATATTCGTTTCCAATTATCATGTGGGTTAGCAGTTTCAATTCTGGCACGCTCAGTACGCTCAATCATTTGGTGCTGAATTAGATCGGTGGAGGGATAATAGCGGATTTGGAAGGGAAGGAGTTGAATGTGGTCAATGAACAGTTTAAGGCAGGGAAAGTTTATTAGGGATATTGTTCTGCGAGTATTGATTTGGTTGATGCAGGAGGAGTAAAATGGAATGGATTCGAGTTCTTGAAGATGACGATTTACTAGCAAAGCCTTGCATTTTATCGCCGGAAGTTGCAATTTTAGACCACCCTCTTCAATTTTGCGAGCTAATTGTTGCATCGGTATAGTCGCACTTGATCCACGGAAAAGGTACGAACGCATGGTAGCTGCCACGTGTGCTGTTGTTGGAAGAACATTTGAAGACATGTACCATATTTTCGATGAAATAAATGTGTTTAGTAATGTAACTTTTTGATGCATGGCTAAGCTGCGAAGTGAGTGCATCCATACATTTCGAGTGAAGTTCGTCACGAGACTATCCCAATTGAGTGATACCATTTGCCGTAGTGAATTAGTAAATATCACACCAAGAACTTTGATGCTACTTTCCGTGCGAACCCATGGTACTGTTATTGGATTCATCGTCACACCAACGTCGATCGCTATTGTTTTGGCTTCATTTAGACTGGCGCCTGCCACACACTCAAATTGCCTAAATAAAGCTCGCATTTCATCCAGCTGGTCTGCATTGCTGACAATGACGCTGATGTCGTCTGCGTATGCGACGATTAGGTTTATTCCGCACACTTGTTCTAATTTCTGCAGTAATGGATTTAACTGTATCGTGAATAGTAGCATCGCAAGAGGGTCACCTTGCCGCACCGAGCGCTGAATGGGAATTGACACTAATTTGCGCTTTGTTTGTTGGCAATCAATTGCGCGATTTTATCTTTCAGGGCCAATGTAGCTTGAAAAATGTTTCTGTGGGAGTTAGAACATTTTTGAGAGTTTGCTAATATATGGTGGTGTGTTTGCAATATGCTTTCAAGACGCTGTTTTAAGATCCGAGCGAGGATTTTGTAGTCGAAGTTAATAAGACTAATCGGCCTGTACGCACGTGCCGTATCACCCGCACCGCGTTTCTTTATTAATACGATCACTCCATCGACGAACTGAGCTGGAAAGTTAGAGTTGATGGCTTCGTTGAGTATTAGGTTCAGCTCGCGATGGATTACATCGAATGTGCGCAGGTAAAATTCTTTTTGTAAACCGTCTGGGCCTGGTGATTTTCTGGATGCGCTAGTACGAATTGCAGCGAAAATTTCAGCTGTCGTGATTTCATTCATGCTAGCTTCGTTCATGGCATCTTGTTCGGGTATGACTCTGTCGCAGTGGAATGTGTCGTTATTCCCTACTTCCTCGGTTTGGCTATGTGCGTACAGGTCAGTGAAGTATTGGGCCATATGGTTTTGGATGGCGGTGGCGTTTTCGATTACTTCATCTCTCTCATTCCAAAGGTGTTCAATAATTGTTTTCCGTCTCATTCGCTCTCCCAGTTGATAAGTCGACAGCGGTTCTCCTGCGATGTACGATTCGTTGCTACGCACAAACATTTCAGAGAATCTCCTTTGATGCAGAAGCATCTCCGATTTCAGCCGGTTAATAGTGGTGAGTATGATTCAGTTGTTTTGGTAGTTGACGATCGCCTGCCGTAGTAAACCGTAGAGACGTTTTTGCTTACAATAGTCAAAGGCAATTTTCGATTTCCAACGATAAAAGGATTTGATCTTAGGCTTGGCGTATGACAACCACCATTCCATCCATGACGAAAAGTTTCGACGTTGACGAGTCCAGTATTGCCACCTTAGCTGAAACTCGTCGATGTTCTCGGCGCAGGCGCGTAGCCAGAGAAAATTTTCGGGGGGGGTTTTAGAACATGGTGATAAATCAACACATGTACAATTTATATCACAATGTTTCCCATGGGTTATAATTTTTTGTTTCGGGGGGGGGGGGGGGGTGGTTTGAACCCCTAAACCCCCCCCCCTGTATACGCGCCTGTCTCGGCGGTTAGGAGATGGGGGCGAAGGGACCAATATCCTCGGCCATGTGACTTGTCGGGAAGTGGAAGGCAAATTCTCATCGTAACCACTTTGTGATCTGAGAAACAGCACACATGAACATCTGTTGTTCTCAACTGATTTTCGAGGTTTTTACTAACATACAGACGGTCTATTCTGGAGGAAGAGTTTGCTGTGATATATGTGTATTCGATTTCACGCGATCGAAGTAGTTGCCATATATCTCGTAGGTGCAAGTGCTGAACGGTTGCTTGTAAAGCAGGGCTAGAGTTGTTGCCTATGGCATCAGAGGGCCTTATCACACAATTGAAGTCGCCTCCGAGGATAGTGTGCGTGGTGCGATGACGTAGGTAATATGCAAGAGTTGTGTTGAAGAAGCGTTCTCGCTTTGCGCGACGGACGGTACCGGAGGGGGCGTATACATTACACAGCGTTATATCGTGCACACGTAAGGCAACTAGTCTTCCATCCAAGCTTTTTTCTATATGCGAAAACTTAATGTGTTCCTTCAATGCTATCACTGCTCCTCTTCTTGAGTGGTCTACATTGCAAATAACGTTATAGCCAGGTAATGTTAATTGTTCGTTCTCGACCTCCTGCAGGAACACAATATCAAGGTCCATTGTGCGAATAAACATCCGGAGAGCGTTCAATTTGGTTGTGTTGGTTATCGTGTTAATGTTGATAGTTGCGATATTACAGCTTACGTATTCGAATTTTATATATCTTCATCAGTTAGCTGGACTTGTCCTTGTTCTGTAGAAGGAAGATCATCCTCGGTGTGACGCATTTTTTTTTGTGGTTGTCTGCGTGAGCTGCGTCGACTGGCGATCGATGCTTGTGAGCTGTCTGTTTCGTTTCCGTCGTTTTTGCGAAGAGTAGGTTGGGGCAAGTCTACTTGCGTAGTGATTGGTGTTTGCTGGATGGGTGCAGCGGGGGGAGCCATGGTTGTCTTTTGATGGACAACACGACTGTTGAGGTTTCGAGGCGATATTTCAGTCTTCGAGTTTTGCGGTAAGGGCTCTAGTAGTGGCACAGGCTGATTCGGTGAAGTGTTATTGACCTTTGCTGGTTTCCTTTGCTGTTTTGGATTGCTTTTTGTTACACCAGCGTACGATTTATCTGCTTCGAGTTTTTTGTTTTGCACGCATGGTATGCCGATGTGCACATATTCGCGACAGTGAAGACAAGTTTGTCGTTGTCCCTTGTAACCTACAGCTGTGTCTTCGCCTTCGATTGTTACAAGAGAGGGGATGTTATTTTTAACTATCATTCGGGCAACCCGAACCCCCGTCTTTATACCTTCAAATGAGCCGTAGCGATTGTCCCATAAGAGGTCACGAATACTTATAACGTGACCGTAGTCTGCTAAAAAGGCAGTGATTTGTTCGTTGGTAACGTCTTCGGGAAGGTCGAAGATCTGCACCTCCACTCCACCATCTTCCATTGTCACCCGAAGTTTGTGCACTTTTCCGTCGAAAACGAATTCGTGCTTGTTATCGTGTTCTTCTACTATTTTTTCTGCCACGACAAGACTGTTGACCTTCACGAAGGTACATCCAAGCCTTCTGCTTTCTGCGAGTTCTTTACCGATGAACTTCAAGATCGCGTCGTGGGAAAGATGTTTCGGGAACTGTGAATAGTCTACACGAAATGTATTTTCTCGCATCACGGAGAAAACAGTACCGTAGTCTTGATACTTGATACCGAACGAAAGCGGCAAATAACACTGTACTGAATGTTCGCTAGCGAATTTCCGTTTCTCGAGCTTCCGAAAGAAATGGACCGATCGATACGAAAGTTGGCTGATAACTGTCAATAGCAGTAGCAATCAATGGGCCATGCTCTTGTTTTTTATCAAGAACTATTCCTCTAGTGGTTTCGTTAGTGAAGACCACTCTTATCGAAATAGGGGCGTCAGAATTTTTATTACCAGGATACAAACGGGATGAATAAACAAGTGAATCACGAGAAAAATTAACACCAAGACATTTAAAAGTTTTTAGCACTAGTTCACCCACATTTTCATTAGGACATGAGGGTAAACCATAGATCATCGCATTATTTCCGACAGTCTTTTTGTTTTTCTTGTCGTGATTTGTTTCTATTTTACTGACAGTGGCTGTTAGCAAACTAAGAGAGTGTTTTAATATATTAATTTCTAATTGCAGACGTTCATTCTCAGACTTCAATTCCTTGAAGTCCGACACTATCATATCGAACTTCTCAGATAAAAAGTTCTGAGAGGACTATACAGCACTAGTAATAATACTAACTTCCTCTCTTATCTGCTGCATTTGATCAGCCACTGCGCTTGAAACAGTAGCATTAAGTTTACTGCTTATCGAGGAAATAAATTATTTTTCACTTTTGTGCATCTCAGTAATGCGTTTGTAAATATCACAACACTTTACAGAACAAAAATAAGGATTTTGCTTCGCTCGCCGAGTCGCTACACCCGTCATTCCTCGACATTTCGGATGAGCTGACATAAAGCAGTACAAACAAGTCAGAAGATCATTCTTGTCGGCTTCAGGCTGATGACAAATGCCACAGGACATTTCATCAGCCATATCTCCATGATCCATCTCAACAATTAGTTATCTAAACGCAAGCACACAATCAACATAGATGACGATACATTTGTTTACAACAAAGAAGAATTACTGAAAGAAATGCACATCAATATGGTCAAAAAAACCCAGGAGGGTGAAAAAACCAGTCAAACTAATATTTTTATTTGGAGAAAATCGCCGAACTGCAAACAAATGGCCAAAGCACGGCGACCAGCACAGCCCAAATTGTCCACAAGAGTAATGGAGCACAACATCTACCTTGATCAATCGCACAACCAGAGGTGCGCCCAACCACCCGCAACACCTCTAAAGAACCACGCGGAACCTATCGATAAAAAAACGTGAACCGGCAATATAGCAACTAGAATATCGGCCCACGAAATCCACTTCCACCAGTGTTTCCAACAACCCGTAAAAGAATACGCACTAACACGCTTACTGACTGTTAACAGCACGCGCCCAGCGAGAATCTTCTGCACACAAATGCCACGGGTGTCGTCACCGAAGAAGCAGAACCACTGCACCGGCACAAACCCAACCACTGTCACTCAGTAGATCTCAAGCTTTCACTATTACTGTTGGTAGACAGCGTTAGCGAAGTGAGACCCAAGCACGCAGTGTATGTTGAGCGGTACACGAGAGAAAAAAAACACAATGTACTAGCACCGGCAGCGTACGGATCGATATACCGAATCACTAATCCCTCACACCACTACACGATCGAAACTAGGCGCATCAATTGCGGCGCTACCAGACAGGAGGGAAACAAACACAACGGCTGATTAGAATAACCCGATAGGGGCACTACCACACTCTCGATCACAAAATGGTCTATCGAAAGTAATCCCGAGGACAAAATCCAGAGAATTAAATTCGGCCAGCACACCGATTATCAGGCACCAATTCACAATCCTACAACTAGCTCCAAACCAAAATACACTAAGTAACAAATTGAAAATATTTTGTCGTTTGAAAATTGCAATTAAACACTTTTAATTAGATTTCAAACGTAGCTTTGTGAAACTGCAACTATTAATACTATATAGATATAAAAGGTTCTTTTCGGCAAGCATTAACTGAGAGAGACGAAAAGACGGATAGGTATTCTAGATTGAATCAGTTATAAATTTAGAACGGAAAAGCTAGACTAGGCAGGCTCATATAGGCATGATTAGAAGAAAGAAATGAATTCTATTTTACCTTCTACTTGAGGGGGTCGAACACTAAATTCGAGTCCCCAAGTATGGTCGTGTAACAAGTGTAGTTCTTCACCACACTATGCTACTGACACCGGCAAATAGAATTCAAATCTTCCCGCCTAGATCCGATCACGCGATTATTATTCTTTTACTACTGACACCGCAACTGTGTCCAATGCTTTTTAGACACTAAGTTAGAAGTGCCAACCCCATACCTATTGTGTTTGAACTACTCGTAGCCTTTCGTTCCGCACACAACGGAGGGTATATCGCATCAAACGACACAGCCAGACACTCAGTAGAGATCGAATTTTTTTTCGTTACATTTTAATCAACTCATGTATACGTTATTTGGTTTTAATTGCCGCATAATGTCTACTATATCGATTTAATTGGTTCTTTTCGGCAAGCATTAACTGAGAGAGACGAAAGATATGACATGAAAAGACGGATAGGTATTCTAGATTGAATCAGTTATAAATTTAGAACGGAAAAGCTAGACTAGGCAGGCTCATATAGGCATGATCAGAAGAAAGAAATGAATTCTATTTTACCTTCTACTTGAGGGGGTCGAACACTAAATTCGAGTCCCCAAGTATGGTCGTGTAACAAGTGTAGTTCTTCACCACACTATGCTACTGACACCGGCAAATAGAATTCAAATCTTCCCGCCTAGATCCGATCACGCGATTATTATTCTTTTACTACTGACACCGCAGCTGTGTCCAATGCTTTTTAGACACTAAGTTAGAAGTGCCAACCCCATACCTATTGTGTTTGAACTACTCGTAGCCTTTCGTTCCGCACACAATGGAGGGTATCACGCATCAAACGACACAGCCAGACACTCAGTAGAGATTGAATTTTTTTTCGTTACATTTTAACCAACTCATGTATATGTTATTTGGTTTTAATTGCCGCATAATGTCTACTATATCGATTTAATTGGTTCTTTTCGGCAAGCATTAACTGAGAGAGACGAAAGATATGAAATGAAAAGACGGATAGGTATTCTAGATTGAATCAGTTATAAATTTAGAACGGAAAAGCTAGACTAGGCAGGCTCATATAGGCATGATCAGAACACGACCATACCTGGGGACTCGAATTTAGTGTTCGACCCCCTCAAGTAGAAGGTAGAATAGAATTCATTTCTTTCTTCTGATCATGCCTATATGAGCCTGCCTAGTCTAGCTGTTTCGTTCTAAATTTATAACTGATTCAATCTAGAATAGCTATCCGTCTTTTCATTTCATATCTCAGTTAATGCTTGCTGAAAAGAACCAATTAAATCGATATAGTAGACATTATGCGGCAATTAAAACCAAATAACATGCAACTATTAATGTCAACAGTGTTGCCAGAAAACTACCATTTGACCGATTCAATCGTCACAACGCTTCGATCAAGGGCTCAAAAATCGTAACTACCCGAAAAAGTCTCAGGAACAGCTGTCGGTAATGGCTCCATACATCCTGGAAAGGGAGCTTTAATAAGATAGTGAAGTACATCACCTTCATTAGACAAGTACTCACCATCAGAAGTTCTTAAGAAATCGACAATAAAGTCCTTAGGCACCGAAAGTAACTTATTTAATCTAGTAGCTTCGTTGAGACTAGAGACATTTGTGCAAATAGAAAGAATCGGGATAGATGTTGATGTCGAGCCTGTGGGTGGAGATTATAGTTTCTGGGCGAGGTATAACAGATCACATTTGTATATTAATGTGTTTGAAGTTTGAATGTGGCATATGAGAAGCATATATGAGCTATCCCGACTCGCCAACACATCCCGAGCCGGAACCTCAGGCGGTCTACATCGGGCCATAAGGGATTCCAATAGTTTCGACCTGGCATCGCGATACTCACGCACGACCACACGACATGCTCGATGTCCTGAAAACCGTCGCCGCAGGTGCAGAGACCGCTATCCGCGAGCAAAACACGATGTGCTTTGAAAGTGTAGTGATTTGACATGAGCCGTGACATTACACGAATGAAATCGCAACTCACGTTCATCCCCCTGAACCAAGGTTTCGTCGATAAGCTAGGGATGTAGCCATCTTCCCAGTTTGCCAAAGCTCCATGAATTTTGCAAACTTTTGAGAGTTTTCTGACGAGAGATACTGAAAATTTCCGGGAATGGAACAATGCGAAGGAACCCAGATTACCGATATTGAATAAGACCGTCCAGATAAAGTTCTCAAGTGTTCCCGTATTTTGCCCAGGAAATATGGGGGATACTTTCCTGGTTTCATCGCCCGGAGAGCTTCTATTGAACTCAGACAGAGCTGTTTTTCTTTATAAGCACGCAAGCGACCTTGGGAGCGGATTAATCCGGATTATCCCTCAACCGTACTAATGCAAACACAGCTGAACGGAACGGCCTTGATAACGGAATAAACCAATACAACGCACGATTGGAGAAACGCTCATTCACGTCCGATCAGTCCGATAGTTACAGTGGAACTGTATGTGCAGGTTTGTACTGCTCACAAATTCCTACAAGCTACATGGAGACCATATTCAAATGAATATAAGCTTATAGAAATCGGTCTAGCTATTTCCGGCGAAACTCAACTGAGAGAAAATTGTTTGAAAAGTGCACTGACAGCATACACAAACCCACATTTTCCGATCTCGTCGTGCTGAGATAAATATCAGCAAATACAAACATCTGACGATTCGTATTCGAAGGGTTTCCGTGTTTCGAGCAGAGGACAGAAAAAGCTAGCTAGCAGGCTAGCAGGCTCGGTATTGTCGATTGATTTTATTCTGACGCGGTTGATGTAAATGGTACAGAATTTATACAAAAGTTTCAAGCGAAATTACTCTCTACACTTGACGCAATACATTCACTTAATATTCATTTTTTTGTTCATTGGCTAGGTGTCGAAGACTTCTCATGTTTCACATTGCTGATTTTTGCATGGCAAATATTGGAAATGTGCCATATCTTCACTGACAGTTCAACGATTAACTTCAGGACCGATACGCATAGTTTGAGTGCTGTATACTCCGGTCTGTTGCTCTCTCTCACATACTAACTATCAATATCGATTTCTTCTATTAACCTTTCTCCTCAGTGGTTAATCAAAGTCGATGTGCGTAGGAAGTGCTTGTGTAAGTTCTTTGGCAAGATAAATAATTCAAATTAAAATAACTAAACAAAGTGTGTGCCATATTTTGTGATTTCCGTGAAGATTAACCGTTTTTCAACCAATTATTCAAAATTTTGCAACATACTTGACGAAAAATTTTGCTAATTCTCATCATATGAGCTAAAGACAACGAGGCAACGTGCATGCAATGAATGGGTTTGTGGAGACTCACCCGTCGTGGCGGCCATTATCGTCCTCTGCTCTGGTGTCGCTAACCTTGCGACCAGCCGTTATCCATCGCGAATCCGTCCTTACGCCGCCACCGGATGACCAGAAGTTTGTTTGTGAAGCCACCGGAATCCTCGTTGGAAATCCCACACGGCGAATGACCGTGAAGGCTGCACGGGTTTTGCACTGTGCTCAGCACATGAATTACTCTCAATGTTCCGGAAGATGAAGCCCCTTTTTTCCTGCGGATCCGTGCGGCTCCCGGCTTCTCACGCAAAACTCAGCTTCAAACAAACACTACCGAAAAACTTGCTCCGTGTCGCAGGGAGGTGACTTTTATGGTGTCCCCTGATGGGTCACTATGACGGCTGACGACGATCACGCTTCACCTCGAGCAAAAAAGGCTGCCACTTCTCACAGGTATCTCCCGACGTGCCAAATCCGATGGCCGAACGTCCTAACCGGCACACGTTCGCTGGCGGAAACTGACTAAAAAAAACTCTCACTCTGGCTGTCAAGTTAGCCTCGTGTCAGAGTGAACCAGTGCGCCCAATTTTTCAGATTTACAGTTTTGTCTGCACTCTTAATTAAATCTACCTACATGCACGTAATGTTTAAATTTTACTTAGATTGTTTATGATTCGGTTTTCATAAACCAACGTTACAGCCATTGTGAGTAAATTTTGTGAAACCATTGTATTTTGTTAAAAAAATCTGTAAATAACTAAACTACAAAATTATAATTGCCCTAAAGATTAGGGTATATCCTTCGAAACGTTGGCCGTTAATATATAAATTGTTTTAACGAGAAACCAATTGACCAAAAAGCCATCTTTTGATTTGAAACAACATTACTTGGTTGCACCAATTCAACAACAGTGGCGCTAAGTGAAACACAAGGCAACGTTTCTACAATAACCTTACTTAATCACACCGCCGATTGTACAAATGTTATGCACATACAGTAGACGAATTGTGTGCACAGCTCAGCCGAAAAAATTTTCCTCATCGATGCAAAAAATTCAGACTCTACTCAATACACATACAGAAAACATTCCCATGGTTGAGTGGATTATTGGAGGACGCCAGCCCGTTCCGACGAAGACTGCAGAAGACAACTGACCGTTTCAAACGAGCAGTACTGAACTAAAAGGGACAGACTACTCTACTAGGCAAAGCCTACTGAAAAAAGTTGTTACGTATGGCTTTATATACACACAGGTGGCGTTTAACCGCCAGTTCAGGCTCGTTTATTTTCTTGGTCTCCGGAGAATTTTCACTTCACTATTAAAACGGACTCTCTTCCCTACCTGTGGTCGCTGAGCGAGTCGTTTGCGGCGTTTGCTCAGTTTGTCGAGCTGAATCGAGTGTTATATAACATTCGGCCCTCGGAGCCTCGTTTTAAAAATTGTCGGTTTTAGCAGTGATCGTATAACCTTTCTATATTAGAACCTTACTTGGAGGTGCTGATGACGTCTGCAGGGTAGCACTTGCTTCAGGGACGATGACCCAGCTACACTATGGCCAGGGTATCCAGGTAGAGTAGCAACTTGGATTTTTCTTAGCGGATGCCTGCGTTTCACATACAATTCGGAGAGTGGTACTGCGCGCACTACTATATTGACATCAGTAAAAACGTAAAGCGCGAATCGCTCAGGTCGTGGACTTCGGGCGTTGAGAGGAGCAATTGCAAACAATGAGAGCATACTCCTGACGTGGTACATAGCCTTAAACGCTCAGATCGTGCTCTCATTTTAGCGCAAATCGCATTCAGCTGCTGCATACTGAATTTGGATTCGGGAACTGAATTTTAGATTAAGTTCTGTAAATGAGTTCTAAAACTGAATTCCAATTTCAATCTTGTCCACCTGAACTCTGAACTTAAGTTAAATGTAGTGGAATGCGCGCTTCGCGGTTTTGATCAATTATTCAAAAACTAGACCGATTTTCGAAAAACTAAGAACACTTAAATTTTCGCAATCAAATTTATCACAACTAAATATACTTAGAATTTTGAAGTTTTTCTTTGCTGAGCCGTTATTGGTTTTCGAAATGTATAAACTGGAACTGTTCCATTCCACAGGGATGGTTTTAAAACAGAACAGTAGTACTTATAGCAGAATTTCACAAAGAATATGAAAATGCAGCTCAAAATATAAAACTATAGCCAAAACAACCAATATTTGAAAAAGTTCACATAAACTTTTCCGCATGTTTTTATTGCTTTCGTATTGAGATGGTATGAGAAATGGACGTTGGGCACGGTGGCTTCATATCGTGAGCACAAAGTACATACCCAATAATGACACGAATTTATGCAGCATTGGGCTTTGTGGTGAAATAAAAACGAGTTCAATACAATAAAATGGGTACTGTAAGAAATCGATCATTTTCTAAGTGACAGTCGTTTTTAATGCTTGTGATGTCCTAGTCTGTTGAGTTCAATGCATTGATTTTGCTGAAGCAATAATGCATGGCTATAACATGTAATAGGCTGGCTATAACATGTAATAGGTTTTACTTCAGATTGTAGCAATTCATTATAGAAAATCTGAAAATTTAACTTTGACGAGCTGTAATGCGTGTCAAGTGAAAACTTTTACATAAAGGGTGTAGCCGGGTTTTCATAGAAAAACTGCAACCAAACAGAAAAAAATGATATACGCTGTTTGAAAGGGTTTTATATTGAAGATGATTTTCCCAAAAATTTTAAAACTTTAACTTCCATATTGGTGGAGTTTGGGTGCTTATTCTGATTTTCATTTTATTTAAATTTTTCAAAAATCTCTTTAGCAAAAAAATTTAAAAAAATCAGGAATATTTCAGTAATTATGGGAAACCTTTCTGATTTTAATGTGGAACACATTTTTGTTTTCTATATAGGGGTGCAAATTAGAAACTCAAGAAAAATATACGTAGAAATGTGGTCAGGTTTTGAACAATTACATCTCAGTCAATTTTGTATCAATTATTAATATTATGTCACCATTTGATTGGAAATATTTCTACGTATTGATTTGAATGTCCATAGCCATGTATTTTTAATTGTATATCATTGAAATGTTGATTAATAGCTAGCAGTGTCCTATTTTACCTGCAAAAACTCTCCGGCATACCGAATTTCCCTGCCATAGTCGACGGTGTTGAAGGAGTAAGTGATATATCAAAGGGAAAGCATCCCTCTGATTGGTCAATCGATGCAAAAGCGAAGCTGATGGAAGCACGCGAAGCTATAAATAGAAGCAAAATTATAGCTAACGTTTCAGTCCTACGCGTAGTTTACTAGAGGTAGGTTGTTGCCAGACAGCAAGACAAAAAGTGCCATAAAACGATTTGAAGTTTTAACTGGTATGCTCTGATCTTGTGTCATGCAAGATCGTATGAAATTCCATGTTATGTCGTTTCATCTGAGAAATTGACAACTACCCCAGGGTAAATTTTGAGTGCATAAGATTAATTTCTAATTTATATAAGATGAATTCGATTGATGATGATTTAAAATTTATCGCTTCAACCGAAATCGCAGAAGGATAGTAATGGTAGAGAAACGCTATAAAAATAACTGCTTGCATACAAAACTTGAACACAAGCTTGGCGAAGAGAAGCTTAAATATCGATATCCGTATCGCAAGCATGTACAAATATGTAATTGCATACATTTGGGCTATTGATGTAATTTCGTCGCTACAAAAAAAAACAAATCACGACAAATAGAGTCTATGTTCTGGGTTTCCGTATTCGGTGTTGGTTCCCAATAAAGATCAATCTAAGCAGACTCTCGTGCATTTGCTGATTCAAAAGTGTAACGATTAATTAAAAATGTCGATCATTATAAATTTTGGTTGCCTTGTTCCACATCAATGGCTCGAACAACCCCATGGGGCTGATCCTTGAAGTTTTTTTTCAGAATTTTTCAAAATGCATTTCATGTGAAAAAAATGTTCAAAATTTTAGAAATTTTTTTTATTCGAACTTCAATTTTGGTACCACTCTAGATTTTACATCAAAAATACATCATTTATGAGTACATTACGCTGCATATTTGGAGTGTTTGAAAAAATGTGGACGGGTATAATATCAGACATTAAATAAATAAATCATTCGGAAAACCATGCGTTTCCATCAAATTGTCATCATCCTATGGAGACGCATGGTATTTAGTTCTAAAATCATATATCACATGCCCTTACCATGCGTTTTAATCTACAACTTGAGCTCAGGGCTTGAGTATTGACGTAATTAATAAAAGAATTTCATTCCTTATGTTATTTACACACGCCCGCACGCCAAGTCGAAGCGCCTGCAGCAAGTCCCGAAGACCCAAAAAGAACGTACAAATGCGCATCGACGATTTTCTAAACAAACAACATGTTCTTTTAAACTTAATATTTTCGGTTTTTTGCTTTTTCCTGAAGAGGACCGCTTAATAAACAGTTTCGGAAAATCGTATTGTTTTACTGCTTTAATCGAAATATGTATTAACTATGAATGAATGAGAAACTGAGCTATGTATAAAAACCCTTCTTAATCCACCTAGTGGTGTGATAATGCCTTTCTCTTCTTTCATTAAAGTCTCATGAAAATATATTTCATACTTTTTTTTTAATAATTTCGGATACTATTTTTGACACCAATTGATTCCGATTGATTCGAGTAGTTCACAAAAGCATGCTTCAGTGTTTATGTCACACAGTCAGCATCATTTTTCCAAATTAGTGCTTGACATTTGCGTTGCCTATTTGTATAAGAAGAGTGATGCTAATCTAAAAACCTTCTTAATCCGCTTAGTGGTGTGATAATGCTTTTCTCTTTCTTCAAAACAGTCTCATAAAAACATTTTTTATCTTTTTAATGTGGAACACACTTTTGTTTTCTATATAGGCGTGCAAACTAGAAGTAGGGGCTGGGGTCCACTAGGAGATTGATAGTTATTAGCTCTCTCCGGACAGTACCAGTCTAGATGCCGTGTGGAATCCGGCGGAAAAAAATGGACCAAGAATAGATCCTCTGGGTTCCCGCTTCCATGTCGTAAAAGGCGACAATTGCTGGAGTTTCTTTTTCCTTTCAATTATCAGATATTTTCAAAGTTTCACTTCTGATTACTCTATTTTACTCTCTTCATTCAACCTATCAATTTCCGTCTAGCTTCAGAGAAAAGTTTTATTTGTAATGTTTTCTTCTTCCATGTTATTGATTGTCTTTCAGGATTATAAATTAAATGATAAAAATCAACTAATGCGCAAATCCGTTGATATTACAAAGTTAATAACAGAGATAACATATATCGGTATATTGAATACATAGTAAAAAAACACTTGGTATTAATATTTCAAACAATAAATTAATATTTTTCTCGGTAGCCGGCTGCCCAGATCAACCAATATAACCAATTAATAATTTTATTAAATAATCAAAATAATAAAGCGGAAATAATACAGAATCAAGACGCGCGTAAAATCTGTTGGCCTTTATTTGGTGATTTAAAATGATTTTATAACAACTGTTTAGAATATGGCAATGCAATGAATCAACTATTTTGTCTAAATCCTATTCACTCGTTTATTTTGTATCACATAATTTCATTTATAAAAATAGGGGAGTTTTTGTTCTTTACGCGATACTATAGCAAATTTCTCGTCAGTTTCCTCGAAAAAGAGCTTTGAATCAAGACTTCCCGGGATTTCAATATAGGGTATTGTTGAAACGTTCACTCGAGAAATCAGAGAGTTTAGTGGCGCATCCGAGCATCTTGAAACCGGAACATACTGAGTCGCGCGCGAATCATACCAATACAGAAATTTTTACTAACAAATACCCTTCTCCCGTGACACTTGTGGAGTGCGCAGTAGTATATACGGCCTCTAGTAACAACAAGTGTTGGACTAACATCCCTTCCCATTCCTTAGACGATCTACGTTCGGGCCTGGCCGGCGCCGATACTGATCAATGAATTCTGGGATTACCAGAAGATGTACATTGAAGGATGATTTACCAGTCCCAGGTCGGATCATCTAGAAATTCCCTGTACAATTTCAGCTAATCCCGATCAGTAACGAAGTAGCAACCAGGGGTGGTCGCTCAAGCTCAAGCT
The DNA here is from genome assembly GCF_030247185.1 of Malaya genurostris. Taxonomy (NCBI): domain Eukaryota; kingdom Metazoa; phylum Arthropoda; class Insecta; order Diptera; family Culicidae; genus Malaya; species Malaya genurostris. The sequence goes on from NC_080571.1 coordinate 182,157,165, forward strand.
CAAGCTCTATATAGGGGTGCAAACTAGAAACTCAAGAAAAATACACGTAGAAATGTGGTCAGGTTTTGAACAATTACATCTCAGTCAATTTTATATAAATTATTAATATTATGTCACCAATTGATTGGAAATATTTCTACGTATTGATTTGAATGTTTATAGCCATGTATTTTTAATTGTATATCATTGAAATGTTGATTAATAGCTAGCAGTGTCCTATTTTGTCTGCAAAAAATCTCCGGCATACTGGATTTCCCTGCCATAGTCGACGCTTTTGAAAGAGTAAGCAATATATCAAAGGGAAAGCATCGCTCTGATTGATCAATCGATGCTAAAGCGCAGTTGCTGGAAGCACGCGAATCTATAAATATAAGCAAAATTATAGCTAACGTTTCAATCCAATGAGTAGCATGCTAGGGGTAGGTTGTTGCTAGACAGCAAGACAAAAAGTGCCATAAAACGATTTGAAGCTTTAATTGGTATGCTTGTGTCATGCAAGTTCGGATGAAATTCCATGTTATGTCGTTTCGCCTGAGAAATTGACTACTACCCCAGGGTAAATTTGGAGTGCATTAGATTAATTTTCAATTCATGTAAGATGAACTCGATTGATAATAAGAAACTCGCTTCAACCGAAATCGCAGAATGGTTGTAATGGTAGAGAAACGCTATGAAAATAACTGCTTGCAAACAAAACTTGAACACAACTTTGGCGAAGAGAAGCTTAAATATCGATATCCGTAACCCAAGCTTAAATATCGATATCCGTATCGTGAAAAAACATATAATTGCATACATTTGGGCTATTGGTTTAATTTTGTCGGCTACAAAACAAATACAAATCCCGACAAATAAAGTCTATATTCTGGGTTCGCGTGTTCGGTTTTTGTTCCTAATAAAGTTCAATCTAAGCAGACTCTCATGCATTTGCGAATTCAAAAGTGTGACGATTGATTGAACTGTTTGATTGTAGATTAGAAATTTTGGTTGCCTTGTTCCACATCAACGGCTCGAACAACCTAATGGGGCTGATCCTTGTAGTTTTATTAAATAATTTGTGGCACTAATTTGGGCTCATTTTTGACATCAATTGATTCAGATTGATTCGAGTAGTTCACAAAAGCACGCTTCAGTGTTTATGTCACACAGTCAGCATCATTTTTCCGAAGTAGTGCTTGACATTTGCGTTGCAAATTTGTATGAGAAGAGTGATGCTAATCTAAAAACCCATCTTAATCCACGTAGTGGGGTGATAATGACTTTCCCTTTCTTCAAATTTTCGAAATTTCTTTTTGATAAAATCGACTTTTTGGAACTTAGAAAATATATCAAAATTTTTCAAAGTCCCAGAAAGTTGATTTTTTCAAAAAAAATTTTTTTGAGATGACACTAAATCTCGACGTTTCATGCAGCTTTGACATAAAATTTTCGAAATTGAAAAAAAAATTGTATGCTAAAAGTCTTAGGATTGCATGAAACGTCGAGATCTAGAGTCATCTCGAAAAAAAAAAATTTAAATCGACTTTCTGGGACAAAACTTTTCTAAGTCCCAGAAAGTTGATTTTTTCAAAAAAAAATTTTTTGAGATGAAACTAAATCTCGACGTTTCATGCAGTTTTGACATAAAATTTTCGAAATTGAAAAAAAAATTGTATGCTAAAAGTCTTAGGATTGCATGAAACGTCGAGATCTAGAGTCATCTCGAAAAACAAAAATTTAAATCGACTTTCTGGGACAAAACTTTTCTAAGTCCCAGAAAGTCGATTTTTTCAAAAAAAATTTTTTCGAGGTAACGCTAAATCTCGCAGATTTGTGGCATCAAAAAAAAATTTTAACCGCTGGGCAGCACCCCTTACCCATGTTCGATTTAGCTGTTTAGCTTTCGTCATCTCGAAAAAAAATTTATTTTGAAAATATCAACTTTCTGGGACTTAAAAATATCAAAATCTCAAAGTCCCAGAAAGCCGATTTAAAAAAAAATTTTTGGCATCAAAAAAACTTTTCGATTTTGGAAATTTTATGTACTCCCCCTATGGTGTTTTTTCATGATCGAAAATTTTCGAACTTTAACCGCTGGGCAGCACCCCTTACCTATGTCCGATTTAGCTCGAATTTTGCATGACGACTTTTTTCGAGATGCTCAAACTTCTGAACAATAGCACTTTATGAAATAAGAGGTGATCCAAAAATATTAGCACCCTTATATACATTAGAGCGGTAAATAACAACGTGTTTTGTCGGTTACGTTACTTATACCTTATATCTCCGGAACCAAAACTCACAGCTATTTGATCTTTGAACTTAATTAATAACCCAACAGCCATCTCTGAGAAAATTAAGCGCGTAAAAATACAACGCGATTTGTCGGTTACGTCACTTATACCATCATATTTCCGGAACAAAAAGTCACAGCCGCTTGATCTTTGAACTTGATCAATGGCCCAACAGTAGCTTTCAAACAAGCCCAAGTTTGTTAAAATCGGTTTAGCCATCTCTGAGAAAATTGAGCGCGTTCAAATATCTTCTAAAAGTGCACACACACACATACACACAGAGACATTTTCCGATCTCGTCGAACTGAGTCGAATGGTATATAACACTATGGGTCTCCGAGGCTCCGTTCGAAAGTCGGTTTTCCAGCAATTCTAATACCTTTCTATAGAGAAAGGCAAAAAGAACGCTGCGAACGGAGCAAAGCCGTACGTATCGTCGTATACTAGTTTTGCGTCGTCATTTTGAATGACGATTTGAATGTTATGACTCTCATCACCCTATAATTTCAGAACTGAAAGTCGGAATAGGATGAAATTGCACAGTATATTTAAGGACAATGAGAAATTTAATTAGAATCATGCTCCGTAAAAATCGGCTCAACCTATGCTGAAATATCGAAGTGAGTTCCATTTTTGGAGATTTTCCTCACTATTATCGGTGCTTTCGTAAGCGAAAACAGGGGACTAGTAGGCCCAAAGTAGTTTTGTATATTCACAAATCAACATGATCTGCCAACTAATTGAATTTGGCAGTAAGTTTTATAAAAATGTGCACCTTCGATATCGCTTGTGAAAAAATACTCATGAAATTGAAAATCGAAGTCGAATCTGGATCAACTTTCCGAGATATTTTTAAAGATATTTAAGACCTTTAATTTCCTTCTTACTTTGTGAAAATCGGTTTAAAAATTTCGGATTTAATTAAGTGTGCATTTTGGAATAAGTTTGCACATATTTCCCTGTAACTCCAGAGCCAGCAGTCGGATCTAAATGAAACTCAGGAACTTTGTATGAAACCTTAAGACCTTTTATTTGAATCTAAGTTTGTGAAAATTGGTTCGGCAATCTCTGAGAAAATTGAGTGACAATATTTGTCTCAAACATACATACACTTAAACACACACACACACTCACATACAAACACAGACATTTTGTGATCTCGACGAACTAAGTCGAATGGTATATGACACTCGACCCTCCTGGCCACGGTTTTTTCTAACTATTTATTGGAATATGAGTTAAACTTGAATTATTAAGATTTAAATTGGGTGTTCAGCCACAAGTGGTGACTTTTCAGCCCTATTATATATAAGATTTGGTTATTACCATGAGGACATCATTTGTTCCGCAATTCTGAGATTTTTGTGTAGGGAAAATTCTAAACCTACTTCTATTGTGTAATGGGGAAAAAGAATTTATATTCTAACTTACTAACTAATACAGAGAGCGAATCGATTCAATTGAAGATTGCATCGATTTTTGTCGGAATTTGCTTATAGAATTATGTGACATTACATCTAATGATTCTATATTTGTGATTCTGTGTAACTCATTTGTACTAAACAAGGGAGGACGCTTCAAAATCATTTTCAGAATTTTATTCTGAATCCTTTCTTCCTGGTGGAACAACAACTTCACCAAATTGGTACTGCATACAGCATGGCTGGTCTGAAAATTTGTTTATAAATTAACAATTTGTGTTTTAGACAGAGCTTAGAATTTCTGTTTATAAGAGGATATAAACATATAATATATTTATTACACTTTGCATGGATTTCTTCAATGTGATCCTTGAAAGTGAGTTTTTTGTCATACGTTAAACTTAAGTATTTAGCTTGATCAGACCATGTCAATTCCAAACCACTCAATTTGAGAATGTGATTATTGTTTGGTTTAAGAAAAGAAGTTCTTGGCTTATGATAATTAATTGCGTTTTTGCTGCATTTGGTCTCCTTTCCACGGTTGTAAAGTCGGGTTTCATAGCGATTGCATTACCTTTCTATATTAGAAAGGCAAAACGCGTGTTTTGGAATTATTGGGACCACTCTGGAGTATTTCGTTCAGGCTCTGTTGTCCAAGAAAAACAGTTCATTCCAGCAGCGAGCGAATGTTTGAGCGAATGGCTTCAATTGCGCTCAGACTATCTGTGAAGAGGAAATAATGGCTTGGAGCTAATGTGACGATAACACTCAAACTATAATGAACTGCTGCTAACTCTGCTATGTAAACAGATGCAGGTTCAGGAAGCCTAAATGAAGCCGAAACATTATTGATGATTATTGATGAGCATACAAAACCCTGTCACCGTGATCCGTCCGTGTAAAACATTTTCTCAGAGTCAAGTACTTACCTTCAAATATTTTTCAGATTTCTATCAAGCGTAGGTAATCCGGGATTCTACGCACTTCCCCAAAAACGATCTTTCAATGGAAAAAGTCCCGCCAGAACTTCAAGACTCATCGTATGTGTCGAATGCCTGCAGCCAAAGGCAATTCGCAAACAAAGGTACTGAATTCGCTCAAACGTATCTATATTCCATCAATGATAGAATTGTTGTCTGATACAATTTTATTAAATCTTATGGATGAGCACCCCACCAAGATCCTGTTATTGTTCGAAGAAAATTTGTTGACATTTTGTTATCAGATATTTTGCAGCGCGGGATCATGTTTTCTTGAAAAAACGACCAGCTCTGTTTTCTCCGTAGAGAATTCGGCAAGAGCCGTGTAGCTAAATCTGGATGTTTCGAAATTGTCATGTGAAAAATGCATGCGATTCTCGAATTTGTAAGTCAGACGAAAGTAATGCAAGGCGATTGCCAATAGCACAAATGTATGCAATTATATGTTTTTTCACGATACGGATATCGATATTTAAGCTTGGGTTACGGATATCGATATTTAAGCTTCTCTTCGCCAAAGTTGTGTTCAAGTTTTGTTTGCAAGCAGTTATTTTCATAGCGTTTCTCTACCATTACAACCATTCTCCGATTTCGGTTGAAACGAGTTTCTTATTATCAATCGATTTCATCTTATATAAATTGAAAATTAATCTAATGCACTCCAAATTTACCCTGGGGTAGTAGTCAATTTCTCAGGCGAAACGACATAACATGGAATTTCATCCGAACTTGCATGACACAAGCATACCAATTAAAGCTTCAAATCGTTTTATGGCACTTTTTGTCTTGCTGTCTGGCAACAACCTACCCCTAGCATGCTACTCATTGGACTGAAACGTTAGCTATAATTTTGCTTATATTTATAGATTCGCGTGTTTCCAGCAGCTGCGCTTTAGCATCGATTGACCAATCAGAGCGATGCTTTCCCTTTGCAGACAAAATAGGACACTGCTAGCTATTAATCAACATTTCAATGATATAAAATTAAAAATACATGGCTATGAACATTCAAATCAATACGTAGAAATATTTCCAATCAATTGGTGACATAATATTAATAATTTATATAAAATTGACTGAGATGTAATTGTTCAAAACCTGACCACATTTCTACGTGTATTTTGTTCGAGTTTCTAGTTTACACGCCTATATAGAAAACAAAAATGTGTTCCACATTAGAAAGATAAAAAATGTTTTTATGAGACTGTTTTGAAGAAAGAGAAAGGCATTATCACACCACTAAGCGGATTAAGAAGGTTTTTAGATTAGCATCACTCTTCTTATACAAATAGGCAACGCAAATGTCAAGCACTAATTTGGAAAAATGATGCTGACTGTGTGACATAAACACTGAAGCGTGCTTTTGTGAACTACTCGAATCAATCGGAATCAATTGGTGTCAAAATTAGTATTCGAAATTATTTTAAAAAAAGTATGAAATATATTTTCATGAGACTTTAATGAAAGAAGAGAAAGGCATTATCACACCACTAGGTGGATTAAGAAGGGTTTTTATACATAGCTCAGTTTCTCATTCATTCATAGTTAATACATATTTTGATTAAAGCAGTAAAACAATACGATTTTCCGGAACTATTTATTAAGCGGTCCTCTTCAGGAAAAACCATAAAACCGAAAATATTAAGTTTAAAAGAAAATGTTGTTTGTTTAGAAAATCGTCGATGCGCATTTGTACGTTCTTTTTGGGTCTTCGGGACTTGCTGCAGGCGCTTCGACTTGATTCGACCCAGGCGTGCGGGCGTGTGTAAATAAACTAAGGAATGAAATTCTTTTATTAATTACGTCAATACTCAAGCCCTGAGCTCAAGTATTAGATTAAAACGCATGGTAAGGGGCATGTGATATATGATTTTAGAATTAAATACCATGCGTCTCCAAAGGATGATGACAATTTGATGGAAACGCATGGTTTTCCGAATGATTTATTTATTTAATGTCTGATATTATACCCGTCCACATTTTTTCAAACACTCAAAATATACAGCGTAATGTACTCATAAATGATGTATTTTTGATGTAAAATCTAGAGTGGTACCAAAATTGAAGTTCGATTAAAAAAAATTCGAAAATTTTGAACATTTTTTTCACATGAAATGCATTTTGAAAAATTCTGAAAAAAAACTTCAAGGATCAGCCCCATGGGGTTGTTCGAGCCATTGATGTGGAACAAGGCAACCAAAATTTATAATGATCGACATTTTTAATTAATCGTTACACTTTTGAATCAGCAAATGCACGAGAGTCTGTTTAGATTGATCTTTATTGGGAACCAACACCGAATACGGAAACCCAGAACATAGACTCTATTTGTCGTGATTTGTTTTTTTTTGTAGCGACGAAATTACATCAATAGCCCAAATGCATGCAATTACATATTTGTACATGCTTGCGATACGGATATCGATATTTAAGCTTCTCTTCGCCAAGCTTGTGTTCAAGTTTTGTATGCAAGCAGTTATTTTTATAGCGTTTCTCTACCATTACTATCCTTCTGCGATTTCGGTTGAAGCGATAAATTTTAAATCATCATCAATCGAATTCATCTTATATAAATTAGAAATTAATCTTATGCACTCAAAATTTACCCTGGGGTTTGTTGTCAATTTCTCAGGTGAAACGACATTACATGGAATTTTATACGATCTTGCATGACACAAGATCACAGCATACCAGTTAAAACTTCAAATCGTTTAATGGCACTTTTTGTCTTGCTGTCTAGCAACAACCTACCTCTAGCAAACTACGCGTAGGACTGAAACGTTAGCTATAATTTTCTATTTACAGCTTCGTGTGCTTCCAACAGCTTCGCTTTTGTATCGATTGACCAATCAGAGGGATACTTTCACTTGCCTCCAGTCAAGTAGAACAATATTTTGCTCAAGAAACTTGTTGGACAATTCCAACAAACGTCTTTTTGAGAGGTCGGGCATTTCCCACGTTACGATTACTAATTCGTCTGGCCGTATTAAAAGAGTGCTCATTGAAGTTTCTCTTGACAAACCTTCGACAGAATGCCTCCAATAGCTACATTTTTTAGCCCGAAGTACGCACTTTTACTTGATTTCTAAAACCACGAAGTTTGAAAAATTCTGAGGAGTTCCTTCTCCCTGTTTTAGAAATGTCTTACAAGCATTTTGTTTTGCGAGTTTAGCCTCTGAGCGCTCTTTGTTCCACCAGGGGTTGGGAAGCCTTCTGTTAGTTGTTTGCCCAGGAAAACGTTTAGATTGGGATTGTTCCGCGGCCACCAGAATTGAACAAACAAGGAAGTTATATTTATTAAGTGGAAGGAGCTCCTCCATAGATATTAAAATACTAAAGATTCCACATTTGTATTTAATGCAGTCAATATTTTTCGTAAAATCATATGGAATATGAACTGAATTAATTACCAATGCATTTGTTACTGCTAATTGAGACGATTATCGGTAAATGACTGCTGCCGCGAATATCAGGAAGTATTTTCCAGGAGCAATCTAGTCGAATTGAAGTCGAGCAAAGAGATAAATCTAATGCACTGGGGCGTGAAGAGGTCTTGGGATCCGTGTCATGCTACCCATATTTAAAACTGTCATGTTAAAATTATCGTAAATATTATATATCAAAGATGATCTGTTATCATTATAAGCGGAGCCCCACATAATTCCGTGCGAATTGAAATCCACCAGAATCATTCGTGGAGCAGGAAGGACTACAATCATTTCATTAAGGTGTAGCTGTCCAACTTATGCTCTGGGAGGAATATAAACCGAAGTTATACAAATGTCTTTTCCTTTAATATTTATTTGACAAGCAATAACCGCTATACTAGAAGTCGAAGGAATGTTCAATCTATAAAAGGAATAGAATTGCTAAAAGCCCTCTACCATACGGAGAGTGTCTATCGAGACGTATAATATTAAAGTCAATTAAATTTAAAGCTATGTTTGATGTAAGCCATGTTTCGCACAAAGCAAATACATCACATTTTTAACTATGCAATAAAACTTTTAATGAACCAAGTGTTGGCATGATGCTTCGACAATTTCACTGCAGGACAGTGATTGAATCTTTTGCGGCGCATGATGAATTATCCATCAAATAATACAAATCCTGAGAGAATTGGCCATTGAGCTGATAACTGCTTTAAAAAAGTTCTAGCTTTTGGAAGGAATACCGTTATAAGGGTCGTCAAGGTTTCAGAAATAGTTAATTCTGAGAAAATCCATTCTACAATTTCCGAAAAGTCCAGTAAAACCTGTTGATGGCTGTGAAATGGAGCCAACTGGATTATTACCTTTTTCTGTGCTATATCCTGGATTGGTTTGTGAATTTGACAAACCAGGAGGCACAGTCTTTATTTTTAACTTTTTTTTGTTTAACACGGGGATGTTTTGTTAAAGGTGAAATTTTAGGTGTCCTCTTTGGTAATTTGGAGGAGGACTTCTTTCTCTTAAATGACCCTTGAATAGTGATAAATGAGGCACCTTCACTACTTCCGTCAGAATCAGAGTCCTCTTGCTCCTCTAGATTTGAAAAACCGTTTTCGGTTTCCAAAGGGGGACATCAATAACCGTTTTAGGTATTTCTGCATATGTGTGCTTAGACCGTGCTTTTAAAGAAATCTTTATTTTGTCTTTGTGCAACTTGAATGCAGCGCATACTGAAAAATCATGAGGAGTCTCTCCACAAGAAATATATTTTCAATTTTTTAACTGCAATCATTATCCTTATGGGGCTCTTCACACTTTATACATTTCGACTCATTACTGCAGTAAGTAGCTGTGTGGCCGGAGTTACTCGAAATGAGTCTGATGGGCGATAAACCTTTTTCCCTCTTCATGAAATACTGAGTGTAGTTATTTGCACTCGAGTATTTTCACACCTTCATGCATTGAGTTCTTGAAACGACCAACACCTTGCTTGAGTAATTCATTTACCGAAAGACTCGCTTCGGTTTTCGAGTCATTCAACGTATTGCCCCGTGTCAAGTGTGGTGAGTCACAAGAGCACCGAATTTTCAAACAATGAACATTGTTCGAAATGCAATGCAGCTCATAGAACATCTGAATGTACATCACGAAACGTAGAATTAATTTAGACACCAAGCATCCAGAAACTAGCAAGCAGTATCCTATATATCTAAGATTACTTGAAAAATCGGCTCAATCGGCCACGTAAAGCTTGTATGCAAATAGGCCTGAATAAAAAATATCTTTAAAAAAGAATGGTCCGATAGTAGCTTTCAAACGAGTATAACTTTGTTAAAATCAGTTCATCTGCGGAACCGAAAGTCACAACCATTTGATCTTCGAACTTGATTAATAGTCCGATAGTAGCTTTCAAACAAGCATAAGTTTGTTAAAGTCGGTTCAGCCATCTTTGAGAAAATTGAGCGCGTAAAAGTACAACGCGGTTTGTCGGTTACGTCACTTATACCATTATATCTTCGGAACAGAAAGTCACAGCCATTTGGTCTTCAAACTTGATCAATGGTCCGATAGTAGCTTTCAAACGAGTATAAGTTTGTTAAAATCGGTTCAGCCATCTCTGAGAGAATTGAGAGCACACACACAGACATTTTCCGAGAATTGAGTGCACACACACAGACATTTTCCGATCTCGTCGAACTCGACTATGGTATATAACACTATGGGTTTAATATCCCGGTTGAGCCCAATATTTTTATCGCTTCTCGGCCTAAAAGCTAAGATCAAAGTGTAGATAACACTATGGGTCTCCGAGGCTCCGTTCAAAAGTCGGGTTTTCCAGCAATTCTAATACCTTTCTATAGAGAAAGGCAAAAATGAATTTCAAACGCTTTCGCAAATATAGTTCATTAAATTCAGTTGCGCTTAGTGGTCTTTTTCTGGTGTTTCGTGGAGTACTTTTCTCACGTATCAGCTCAAGCCCGTTTATTGTGTATCTAGATGTCGTCTCCATACAGCTCAGACTTTGACCACTCTTTGCCTCTATTTGATCGATCCACCTTGCTCGCTATGCTTCTCTTTTTCTTAAGCCTTCCGAATCACATTCAAGAACCATTTACAAATGGATGACTTCTGTTATCCTGATGACATGCCAAGCCGATCGTAGCTGTCCCATTTCAGCTGTACGTATGATAGGTGGATCTCCAAGCAGCTGTTGAAAACCGTGATTTATACGCAGTTGATCAATTTCTTATGGTGACGTATTACTTTTCTTGTATCCTTATCCGCGGTCATAAATGAATGAATATACGAATTCATGAACCACCACGATATCGTCGCCACGCTCTATTATTCGAGTGAGAAGGTGTTATATTTTAAAGCCTTTCCCTCTCATACATTTTGTTTCGACGGATTTATTTCCCAGTTTGATTAATCCGTCTTTATGAGCCTAAGCCGTTTGACTTGAGCTGTCTTGTTGAGCAATTTCAGGCAACTTGGCTATTCATGCAATGTGATACAGAACGTCGACGAACATTTTACCTTAAAACTGATAGTTTTTTAGATTTCGCTTGGTTTCGAATTTTTCTTGATTTTGCGCTTGGTATCTAGGAAAGTGGGTTCCGGGTTTTCGGTTCAATGCATAGGACGCTGGTCTTACAAGCCAGCTGTCGTACGTTCGAGCCCCGACCTGGAAGGATTCTTATTGTCAGTAGGATCCATAGTACTAGCCATGCAATGATTCTGTACGCTAAGAATCGGCTGCGAAGTCTGTTGAAACAGAAAGGCCAAATTCTACGAAAGGAATGTAATGACAAGACTTTACTATCTTGGAATGTATTCCTGCTAATTTCTGCAAGAGAACTATAATATAATTGTACTTTAGACATTTTAGTAAATATAGTTATTGTTTGACTTTAATACAATAAATGTAAAATTAATGTAAATTTACTTATCAGTTCATAAATAAAAACTTTAAACCGTATATTAAAACCTAAATATTTGTCAGTTTATTAGTTCTGATTCATGTTTCTCTCACTGGTCCTTCCTTATGAAAATTCTTTCTTAAGCCCTGAACTCAAGTTGTAGATGGAAACGAATTAAGTTTTCTGAAAATTTTAAAACAACGCGGAAAACTCTTTACTTTTGCTTCAGTTTTTCGCGCAAGGACGACGATTTTTAGATAGTCAGGCACATATCTTCAACTGAACGTTATAAGAGGGAAAACGTGGTCGAAAATCGATCATTTCTTCTTGTGCGTTCGATGGAAGCAGACGTCGGGGCGAGAAGACGCATTCAAACAGCGGAATCGGAGAGCGTACCTTCTGCGTGGTTAAAACCCTCAAACGCTCAGGCCGTATTTCTCAATTGCCTTCCGGTCGTCAAGCGAGAAGACGCATTAAAAAAGTTCCGCATCATTTGGCACTGCGATTCGTCATCTTACACTCGATGTGGATAGACGAATATTCTACTACGACTAATTTCGATTTTGTTTTATCTTTCGTTCGCAGCTTTCTACCTACCCAAGCTTTGGGTAAAACGCGCCATAGATCCGAGAAGAATCCAAAGGATGCTAAGCGTCTGAAGCCAAGTGATGTACAGGTAAACGACCGTTTGCTGAGTAACAACCAATACGCTGATCTGCGAGTTGATGTCGAAGAGGAACTGCAGAAGAAGGAAAAAATGCCGCCTTTCTACCTGAAGGGCTTCCCACCAACTCTACGCTCGGATTTCAACACACTGATCAGCAAAGGACTACAGGCAACAATCCGTTTATGTACTGAAGGCTACAAAATAATAGGGATGGTACTCGGAAGGCAAAGTATCGATACCTAGGGTATCGGGATACTGAAATTTTGGGTATCGATACAAGGTATCAAAAGGCAATAAAGTATCGATTCCTGTAAGTATCAATTGATACTTGCGCAGCTATCATTCCGGATTAAAATAAAATTGTCGACTATGACGTTATTTTATGATGTACAGAAAGGTTTTTCTATAAATTTGTTGTATCAGCAGTATACGTAGATTTCTTACCACATAAATTGCACTTCGCCTTTCACGACTTTTGGTTCACGTCAAAGAATTTCCGCAAGCCACTTTGTGTTGGAACCATGATGATTTCCCATTCCACCTGTATTCTCAAAAATTTTCTTGTCATAACTCGTCATTTGGGGGTTTGGTACCTCGTGGGTAGCAATTTGTGCAAAGTGCACATGACTTTTTTCTAGTTTTTACGTTTCGTCTTCGACTCATCAGTGCATCAGCAGATTATGTTGAACTCCCGGATCAACATAATCCGCTGAGCAGACGTAAAGTTAATGCATTTTGCAAAATACCTATTTGCGCCGAAGCGCTATGTCTAACCTGACGTGCCGTCATAACTTTTATGTCGATACACGGATACTACACTAAAAGCCAATTCCTATTGAATATTTAGGGATTTTGTTGGTTTGTACAAAAGCACATTTTTTTCTATTTCTTCGCGTTTCGCCTTCGGATAATCAGTGCTAAGTTAGCGGTTTAAATTGAACTGCTAGACGTGAGATGGCAGTTCAATTTGAACTACTTTAAGCACTGATAAGTCGAAGGCGAAAAGCGAAGAAATAGAAACAATTCCTGTTGCTATTACGACGGGACCGGGGACGGACGGAACGGAAGCACCAGGCTCGCGTATGTATTGGTATGACGTGGACTAGCCGTCGTTGATATTCGTTATCGACAATCTCGCGTCGTCCCACAGGCGCACTGTGAGAAAGTGCTATGAGTGTGAAAAATGATATTATTGAATCCTCTGAGAGTATGGCCTTTATGTGTGTATTTTTGTTGATGGTTTTCTCTCATTGAACTTTTTCAGTGCATTCGTGGGACGAAGCGAGATTGTCGTGAACGAGTTTCAAAGACGGCTAGTACACGTCATACCAATACATACACGAGCCTGGCGCTTCATCAAAGCCGAAGAAAAAAAATTTTCCATTGGGGACGGGTATAATCTATACCTTTCACACAGGTATAGTCGATACTTTTCACGCAGCCCACCTGGGTTCGATTCCCAACACCGCACACAGGCTTATGAAATTTTTCTGGTTAATGCCTTTATAATTGAAACAAACAAAAAATATTCCGTCGTAATGGGAATTGACTTTAATCTGTTGCGATACTGTAAGTATCGAGACCAAAAGTATCGATACTAACAGTATCGCTCTGATATGATATCGATACCAAAAATACCCGATTCTTGATAGAAAGTATCGATACCTCAAAGTATCGACTCGGTATCGGACATCCCTACAAAATAACTGTTCCGGCTTTGAACCACTACAAAGGAGTGGAATTGTACCTGAAGCAGACAAAAGCGGAATACTTCACACACGAGGACTACCGACATGATGGAATCCGAACTAAAGCAGGCACTATCGGAGGCTGGACTAAAGCCTTTGATGGTGTTTATTTATTTATTTATTTGTCGTCAAACTATAGTAGACCATTACATTGTATTGATTACATTTTAACACGTGTAATATTTTCTAAAATAAACATTAATGTGCATTATGTTCTAGGACCTAGGTCGTATTGAATTAAAATATTGTTTGAGCTGGGCTGTTGTCATTGTAAAGTCAATTGCTCCGCAATGCTTATTATAAGTTGACATCATTTGATTTAATGGATCAAATTTAGCATAGTTGGTACGATAATGACTTATATAGAATATAGCTCGGTTTCGTAATTGTCGGGAAGGTATATAAAAATTAAGTTTAGACAGAAGTAAAGATGAATCAACCCGATGTGTAACGATGTTATGTATGAATGAAACCATTAATTGTTCTCGACGCTCTTCTAATGTGTGGATGCCAATGAGCATGCAACGAGCTTTGTATGATGGTAGAGGAAATCTTGCCCAACCTAACTTACGGAGTGCAAATAATAGGAATTGCTTTTGAACTGATTCTATACGTTCCTTGTGAGTGATTGAGAATGGGGACCAAACAATGCTACAATATTCAAGTATAGACCTTACGTAGGCAATATATAATGTTTTAATCGTGTAAGGATCGCAAAAATTATAGCTGAAGCGTTTTATAAATGCAAGCATGTTATTAGCTTTGCCTATTATCGTATTATAGTGATCGATGAAAGTCAACTTTTTATCTAAAATTACTCCTAGATCTCTAATTCTAATACATCTTTCTACTGTTTGATCGCCTAGTTTAATTGTGATATCTGGTGTGTTTTGTTTCCTACTGAAAGCTATTACTTTACATTTATTGACGTTTAGTTTCAAAAGGCTTTTGTTACACCAGACATGGAACGTTTGCACTTCATCTTGAAATACCACCTTGTCTACATCACTTTTTATTTCTAGGAAGAGCTTCATGTCATCGGCATAAACTAACACTTTTATGTGTTTTAAAATAAGAGATATATCGTTTACAAATAAAATGAATAAGAGAGGGCCTAGATGAGAACCTTGTGGAACTCCTGAGGTTACTAGGACATGGCTGGATATCCTCCCTTTAAATCGAACCATTTGCTGACGATCAGTCAGATACGACTCAAGCCATTTGAGTAGTTCAGGACCAGTTCCTATTTTTTGTAGTTTGAATAATAACATAGGTATATCAATGCAATCAAATGCTTTGCTGAAGTCAGTATAGAGAGCTTCTATGTAATTACCCTTATCCATAGCAGCCAGTGAGTAATTAACAAATTCGAGTAAATTTGTATTAGTCGAGCGACCCTTAAAAAATCCATGCTGCATATTAGTGATTCTATTTTTAAATTGATAAAACATTTTTTCATTGATTATCGCTTCAAAAAGTTTAGGAATGCAGGAGATAATTGCAATTCCTCGATAATTACACACATCTGATTTTTTTCCACTTTTGTAAATCGGTACCAAATAGGAGTCCTTCCATATTTTAGGAAAAATACCGGTCATGAGTGATTTATTGAAAAGCCAAAACAAGGGTGTGGCTAGTTCTAACGATAGTTTTTTCATGAATATGGGAGGAATTCCATCAGGTCCGGGACCTTTAGAGATATCTAATTTATTGAGCGTTTGCATAATATCTTGGACGCTGATGTGATGAATATTGATGTCACAAGCATGTTCAGGGAAGAAATTAAAATATTCACGGTCTCGATCCTCTTCGGAAAATGTAGTATAGGTTTCTTGGAAGTAATTTGCAAATAGTGTACAAATATCTTCCGAATTGTCAGCAGTTTTACCCTTGAAAAACATTTTTGAGGGAAAATTATTAGATTTCAGTTTATGTTTTACGTAATTGAAGAAATTCTTCGGGCAAGATTTAATTTCACTCTCCGTTTTTGAATAGTACTCCTCGGAAGCGATTTCAATTGCCAGATTCAATTGATCACAAGTTTGTAAGTAATTTCCTAAGTTGACGCTACTACTGTCTCTTTTATATTTTTTATGGGCCTTCTGTTTCGATTTTTCAGATTTTTAATGTTATCATTATACCATATTGGATATTTATAGTTAAGTCGTCGTCTGATTCTCTTAAAAGGTACCTGATCATTAATAGTATCAAATAAAATCTTATAAAACATTTCCACGGAAGTTTCAACATTAGACTGCCTGAAAATGGTTTGCCAATCAATGTTACTTAATTTTAACTTTATGTTATCATAATTTGCCAAGTCATACTGAAAGACATCGTCATACTCATATTCATCGGGTCTATTATACTCATGAACAAATATGGACAACTCAATTGCAGTGTGAAATCTTTCATTTTTCCATAAGGGGGTAAGGGATTCGGTAAGACAGAAGTCTTCTTGTGAATTTGTTAGTAAAAAATCTAAGTAACAGTTTTGCTGATTTTTAACGTGATTAATTTGGTTGAGTCCTAAGCATGCAACTTGATCAAAGATATATTGGAGAGTTTCATTCTCTCCTACCACTGGTAGTAGGATGCTCTCATTTTCAGAGTCTGGGAAAAAGTCAATGTCACGTTGATTGAAGTCACCATAAATGTGTACTTTCACTTCGGAAGGAAGGTTAGTTATGATTTTTTCAGCAATCTGGAAAAACTTTTCATATACTTCTTTACGGGTGTTGTTTGGGGGAAAATACACTGAGCAGAAAATATGTGTTTCCTCTGCCAGACGAGTTTTCACCCATACGTGCTCGAATTCTTTAATTTTTCTAGTGGTTATGATCTCAGCATTAAATTTTGTAGAAATAGCAATTAGTACTCCACCACCCGATCTCTTATCAGACATTTGTAAATTGCGATCATCTCTGAACACATTGTAATTATTGCCGAAGACTTCTTCACTCCTAACACTTTCATCCCAGCTTGTTTCTGTAGCTAAGATTATTGCATAAGAACTACTTAATATTTTATTACAAATTTCAGTCATTTTCAACGCACTTTTCATTCTATTAAAATTCTGGCCATAAACTATGACCTCCAATGATGACTTATTAAATTGTGCAGCGTTTGGATGATAAGTATTATAATCAATAGAGTTGTCATCGTTTTCTTCTCCTAAGGGGTGTGTCAATGACGCCGAAAACAAGAGTGTTGAGAATCGAGCGCGCCGTACAAAGTAGCTGACGCACCTTTTGGAGTCATCGGGTTGCATCGTTGAGGCGATCGTCGTGAGTCATTCGCTGGTTATGGATTCAATATCTCACCTCTTTGGAATTGAATGGTTGGTCTATTGTTTGCTAACGGTCTAGAAAAGCGGTCTTTCGCAGCAGCAAGAAGCACTCTGTCTGGTGGGAGGATGCTGTTGGGTTGTCTTCGTATTAGATGATCATTACTAGGATAACATGAGCCACGAATATTGCAATTCTCATTGTAATTACTATGATTTCTTAAATTGTTGCTGCAGTTGTTTACAGTGTTGTTCATTTTCAAATTCTTGAATAACTTTTTCTGCTTTTTGTGACTTCTAGCTTTTGCAGCTTGTTTCTGCTGATGAAGTCTTCTAGATTCTCGCGCATCGTAGTCACTCCAGTCCGATTTCCATACTTTTTTAGCGCCAAGAAAGCGCCATCCAGAATTATCTACTTTGCATAATTCTGCCGCCAAACTGAGGCTTGAGGCATTGGACACTGGTATTTGCACAGGTTTCTTCGCTGCTACCAAATGTGCTGACAAAGACTTGATTTCGTCAAGAATGTCAATTGCCAATGTCGAACCTACGTTCATGGTGCAGCTGGCCGCAGTATCAAGAGATAGCTGGTTGATATGGTTTAGCTCGTTATTCATATCACGTAACTCAGATGATAATTCGGAAGTCAGTTTTTTTATGTCATTGTACACGTTTTCCTTCATTGCTGACATTGCTGTATCGAACAATGAGGTGACATGGTTTTTAATGGCAACAACACTGCCGGTCAAGCTGCTATTTTTGTTTATTGAAATTAATTCATTTTTTATAGTCGTAAGCAATATTTCTTGGGCATCTATAGCCTCATGAACTAAGCTTGGCTTCTCTTGTTGCATCGAAAGTTTATGCACAACTTCCGTGTTTGAACGGAGTTGACGTTCAAGAAGCTTTTGTTGTTCAACTAGTCTATCGAGGTCCATTTTTGCGTTAACAAGCTCTTGACAGGACTCACAGCACGGCAGTATATAAGAGTTTACGTCAATAACTCTTCTATCCTTTCTCCGCAGTGAACCCCGCTGAATAGACACTCCAACACAAGTGGCGTGAAATTTTCGTGGGCATCCAACACATGTCCACATAACCGAGTCGACGGTGGTATCCAGAGCACAAATTTCGCAGGTCATCGAATCACACAATACCAACGATTGCCTACTAGATGACATCGCTGTAAGATGTGTGAACTGTGATGGTGACCATCCATCTACTAGCAAATCGTGTCCCAAACGTGCTGAGTTCACAAAAATTCAACAACAGGCGTCCCGTAAACAATCAACACACAAGAATGTTCCACAGAAGGATGAAATTAATTTCCCACGGCTCCCACCGAAGAGGGATATTTCAAATTTGCCGCTACTTCCTCGCAGCAATCCAAAAGATTCAGCCACTGGATCACAAAAAGAATCCTCAAAAATCCCTCCTGGATGGGGCAATAATCAACCACAAGCAAAGGATGACTAATTGCTGGGGACCTGAACGCACGGCATGAGCTGTGGGGAAACAAAAGACAGAATCGAAACGAATTCGTACATGCCGAAGATTACGAAGCTGGACAGTACAACATCCTCGCTCCGGATCAACCAACGTGACTTTCCAGATCAGGAGTTCATTCCATTTTGGATATATTTATCAGCAACATCGTCATAGACAGCTCTCCGGTTGTCTTCAACGAGCTATCTTCCGACCACTTTCCAGTAATGTTGACGTTGGGATCTTCACCAGAAACAGTGCCTATTCAACCTCGGAGGAACTATTATCGCACCGATTAGGTCCAATTCCAACAAATCGCCGACCAACATATTAATGTCGATAGGATAGGACGGCTCGTGATAGGACGGTTCCAGTACAACATATGCCGAGTTCCTCTTTTCAAATCGAAAGTGTCACCAAGAAAAACATCCGACTTCGAAATATCTACCGGAGGCAGTATCAACGAACTGGCATCCTAGATAAGAAGACTTCTTATAACAACTTAACTAGGATAATCCAGGAAAGGATATCTAAGCTTCGCAATAGGAACTTCCTGCAATAGCTTCGAGAAATTATTCCACATTCAAAGCCCTTCTGGTCCTTAACGAAGGTGCATAAGAAAAAACCGAAGCCTATTCCTCCTCTGATGTCACCCCAGGACGCAGCTGAAGGAATACCTTTAATCACACCAGTAGAGAAGGCAAATGCGCTAGGCTAGCAGTTTGTGTGTTCTCACAATTTAGGACTCAACATTGTTAGTCCACATGAAAGAGCCGTTGATGATAGAGTAGCTGAGGTTGACCAATCAGACAGCTTAGTTCCTGAGGAAAGTAGAGTCACTGCGAATGAGTTGATGGCTATTGTGAAAAAATTAAATATATGAAGGCCCCCGGTTTCGACAACACATTCAACATTGAGCTGAAACATTTGAGTACAAGTTGACAGCAGACTGTTGCTTTGAACACAAGCGTTTTTGCAACAGATAAATTTGTTCGTTATAAACAAAAGCTACGGACTCTGTCCGTTAAATTTTTTTCAAGTAAATTAAATTTCCATCAACGGAACTAGCACTTGCCGAAATGGCATCAACGATCGACAGAACTTTCGTGATAAACTTTCAAGTAGTACCCGTCAAACTAAACTTCTCGGTTATCGCCGATTTCATCACAAAAAATCTTGGAATTGAAACATCTCAGATACAGCACTTACAAGTTAGCAATGGACGCGTATTCGTGGGAACCGAATCGCCACAAATAGCGCAAGACATCGTACAGGAGCACAACATGAAATACCAGCTCGAACACGACGGAAAAGCATACTACATACCATTGTCAATAGAAGACGGCTCAATTGAGGTTAGAGTACATGACCTTCGCCCAAGCACTGGAAATAGACAGCTAGCAATACGAATGCGTGAGTATGGAGAAATCACCGCCATCCGTGAAGAAGTATGGAAGGATTTTTTTCCCGGAGTTCCCAACGGATATTTAATTAATGTAGCTCCTTAATTTCTTCCTTGTTTTACAAACTGTCAACAGTAATTCATTCTTGTATATTTTTTTTTTTAGTTAGCCTGCATCATTGTGGATCCCTTAAAAGGAAACCAATTCCACTGGGATTCCGCAATATTTATTAAAAAGAAAAAAAAAAAAAAGAACTTCCCGGATGCTAAATACTTTCCAAGCTTTGAGAAAAAGTGCTTCTCATCACGGATCTAACATCTCGTTATCTGAATGTGACACACCAAAAGATACAGGCGAAACATCGCAAATTACAACCGAAAACAGAAACCAGCAACAAACAGGACAAGCAGTAAGCAACGACCTGATCTCCGACGAAATCCAAATAGTAAACACCACCAATCCACTCGCCGGGCATGACAGCACCGCTATCTTCAATGATAAAAACAAAACTACATCGGCAAACTCTAAAAGACCCGCATCACCATTGGACACCGATAGAAAAAACAGTGAAAAAAGACAAACCAGATCAGACACACGTACAGAGCCGAGTACCACACGAACATCGTCCCGCCACAAACAATAGCGAAATTTCTCATCAGTTATCGGACCCACAAAATCGAAGATAAAGTAAATTTGATAGCAGCCGTTTTAGTTTCCTAAAATGAATGAGATGACTAGCTACAAGATCGCCACAATCAACACAAACGCAGTTACCAACGAGACGAAATTATTGGCCATAACATCCTTCATCCGAGCAGCAGAACTGGATATAATTTTTTTACAAGAAGTAGCATTCACTAAATTAAATTTTCCAGGTTACAATATCGTTTACAACGTTGACGAGCGCCGAAGAGGAACTGCAATAGTAATTCGAAATTATTACTCCATCAGCCACACAGAAAGGAGCATAGATTCGAGAATCGTCAGTATACGTATCAACGGCGTTACGTTGATCAATGTTTATGCACCTTCCGGCACTAATAAAATAAATGAACGAGAACAATTCTTTAACGCAGTCTTACCGTACTACTTCTACAACGCCACTAGCACCGTGATTATCGGGGGCGATTTTAATTCAGTAGTAAACCAAAATGACGCTACAGGTTCAAACGCACACAGTCCAATGCTCAAACGGTTCATGTCTGCTTCCGGTGTTGTTGACAGTTGGAAAATCCTGCATAACCAACACGTCGAGTTTTCCTTCATCAGGTCAGATTCTGCCTCAAGGATCGATCGTATACTCGTCGCACCGAATGCGAGTCAGTGGTTAAGAACAGCAGATTTTGTTTCAACAGCTTTTTCGGATCACAAAGCATTCATAATAAGAACAATTCTTCCCACCCTTGGAACACCCACTGGAAGAGGAGTATGGCGCATGCATCCAAACCTAATTGATGATCCTACAATAATACAGGAACTTCAAGTCAAATGGGGATTTTGGACGAGGCATCGACGAAATTTTCGCACTTGGATTGAATGGTGGATAGAATTTGTTAAACCAAAACTGATCTCCTTCTTAAAGTGGAAATCATCGGTACTACGGCACTCTTTTCATCACACAATGGCTCTGTACTACACTCTGCTTCGTTCAGCATATGACAGATATTATGGTGATCCCCGACAGCTACAAGCTATAAACCATATCAAAGGACAGATGCTCTCTTTGCAACGGAACTATGCACATCAAACACGATATTGGAATGAAGTTTACATTGGTGGAGAAAACACATCTATCTTTCACGTATCAAATCAGAAGAATCGACGTGCTGAAACCGCGATCAGAACATTGCAGCAAGGAACTGACACCATAACAGAGCCAAACGATATTCATCAGAATGTAGATGCCTATTTCGAGACCATGTACACTACCACACGCACACTAGACAACGATGATTTCAAGCCGATAAATCGTATTCCGAATGATAATGAAGACAATCGCAGCATAATGAATTAAATTTCATCAAATGAAATATTACAAGCCATCAAGTCAAGCCAATCACGAAAATCCCCCGGCAGCGATGGGTTACCGAAAGAGTTTTATTTAAGAGCGTGGGAAGTAATAGAAAGAGAATTTACGTTCGTGATCAATGAAGCAATGTCCTCTCAAGCGCCACAAAAGTTTTTCGATGGAGTCGTAGTATTAGTAAAGAAGAAAAAGTGTGACAACAGTATACAAGCATACCGACCGATTTCGTTACTGAACGTGAACTACAAAATATTTGCTCGAATAATTAAAAAAAGAATGAGCCCCTTACTTCCACTGATTTTAACGAAAAATCAAAAATGTTCTAATGGGGAACGAAACATATTCGAAGCCACAGCCCGAATACTTGATCGAATATGTGAACTAAAAATGCAGCATGGAAACACACTTCTGATAACTTTTGATTTGGATCATGCATTTGACAGAGTGGAACATGGTTTTCTTACTCGCACGATGCAGAAAATGAATTTCAATCCTGATCTGATAAATCTATGCACGTACTGTATGAACAATAGCTTTTCAAGGGTGCTGATCAATGGTAAGCTGGAAAACAGAATAAAAATTCAAAAATCCGTCCGTCAAGGGGACCCCCTATCAATGTTGCTCTTTGTTATTTACTTGCAACCTCTACTTGATAAATTACAAGTGTCTTTCCACAAGCAATATTAAATGCTTACGCTGATGACATCTCGATGTTCGTCAACAATGAAAATGAGTTGAATGCAGTAATACAAGTTTTTACCGATTTTTCTGCTATTTCTGGAGCAAAATGCGAAAAACTGTTGCCCTCAAGATTGGAGACATTAATCTCACACCACGCAGTAGCTGGCTACAGCTGCAAGACACCGTGAAGATCCTAGGAATCTACTTCGCTGCAGATTTTCATAATATCGTAGAGCAAAACTGGCTCACCGTCCTACAAGGCATCCAAAAATACATGTGGAATAACAACTCGAGAAGATTGAACTTAATACAAAAAATCATTTTGGTCAACACCTTCATTACTTCCAAAATGTGGTACACAGCATCAGTGATTCCTCTCTCGAACAAATATAGCGGGAAAATTATTTCGCGAATTGGTTCCTTTTTATGGCATGGAAAAACATGGACCAGGATCGCGTTTGAAACCCTAATACTACCTAAACATCGCGGAGGGCTAAACCTGCATTCGCCTCCAATTAAAGCTAAAGCCCTATTAACAAATCGTATGCTGCGAATAGCTTCGGACCTTCCATATTTGTGGAGTTTTCTAGAGCACAACGCGAATCCTCCAAACATAGCTGCCATCCCCCGTAAATACGAACACATTCGTACAGTGATAAAAGAGACTGCCTTTCTAACCAATGAAATAGTGAGAGCCCCTAGTTCTAGTGAGATATACCATTGCTTTCTGCAGCAATTAAAAACCCCAAAAATAATCAGAGAAAATCCACAACGTGACTGGACACAAATATTCAAAAATTTGCACTCAAAAAAACTAAGTTCTCTTCAGAGGTCTACATGGTTTTCAGTCTTACATCGTAAAGTCGTCACTAATGAATTTCTTCATAAAATGAACAGAAGAGCTGACTCAAAATGTGATAACTGTCCTGGTGAAATAGACACCATTGAGCACCATCTCTTCCAGTGTGGAGAAAACAAACTCATTTGGACTTTTCAACGAAGCATCTTTATAACATCAGATCGGCGGTTAAGAGATCTACAAATTGATGAGTGGATCTACCCAACCCTCAAGCGACATCCCAGACTTACCCGACTGAATATACTTAAAACTTTCTCTTGGTTCTTATGCTATGTGATAAGTGTACCAACACACGAAAAAAATATTGATAATTATAAATTTTATTTGAAATGTAACAAGTAGATATTAGAAAACTGGACAATAAACATATTAAAAAAAAATGGTAGACAACAGAAAAAAAGTATTCGCTCATTTGTCTTCTTAGCTAAAATTTTTAACAGGTTCTGGGAGCTTGGTTACTTCCCTTCAAAGTGGAAGTTAGCTAAAGTTATCCCAATTTTGAAACCGGGGAAAGATCCTTCCCTTTTCAAGAGCTATCGGCCCATCAGCTTACTCTCTGCCCTATCCAAGCTGTTTGAAAAGTCAATACAAAGGCGAATTCTTGCTTTCGCAGATGAACAGGATATATTTCTGGAAGAACAGTTTGGGTTCCGGAAAGGAAGATCCACCATCCACCAACTCACAAGGGTTAACAACGTCATCCAGCAAAACAAATCAGTGCCCAAAGTGACTGCCATGGCAATATTGGATATTGAAAAGGCATTCGATAATGTGTGGCACGATGGCCTGGTGTTCAAACTGCATCGGTATAATTTTCCCATGTATCTTATTAAAATTATCAAAAATTATCTTGCAGATAGAGCATTCCAGGTTTCTCTGAATAATGCACTTTCAGAAAGATTTACTATTCCTGCTGGTGTACCCCTGGGAAGTATTCTAGGTCCCATTCTATACAACATTTTTACATCAGACATCCCACCTCTTCCGGGTGGTGGTGTCCTGTCACAATTTTCTGATGATACTGCCATTCTTTACAAAGGTCGTGTCATCAATGCTCTGAAGAATAAACAGCAGACAGGTCTGGACGCTTTAACGGAATATTTTGCAAGCTGGAAAATTGTGATCAATGCAGCAAAAACTCAGGTCATCTTGTTTCCTCATTCGAGATCTCCAAAACTTGTTCCATCAGACGAATGCCGAATACGATTCGGTGATGAGGTCATTTAATGGTCCGATGAAGTTATCTATCTAGGATTCACCTTTGACAGACATCTGATATTCAGGTCACATGATCACAAAATCGTTCAGAAATGCAGCATACTCATTAGGTCTCTGTATCCGCTGATTTGTAGAACATCTAAACTGTGCCTGAAAATCAGATGGCTGTCTATAAACAAATCATTTACTCCGCAATTGAATACGCAGTCCCTCTTTGACGGGGCTGTGCACGAACACACAAACTTAGGCTTCAGCGCATTCAAAGTAAGATCTTAAAGATGATTCTAAATCTACCCCCTTGGACAAGGACTAGTGAAGTACATGAGATGGCCTCCCTGGATATACTATGTATGTATGTATGTATGTATGTGTGAAGCCACCATCAGTTCAAGGCATTACCAGTGGATGCAGGTAGACTTACAGTAGATCCGAATTTGATTATCAGATAACTTTTATATTACTGCTGTTAAGAAGGCCAAAATATGCTTTGAGGACCCGGCGCCTTCCAGCAATAACATCCGGCCATATAATAAAAGAATTCGCTGTACCAGCTTAAACCTGCCTGATGGTTTGTTTGTTAGAAGGGTGCGTCTTACTCATTTCAGACCTTCTGGGGAAAACACACAGCTTTCCCCCGTGAATCGGGTTGACATTTCACTCCTTTATCCAGTCATTCACTTGTAAGATACCCTGATGCACTCCCATCCCTCTTCTCTTAAATGTACTTGAGCATAGTATTATATAATGTAACATAATACACTTTAATATAATTTCCGGCAGTATAATACAATAAAACACAATATAGTAGAAAACGATGCAAAATCGTATGGTACAGTGTATTATAGTCTACTATAATATTTTATGATGAATGTAATAGTATCATAATGTTATGCGACATAATATAGTAAAATATTCCATAATATATTATAATATAGTTTGGTCACTATACGACACTGAATATAATAAAATATTATTATGCATTAAATATAAAAATGTAATACATCACAATGCAATATAATACACTTATATTTGGGTATTAAAAAATGCATTACAATACTATATAAAACAATACCAAACATTGTGCCATAATATAGTATAATATAGTACAATGTAATATAATATGATACAATTTAATAATATATGTGTAAAGTGAAATGTGTAGTATGGAAATGAAAATGTAGCTGATAATGATAAAGATTATAATAATGGTAACGATAGTAATAATAATCATAAAAATAATACTAATAGAAACAATAGAAATACTAATAATAATAATAATAATACTTAAATACTACAAAATTATATAATATAACATAATATAGTATAAAATATTTAAATTTAATATAATATAAGACAATGTCATACAATATAATGTATTATAAATCATTATATAAAATAACAGTTAATGTAGAGTTTCAGTTATGCTCTTCTATCTTCGCAATACTGCAGGAAGTAGAGTATTTCTCTTCTAATAACAATAATAATATCCACATCTATAAAAATAATATATGTTATTATTATTGATGACGAATTAATAATAATAACAATAAATATAATAATGAAAATAATAATCAAAACAACATAATATAGTACAATAAATTATATAATAAATAATAGAATGAATAAAATGATATGTCGCGATATGCTATGATATTATATTACTTCAATTTATATGTCATTTCTCATCCTCTCATTCTGCCATCAACGCATTCCATCGACCAATTGTCACCACAGATACACGTGTAGGCATGAAACAGGAACCAGTGAGGACCAAGCTCACCTTGTGACGACCTTGATATTTAGTTAAAATTTACATTAAAAATGATAACTTATAAAGAAAAACAAATTTATATTTTGCGCAGAGGTACGTAGTACTACTCATAATAAAGCCTATAACATAATATAATATAATATAATAAAATATAATATAATATAATATAATACAATATAATATGATATGATGCAATGCAGTATAATACCATTCAACATAGTATATAATAACATAAAATAGTGTAAGACGATAATATGTGCAAAATATGCTATGATACAATATAACAGTTAATGTCGCAGTGTAAGTTACGCTCTTGTAATAAAAATAATAATAATAATAATAATAATAATAATAATAATAATAATAATAATAATAATAATAATAATAATAATAATAATAATAATAATAATAATAATAATAATAATAATAATAATAATAATAATAATAATAATAATAATAATAATAATAATAATAATAAAAATAATAATAAATATTATATGTTGTAATATACTCTGATAAACACTGCACTTTAGGATGGGCTTCAACCTACAAGCCATTTCGCACCCTCTCATTCTGCTACTAACACAGAAGGCGATAGCACCTAGTCGACGCCGTTCTATTGACCAAATGTCATTAGGACTTAGTTATCTCACCATTTGACGACCAGATGGCCTCCCTGGATATACTAGAATAAAAATTCGAACAATACTGCACGAAATTCGAAGAGAGGTGCTCAATCTCTGAAATACAAATAATTCAAAATTTGTACGTATTAGGTCAGGGATAGTTATAAGTAGGTAGATATTTTATTAATAATTAAAATAAATATTATGATTAAACATTAGTATGTAAAACAAGAGTAACTAAAACACCTATTATTATTAACGAATCGTATGAACAACAAAGA
This sequence comes from Malaya genurostris, assembly GCF_030247185.1. NCBI lineage: Eukaryota > Metazoa > Arthropoda > Insecta > Diptera > Culicidae > Malaya > Malaya genurostris. The sequence continues at coordinate 182,184,740 of NC_080571.1, forward strand.
TGAAAGGCCAAAGGGTCAAAACACTTGTACTGTAAACTGTTGATGTAATACACAAAAATAAGATTAATAAACAGATATTCATGCAAAAAAAAATTATTCAATGCGAGCGGATGTGTCGGTTTGTACACAAAGCTAGTTTCAATTCAAGCAAGAACGATTGCATCAGCTGCTGGTGGTTTGCAAAAAAAGGCAGAAATGAGTCCTATACAGCATCTTGATAGTTTCTTTCAATGAAATATGCAAATCCGAAACGAGGTAATCGACGTCAAAAATCGTTTAAAATTTTAGTAGTGAAAAGGGGGAAAGTTTCGCAATTCACACAATCGATAAACTATCAATTCGAATTCGAAAGTGTAAAAAAATCGTGTCAGTTTTATTCGTATTCACAACATCCAGTTATGTCTCTCACATTACACATCCGTACTTTTTTAAGTAAAAAAAAGTATCTGTTGATACAAAAGTCGAGAGGGTTTTATGCCTATTGGAGAAAGAGGTTTAAAGAATTTCAGCTCCAGCGGGCTTTTCCTGGCTCCAAACAAATAATCAATTGGCTGTCTTCAAACAAATAGACGATCTACAAAAACAACTATAACATTGTTGTATTGACGTGAATACGTCTTACTTGGCTATAGGGCATCTTTTCAAAATTCGCCCTGTTGAAGAAATTATCATAAAAATCTCGAGTAGTACTAAACGCTACGGTATAATGGCGTCAGAATTATGCAATTTAAATTTCCAATTGTGTAAGGTATCCACAAATAGCTGAAAAATTAAGTGTAACACATTGATCAATAAGTCCCGAGACTAAAGCAGAGATGGCGCTCGTAGTAAACCAGTAACCACGTCTTTCTAGAGTACTAACCTTTGCTTGAAACGGGTCAAAATTTTAAGTCGATCCGACCAGAAACAGCTGAGTTATCGAGGTTGGAGTAAAGTCGTTTTGTAGTTTGTTTAAAAAATGGGAAAAAACCGAGTTTCGGGTTTTGATAAAACACCGTGCAAGCGAAACAATGGATTGAAAAATGTTATCCGGACTCTTGTCTATCAAAAGCAACGATTTGTCGGTGGTTTGCCGAGTTTAAACGTGGTCGTACCGGCACAAATGACGCGGAACGCTCGGGTAGACCTGTGGAAGCCGTTACACCGGAAAATGTGAGTGAAGTGACAAAAATTATAATGAAAGATCGTAAAGTGAAGCTCCGTGAGATTGCTGAGATGACACAGTTATCATATGGAAGTGTATTTACTATCCTTCATGAAAAATTGAGCATGAAAAAGGTTTTTTCCAAGTGGATTCCGTAACTGTATTCAGAACCTCGATTCTGGTCCACCGGAATTCTGAATTGAATTTTAGGTTTGTAACTAATGTTTCGAACTTAGTTCCGGAGTAGAGGTTCAGAACTTAGATCTAAGACTTTGGTACTAAATACTAATTCGGGATTGTTAGGCTGGAGTTTTGAAACTTGTTTCTTGACTAGATTTTGGAACAAAGTTCAGTGTCTTAACTGAAACTAAATTTAAGATCTGAACTCCAAATCTGAATTTTGGAACTCGAAGCAGTAAAAGTTGCAAAATTCACACAATCAATCAAACAAAACGAACGATAATCGATATTTGGCAGTGTGAAAGAAGCTGGTAAATTTTATTTGTATTTACGTCCTCCAGTTGTGTCTGTGACATGAATGAATAAATGTAAAAAAATATGATATGTGAATTAATTTGAAGATAAGATAAATAACTAGGGATGATTTTTTAAAGAGCAGAGGAGGTCTCTCGCCCCGCGGTGCCAGTTCGGGAACGAGTAACCATATCAAAGATCGGGTAACCAGACCCTGTTGGACCTTGGTTGTATGCTGTCATGAAACTAAGGGCTTGCCTTTTCTTTGCAGATAGGAGCATCTGTTCTCCATGTTAGGAGCGACTCGAAACAGCGTCTGTTCTTTATTTTAGGAGCGGCTGATTATCATTCTTGTGTCAACGTAGGACTCTAAATAGCCGCCAGTAAAAAAAAAGGTTACGTATGATCAAGTAAAAAGTACGACTCGGAATAATCGGCAAATACCTACATGACGAACAAAGGGCTACGATTGGCAGCTTGGCACATGGAATGTGTAACTTATGGCCGGGTAGCCCAGTCACGAGACCCTTCTCGTTGTCACAGGGTCGGCAACCGCTTACGAAGACTTACGAAGAGACACTCCAATCTCAACTTGGCCACGACCCGATAGCAATCGTATGGGACACGCAAGAAATGTGGCAACAGGACAATATTACGTACCGTTGAATTTAAGAATTTATTCAGGATATATGAAGCAATTGAAGAAATAAAGAAATTATAAAAACCTTGACTCACTGGTCGTCGCGACGATGATGGCGGATTCCTCGTGTTGATGTCGAAGAGGCTCAATGGCTGCCGACTACCTCTGGTCGGACTCCTCGTGGTTTTTCACGTAGCACTATCTCGGATGGAAACGATCGCGAGTGGAGTACTCACTTTAGCGCGAGTCTTACTATTTCCCCGGATTATAGATATCGCTTTTCCGCACTTTAATTCCGTACTTCCCGGCGTTAACAAAGGTACTTTTATCGCGAGTTTTATCGGATACCCGTCTCTGGGGTGACGTTTCTGTACGCAAACTCTTATCCCGCACTTCCGAGCTTTTTTTCACCGGACAGAACGATGGCACTTATGAGGTGTTATTTTATTTGAGATCACTAACGATCGACCTCCGCGAAGAATCACACACTTATTTTTTTAAATTAACGACGCCTTTAGCAGTCGAACTTTTAGGGTTTCACTTAATTGACTTATTTTTCAATTGGTCTCCAGAACAAAACAGGACGCGAATTAAACAGATCAGAGCTTTTATAGCCAGTGAGTTTGCTTTTCGGATGTTGGGCCGACACAATAGCCCTCGCTCGGCAAACAATATTTTATTCTTCGGCAGAACATGCGATCATCCGAATTGCCGCTCGGTCGTATATTTCGGCCCGTATATCGTACAGATTGGAATCTTCGATGTTCTCAATACGCCTGAAACCAGAGAGTCCCCTACCGTCCCTAAACTTACAGCTTCGAAATTCGAAGTTAGTTACTCACCTAACTAGCTTCTGATTGGCTGTTGGTATTAGCAAATAGTCCCACTTGACGACACATGGAATATTTTTGCCGCTCTTCTTGCATTCAAGATTGTTCTCTTTTTCTCGAACTAGCATGATAACGAAATACTAATAACAACGCCGTATGCTCTCGATCGTATGAATGGTCTCACTAGACGGTACAATAGCTCTTTTTACCGTTCTCTCTGCAATTTGGATCTATTGTTATTATTTTAGTTTCAAAATGATGAAAAAAATAATCATTTTTGCGAATTTTTTTGAAGAACTATCGTTCATCAAAATAAATTCAAATATTTTGTATAATAAAAAGCATCATTCGAACAAAATTTGGTAATGTTTTCGTGGAAAAATATTGAGAAATAAGTCAGCGAAGAGGCATTTTTGAGGACGCTTCTTAAAAATCATGATTTGCGTGTCCACTGTATCTCAGCGCAGACTACTCAGAAGTGAACAAATCAAAGCAGCATAGTTAGAGCAGAAGTTTTTATAGACCCCATCGTATCTGCTTGATTTTTTGATGCGGAACACATCTATGTTTTCTATATAGGGTTGCGAATTAGAAATTCAAGGGTAAATACAAGTAGAAATGTGGTCAGGTTTTGAACACTTACATCTCATTCAGTTTAGTTTCAATCAGTAATATTATTTCACCAATTGATTGGAAATACGTATTGATATGAATGATCATAGCCATGTATTTTCAGTTATATATCATTGAAATGTTGATTGATAGCTAGCAGTGTCCTATTTTGTTTGCTAAAAATCTCCGGTATACCGAATTTCCCTGCCATAGACGACGCTTTTAAAGGAGTAAACGATATATCAAAGGGAAAGTATCGCTCTGATTGGTCGATGCGAAGCTGTTGGAAGCACGCGAATCTATAAATAGAAGCGAAATTATAGCTAACGTTTCAGTCCTACGCGTAGCATGCCAGAGGTAGGTTGTTGCTAGACAGCAAGACAAAAAGTGCCATAAAACGATTTGAAGCTTTAATTGGTATGCTCTGATCTTGTGTCATGCGAGTTCGGATGAAATTCCATGTTATGTTGTTTTCGCCTGAGAAATTTGCAACTACCCCAGGGTAAAATTTGAGTGATTTAGATTAATTCCTAAATTATATAAGATGAACTCTATTGATAATGAGAAAAAGTTTATCGCTTCAACCAAAATGGCAGAATGGTCAAGAAACTTCACGCTATAAAAATAACTGCTTGCATACAAAACTTGAACACAAGCTTGGCGAAGAAAAGCTTAAATATCGAGATCTGTATCGCAAATATGTACAAAAATATAATTGCATACATTTGGGATATTGATGTAATCTCGTCGGCTACAAAACAAATACAAATCAAGACAAATAGAGTCTATATTTTGGGTTCGCGTGTTTGGTGTTGGTTCTGTCGTTTTCGCTTGAGATAACTGAAACTGACCCAGGGTAGTTTCATCAAACAAACACTTTTCACGAAACTGTTTTGATTTCGCATTTAGCAATGAGGGTTTGAGCAAACCTGATATAAAAACCAGGTTCGAAACTGACTCGATTTTCAGTTCAACAACGTTGAAACTAGGTTCGAAACGGGCTTCAAACAAACAGTTTGACAGCATTTACATTTACAACAGTTGATTGAACTGTTTGATTGAAAATGTCGATCATTAGAAATTTTGATTGCCTTGTTCCACATCAATGGCTCGAATAACCCCATGGGGCTGATCCTTTGTAGTTGTAGTTTGAATTTTTGGTGGTTGTTTAAATTCAAAAGTACGATTTTCACGAAAAAATCGAACATATTTTAGCTTTGAAACCTCCCCATAGTAATAAACAACGAAAAGGAAAAGCTTTGAAACCTCCCCATAGCAATATACAACGAAAAGGAAAACGTTGGGGTCTGCAAAATTTGAAAAAAAATTGGTGTAGTAGTTTTTGAATGACAATGGACACGAACTTTCAAAACCAGCTTTCGAGAAAAACGCGTTTAAAGTTTATTGTCTATAAAATCGAACGAAACAATTTATTATTCAAGGGAGCACGTAGGCTCTAACATTCTCAAAAAGCCATATTTTTTCTTTTGTATTTTGTTATAATGAAGCATTTCGAGAATGTTTTGTCAAGGTTTTAAGTCAATCGAAGCAGAAATATAACTTGCTGAATTTTGTTCCGATAGGCTTCAAAATTTCACAGAATATTCTTGAAATGTTTTACTATCAGAAAAGGATCAATAGAATTGAAGTAGTATAATCACGATTCCTACGATTTGCTCTTAGATCTCTACCATGGCGTAATCCGTCAGAACTTCCACCATACATTGAGCACTGTCGTTTGCTCAACATGGACACGCTAGACAAACGACGAAATATACTCAAAGCTGTATTTATAGCGAAATTGCTGAATGGACAAACTGATGCTCCTGAGATTCTCTCTCAAATATGTATTAATGTCCCACCAAGAACGCTAAGAGCGCGGAATTTCTTGCGACTCGACTAACGAAGAATGGAGTATAGTCAGAACGAACCGATTATGGCAATGTGTAATATTTTCAATAGTGTGTACGAATAAATAAATAGAAAGAAAATAATAAATGATTTTTCATAAGTGTTAGACCCTACCCGTCCCTTAACGTAGGTGCGAATTGCGGCGTTCACCGTTCTATTCATCCGCTCGACTGGGTTGGCTTGTGAGTGATATATAGCATTAAGCCAATGTTTGATGTCGAAGCATTCGAGTAGGGCTTTGAAATCTTGTGAAAGAAAACAAGACGCGTTATTCGTTATGATAACCTCGGAAGTAGAATTCCGAAAGAACCATTGATCGCGGATAGTTGTACACAGGACCCTGCTATCTATTTAACGCATAGGCGTTAACATGATTCATTTGCTAAAAACATCTAGTATTACTAGTATATGTTGAAACCCTTTTTTACTACGAGGCAGCGGGCCAATGAAGTCCGTGGCAAAGGTGTTTTGTGATTCTCTGATCTCCCATCAGAGGGACCACCGGAACTGAGATACATTTAACCTCTTTGCACATCTGGCAACGCTGAATATATTTTCGTACTTCCGTAGTCATATTCGGCCAAAAATACCGTTGTTTAATACGATTGAACGTTTTTTCTACACCAAGATGCATGGCACCGCTTGGTTCTCCCGAATGATGCCTTCCCGTTCATCGGGATCCGGTACGATTTTTCATTCGTATCGGTAATCATACGGAAAGTTAGTGATCGACTCAAATCTCAAAAGTTGGTCGCCTTCGATACGAAAATCAACGTAATCGTCGTGAGAACTTCTGACCTACTCTACCGTGGTTTCATACAACGTAGAGGATATTTTAGCCGTCACTACGGCCGTACTTTGCGATAATGCGTCAGTGACGACATTATCTTTTTCCTTACGATGAACTATAGTTACATGATACTGCTGTAATGCCAAACACCACCGACTACACCGCGATGCTGTTTTCCATTTGGTAGTCAAGATGTGTGATAGGGCCGAGGAATCGGTTATCAGCTTGAAGTGACTACCTTCAATATAGCCTCTTAAAGCTTCTATAGCTAACAAAGCTGCTAATGTTTCCTTCTCGCAAGCATGATAGTTACGCTGTGGGGTGGTAAGCTTATGCGAGAAATGGGTTATTACCTTTCCCGAACTTCCCTGTTCTTGAGCAAGAATTCCAGCTACCGCTACAACACTTGTGTCCGTCTGAATACAAATTTCTCTAGAGAAATCTGGACTAACCTAGATTGGTGCTGAAATAAGCTTTTCTTTTATTTTGCAGAACGCTTCCTCTGTGGACTCATTCCACGTCAGGATTTTACTTTTTGTTTTCAAAAGGTCAGTTAGCGGGGAGGTTGTTCCGCTGAAATCCTCTATAAATCTACGGTAATAATTACACATACCAAGAAATCTACATAATTTTGCAATAGTGTTTGGCCGGTCGTATTCTACGACGTACTTTACTATGGTCGTGAATACGACGTACTTTACTATGGAGCGCCTTCTCCAAATTAGCCATATGAAAGAATGGGCAGAACTTAATCGTGAATATCTCGACTTGTATTAATGGTAGCAACATAATTCTTTCACTATTTCATCAGAAATATGATCAGGAATTTAGGATAATATTTTAAACAGTGTGAGATAACCATAAACAACTCAAAAATTAAATTTTCTGAAAATTTTAAAAAACGAGGGCAACTCCTTACTTTTGCTTGGGTTTTTCGCGCAAGGACGACGATTTTTAGGTAGTCAGGCACATATCTTCAACTGAACGTTATAAAAGGGGACCCGTGATCGAAAATCGATCATTTCTTCTTGTGCGTTCGATGGAAGCAGACGTCGGGGCGAGAAGACGTATTCAAACAGCGGCACCGGAGAGCGCGCCTTCTGCGTGGTTAAAAACCTCAAACGCTCAGGACGTAGTTCTCATTTGCTTCCGGTCGTAAAGGCGAGAAGACGCATTAAACCAGTTTCGCATCGTTTGGCACTGCGAGCGGATGTGTCGGTTTGTACGCAAAGCTAGTTTCAATTCAAGCAAAAACGATTGCATCTGCTGCTGATGGTTTGCATTGGAGAGAAAGAAAACAAGCAACGAAAAGTGGACAACATAATATAAAATCAGTCGTTCTAATGGCTCTAAATGTTATCTAAACAACTATTAGGATTATTTCTTTGCAAATCGAAGGTAGAAATCATCAGTTTAGTGAAAATCCAAAATAATTTGATTTGCTTCGTGCACTTTTCGCTGTGCGAAAATCGTTCGAGATAAATGTGCTGAATGAACTGTGCTAAATATCGTATACGGAAAGAAACCCGTTACTGCTGTTATGATTAGAAAATCATGAAACCAATCATTTTAACTTATCATAAAATCATGAGTAATAACTCTTCTCCCATGAAAATTAATCGTGGTTCGAAAAAGCGTTACAATCATCAATGTTACATTTTGTTCGAATGTATTTTTACATATTTGATGTGATCGTTGTTACTAGAATAATATTCCGTGAGCTAGCGTTTAATTCGATTGTGAATTTGGAACACCATCTAACGAAAATCAGAAAAATATTTTGTCGAAAAACTGATTAATTTGTTTCAAAACTGAAGTAATGAACGCAAGTAAACACGTTATCTCTTGCGTCGTCGTTTTTCATTTTAAAAGAAGTTCGTCGTGCTTTTCACTGAATTTATATTGTAAAAATGACCATCGTTGCAAAAATCACACATAACGCCTGAATTTATGTTGCAAAAATTACTATCGTATCAGAAACACGTCTGAAGTTATACTCAACAACTTCAAGTGCGTTACGTTTAAATTTCTTAGAAATCAGTCCGACTGGATCATGATCCGAGAAATTTCAATCATGGTGAATTATCATAACATGAAAATATAATATTTTCCCCAAATCATGATCCGTTTTGCTCATTTCAAGAATCAGAATTTTGCCCGTGTAGAGAATTCCACAATTTGGTCCTTCTAAAAGGCAGAAATGAATCCTGTACAGCATCTTGATAGTTTCTTTCAATGAAATATACAAATCCGAAATGAGATAATCGATGTCAAAAATAGTTTAAAATTTTAGTAGTGAAAAAGGGAAAAGTTTCGCAATTCACACAATTGATCAACTATCGATTCGAACTCGAACGTGTAAAGAAATCGTGTCAGTTTTATTCGAATTCACGACATCCAGTTATGTCTCTGACATTACACACACGTACTTTTTTTTGTCAGGGTTTGGGCGCAAACCCTCTGTAGACAACAAGTATCCCAGAAACGAAATTTCCTCGACGCTAAAGTGAGATTTCTCTAAATTTATAACCAGATTCACCGAGGTCAATCGGTGAGCTACTTCTTTTAATAATCGCACGTGCTCGTCAAATGTTTCGGTGACGATTACGATGTCGTCCAAGTAGACGAACACGTGTGGCTCCAGTTCGCCATGCTCCAACACCTGATCCATTAATCGGGACAAGGACTGTTTACTAAACCGAAAAGTAGTCTCGTAAACTAAAACAATCCTTTACCTTGAATGCTGAAAGCCGTAAATTTGCGGGAATTCATCCCAGCGGTATTTGTAAAAATGCTTCAGATAAATCAATTGTGCTCATATATCGCGCTTGAGATAATTGACTCAAAATTCTTCCAGTGTGTGGCAAAGGATAGGCGTCTCGTTCTGTGCGCTCATTAATTTTACGCGCATCCAGACAAAGCCTGACCTTTCCAGAAGGTTTAATAACTGGAACGACGTTTGACGACCAGTCGGAATAACATCGCTCAATAATCCCGAGTTTTAACATTCGATTTAATTCGTCACCTACTTTTTGTTGTACTTTAGGTGAAAGAGTATAAGGGTATTGACGAGACGCTGGAATGTTTTTCCGATCGTCCTTCATGATTAGGTGATGATCAATTAGTGAAGACAACAAAAGCTCATCGTGATTGGCTATTTTTAAATACGATTTTACTTCTTCGAGCTGATTTCGTTCTTCATCTGATAAAGATGGGGTTGATTGTGAGCTAGAAACTTGACTAAGAGTCTCCCGTTCATCTGTATTTATTTCACAAGTTTGAACCGGGCGAATATGGAACTTATTCCAAAAGGTATGCCTAAAATACAACCCAAAGCTAAATTTTCGATGATTAAAGTAGAAATAATCTTGGTTTTGTTATCGAAAGTAAACGGAATGTACAATTATCCCAAAATATTTAACTGAGTTCCATTCACTGTTCGAATCTCTATAGGAGTTCGAATACGCCGTAGTGTGGGACTTCCTACTTGTTTTTAAATTTTGTCACTGATCAGAGATAGATTGCTTCCCGAATCTAGCAATGTTTTGATTTGAAGATTGTAAAGATTAACGGTAGCATACAGTCGATTATCATTGGGACCATTCGAAGAAATAACCAAAATAAACGGTTCCATATTATCGTACATTTCATCTCTGGTAGGTACCCAAAAATCGGTTGGAGCGGTTTGTTGAGAAAATGAATTTACGCGGAGATTGTTGACGACCGGCGAATTTCGGTCGAATGCGTAGGGAAAATGCTGAGTATCAAATCCCTTAAAACCACAGACTCTACAAATCAATTCTCAACATTGCTCAAGAGAATGGTTCGAATAGAGACAAAACAAGCACAGGTTCACGTCAGGAGGGATGTGAGCTGCGACTAGAGCATCTAGGGACCTTGTTTGTCGCGAACTGCCTTCCTGGGGATCTGGTTCTTTTTCTTTTGCGTTTTTGTTAGATGGGAATATTTTTGAGTGTCCCGATCAGATCGATCCTAATTTGGCTTGTGGTTTCCATTAGATTGTTTGGTAGAGTCTAGTACTTGACTAGTATTTATTCGTATTATTCGCTCTTTTGAATTTTTGTTTTCCCGCTTCGTCGGTTCCACTTGTGTAACGACGCTCACGGATTTTTTTGAACCAAACATCTTGTTATAAAGAGAAAAGTTTTAAGCACCTATTTGACGACCTGCACTATCAATTTGTTGAAGTGTGTCAGTTGGTTTCCAAAGCAGAAGTTTCTTGTAATCACCAAGCATGTTGCGTTTCAGGAAGTCCATTTTTTCCGAATCGTTCATATGAGTGGTCATGGACCTAAGTAGTTTTTCCATATCGAAACAATAATCTTGAAAAGTTTCCGAGCGTTGTTGACGCCTCTGATAAATTCTAGAGCGCACTAGAGAATCTAACTCTGGATGCGCAAATGATTTTCTGAGTTCGTCAACTAAATGGTTAGAGTTTCTTAGAAGTCCTCTGGAGCTGGTGGACATATATACCAATTTAAGGCAGGTCCAGTAAAAAGATGAAACGCTGAGTCGAACAATTCTTCTTCTGAGATTCTCTCAGATAATGACAATTGTTGAAAGAACACCAAAAATTCGTTAAGACCGCTGCCTTGGTGGGTACCAGCATATTTTTCAAGCTTCCATTTAAAAACTGGTAAGGATTTATGACTGTAAGATTGTCTCGATGAGACTGGAATACTGTTGATAATTGTTGTTGGTATCGGGAAGGTAGGAACCGTAGGTACCTGTCCTTTAAGGAAATCACCACGAAGATCGTAAAAACGTATCCTTAAGGTGACCATGGAAGCGAGCCACAAATGGCTACCAAGAAACCGCCAACCATCCCAATCCACCTTCCGCTATTTTGCCCTGCTTTTGATGTAAACAAACCATGAAAAACATTTTTTTCTACGCGTAGGGGTAAATATATTGCGTAGAATTGCTACTGCAGTTTGGTGACATAATCACTCATCGTATTGATATATGTTTATGATAAACTATCAACTCTGAAGAATGATTTGTGCAAAACTTTTTCGGACCTTTATTAGAAGGTTTCTTCTTAGAATGTTATTATTTTTCACTCACCTCAAGAATTCAACTGCTGATTATAGCTCTGTGACATAAGTCAGCTTCATGAAACTCTTTTGAGTTGTTCTTCACTGGTAAACTTATCCTCTGTTCTAAACATTTTATTATCAAACCTTTGAATAACTCACAGTTCTGGTTTTGAAAATTTTCCAAAAATCCACGATAAAAAGTTTGTCGGCCTGCTCTAGTATTGGTAATACCACCCTTTTATATTGGCAGTGATGCCATACATAATTAGAGAAAAAAACCTTGAAATGCACTGAAAATGGCAATATATTCAATTAGTCGCACATTGATATAGTTAAAATTACGGATCAAAACTACTTTCGTAAGTCACCATCTAAAATTTCAATATTTAAAAAAAAAACGATACCATTTGGTTAATTTCAATTTCAAGCACTGCTTCCCCTCCTAGTTATCCGCAACCCTGTTGTCTTATTTACCGTCGCTATGGAATGCAAAAAATAAACAAACAGTTCAAGTATTGCAATCTTTTCAAAATGCCTCGTCCATCTAAGAAAAAGAAAGCAGCGCTCATTCGCGAAAATCAATAGGAAAATAGATGGAATACGTTGATAGAGTGTGTTTTGGGTAGTGAGTATGTGCGGGACTAATCAGTTCAAACAGTGGAAGAACTGCCAGAAGTGCCAGTTCAAAACAATACCACAGAATTTAGAAACTGTACTGGATCCAATAATTTGGTATCAATAGGTAAAGTTCTAAAATATTTTCGTCAATATATGAAATTATATCCTCAAATTTGCATGATAAATCTTTTCAGAGCAAATAGCCGATTTATCATCAAGCCCTCTCGTCAAGTGCCACTTAACTGTTCTCTGGGTGAGGTTGCTTCCCTATCCGAAAACGATGAAGTTGTCGACAAAATGGAAAATGTAGAATTTGTTAGTTTGTATTTTTTGAATATGTGAGCTTCATATTCAAAAATTGAAATAATACAAAAAGCCATTGCAACAGAGTTTGTTCTGATTTCGTGTGGTGTTACTATACTTAATCATCAATGTAAAAGCTTCCTTTTTACTTTGTTATGTAAGAAAAATGCCTAGAACCAAACGAAGGTAAATATCAACTATCTTCTTTGGCACAATCATTATATTCTTTTGATCACATGATTGCTATTTGTTAACTCCAGAATTAGCATGAAGATGAGATAAGTCCACTCTGTTCTGCTAGGTGATTTGAATAGTTTCAATGTTTACATTTTGTTCTTGCAACTGTATTCCTTTCAGCACACAAATATTATTATTTCATTCTCCTCTACTCACAAATACTATTACTATATGAAAAAGTATTGTTTTGCCAATACTTTAACATTTATTTTCCTTGGCTTCTGTCCATGGTCACCTTAAATCACACACATTTGCAATTACGTCGCTATCCATGACGCTAGTGATGTATATGACCTAAACCTACCGAGATTGCTAATTCAAAAATACAGAGCAAAACTAGATCAGTAATTACTACCTACTATCATTCGCAACAGTAATCGAGTTCTTCCACGCTTCAGCTGCGGTGGCAAAATGTAATCAAGAAATAAGTCTCCGTCAAGGTCAATGAGAAGCACACCACACTTTTTAAACAAATGAACTGGACGTTTGATCCGAGAACGATAGTTGCAGCGTGTGCTGTTCTTTCGGCACTGAGTATTTAATTAAATCAAACGGACTGTTCTGTTTACCCACTAATGAAATGAGTAATGCACAGCAGAAAACCGACCAAACCGAATTTGTGAGTCTCCCCTAAACGCGGGAAGAATTCTGGAGAAGTAAGAATTTTTCTATTTTGTAGGATCGCCAATTGTAATTTATGGCCGGCTAGCTTAGTCACGAGACCCTTCTCGTTGTCACAGGGTCGGCAACCGCGATAGAGAAACTTACGAAGAGACACTCCAATCTCAACTTGGCCACGACCCGAGAGCAATCGTACGGGGCACGCAAGAAATGCGGCAACAGGACAATATTACGTACCGTTGAATTTAAGAATTTATTCAGGATATATGAAGCAATTAAAGAAATAAAGAAATTATAAAAACCTTCACCCACTGGTCGTCGCGACGATGATGGCGGAATCCTCGTGATGATGTCGAATAGGGTGAATGGCTGCCGACTACCTCTGGTCGGACTCCTCGTAGTTTTTCACGTAGCACTATCTCCGATGGAAACGATCGCGGGTGGAGAGACTCGCTTTAGTGCGAGTTTTACTATTTGCCCGGATTATGGATATCGCTTTTCCGCACTTTAATTCCGTACTTCCCGGCGTTAACAAAGGTACTTTTATCGCGAGTTTTATCGGATACCCGTCTCTGGGGTGACGCTTCTGGACGCCCACTCTTATCCCGCAAATCCGAGCATTTTTCACCAGACAGAACGATGGCACTTACGAGGTATTATTTTATTTGAGATCACTAACGATCGACCTCCGCGAAGAATCACACACTTATTTTTTTAAATTAACGACGCCTTTAGCAGTCGGACTTTTAGGGTTTCACTTAATTGACTTATTTTTCAATTGGTCACCAGAACAAAACAGGACGCGAATTAAACAGATCAGGGCTTTTATAGCCAGTGGGTTTGCTCTTCGGATGTTGGGCCGACACAATAGCCCTCGCTCGGCAAACAATATTTTATTCTTCGGCAAATCATGCGATCATCTGAATTGCCGCTCGGTCGTATATTTCGGCCCGTATATCGTACAGATTGGAATCTTCGATGTTCTCAATACGCCTGAAACCAGAGAGTCCCCTACCGTCCCTAAACTTACAGCTTCGAAATTCGAAGTTAGTTACTCACCTAACTAGCTTCTGATTGGTTGTTGGTATTAGCAAATGGTCCCACTTGACGACACATGGAATATTTTTGCCGCTCTGCTAGCATTCAAGATTGTTCTCTTTTTCTCGAACTAACATGATAACGAAATACTAATACCAACGCCGTATGCTCTCGATCGTATGAATGGTCTCACTAGACGGTAAAATAGTTCTTTTTACCGTTCTGTCTGCAATTTGGATCTATTGTTATTATGTTTTTTCAAATGCAACGCTACGACGATTTACACGTTCTCGAGCCGTTTACACCGTTCATTCTGGACGGTTTGTATGCACTCAAAACTATCGTTGGTACACAACACGCGTCGCGCAGCAATGCCGGGACTCAATCTCGAGCAGGTACGTAACGGAATGGCAGCTTGGTGCGGCGACTCTCAGAGATGGCTGCATTAATATAAGGTCCGCCATAAGTAACACTGCTGCAACCGTACTAGGTACGAGGTTATCGAATCGAGGAAATGACTGGCGAATGTCAGCAGTTGTTCGAAGAGAAGAATGCAGCAAGGGCGAGGATGCTGCACCACCGCATGAGAGCGAAGAAGGAACTATACATACAGGTGCGGAACAGAAAAAGCACCACCAGGAAGATCTAGATCGCGAAGCGAAGGCACTGCTGCATCGTGCAAACGATACACCAGAGATATATGACAAGATAAACTGCTCACGTAGAGACTACACGCCACTGACCGAAATGTGCAGAGATACCTGTGGTAACCTACTCTCGAACGAATGTGAGGCGATCGACTGGTTGAAGTGAGCATTTGAATGGCGAAGCAGACGATACAGAGAACGGCACTGGAATCAATCTGGGTGCACGCGCAGCCGACGACGGACTTCCAGCACCTGATTTTTCATAGTCTATAGTCACAATCTTCGGTCATTAATCAAAAACCGGGAACCAGGAAGCCGAAATTAATTTGTTTTTCCGTCTGCTGACAATGACTATCGATTGGAATAGTTTTGAGACAAATTTAGAAATTATTTTACGCGTTTCACCGCTTTTAGAGACAGTATAAATATTTCAACAATCTTCACCCTGTAACTCCGCAACCAAATTTCGGATCTGACAGAACTTCAGGAATTCAATATCCATGAGACCTTTCATTTGAAATTAAGTTCGTAAAAATCGGTCCATCCATCGTTGAGAAAAGTGAGTGAGATCCATTTTGGAATATATGGCCACCATTTCCGGTGCTTTCGGAACCGGAAACCGGGAACCAGGATTGCCGGAATCGGTTTGTTTTATTTGTCTACTGATGATGGCTACCGATTAGAATAATTTCCAGATCAGTTTAAAATTTTTTGTATCGCTCTAAAGGGTATCAAAGGGAGTATCAAATTTTAACACATTTTACCTTTCGCCTTGTAATTTTGGAACCTGAAGTCAAATCGAAAAAAAACTCCGAATCTGAGATAATTATACCTTTCATTTGAATCTAAGTTCGGTCGTCTCTGAGAAAAGATAGTGCACTTATTTTAATTTTCTTTGCACATATTAACCAGTAATTCCGGAATCGGAAGCGGTGATCGAAAAAAAACCAGGAATTTTGTATGTGGTTACAGGACCTTTCATTTGAATCTAAGTTCATGAAAATCGGTCCAGCCACCTCCAAGAAAAGTGAGTTCAAAAAATTGTTACATACACACACATGTACACATACAGGCATTTTGCGTACTCGACGAACTGACTCGGATGGTATATGACATTCGGCCCTCCGGGCTTCGGTTCTAAAGTAGGTTTTCACAGTGATTGCATAACCTTTCTATATGAGAAAGGCAAAAAGTAATTCGCCTTTATTCGTAGAGGTAAGTATTTTGTTCAGTTATGTTTTTTTTTATTTTCAGGATTTGGAGAGAGTGCGCCTGTTTTTTTCGGGAAAAAGATGGTAGCTATAACTTAATATCTTCAAAAACGAAGCTTTGAAGAATATTTATGCTACTTACGTGAAGACTGGAAACGTGAGTAGGAAAACATTCTGGATATTTCATTTAATCCGTTTCCTTTGAATTATTAGTGCAGTATGAGTCAGAAAATAATGAAATTCTTACATTTTTAATTCCATTGAGGCTCATCTTTTCTATCAACTTTAAACATAACCTGTATTAACATAAAATGTTCGTAGAAGATTAAGCTTCCGCTTCGCTCAATATGTCAGTCATTTGCATGTATGACCGCTTCTAGAAGACGTTGTCATGTTGTCCCTTAACCACATTTGTATTTTCTTCGACGTGTGAGCAGGGGCCCTGTCCTACTAGAACACAATATTTTCATCTATTGCTTGTTAGATAGCTATTACCGTGCGGAATCGAAGTCTACAATAGAATTCTGTTTTAAAGGCAATTGTGACAGATATTGTCAAAAAATTGTAAATTGTGACATACAACTTCGTATAACTCAAAAAGTAAACATTCAATCTCAAAACCATTCAATAGCGTTCAGGGTGACGGAGAGAACTTTCATTTGTGACTAGTTTGATCAAAATTGGTCCAGTCATCTATGAGATCTCGACCTCTTTGTTGACAACACACACACAGACCCACAACAACAACAACAACAACACACACACATACACACATACACACACACACTGACATTTGCTCTGTTCGTGGAGCTAAGTCGATTGCTATATAACACTCGGTCTTCCGCCGGCCTCGGAAAATTTTTCTAAAGTTTGAGTGAATTCTATACCAATTATTTATATATATATATATATATATACATATATATATATATATATATATATATATATATATATATATATATATATATATATATAGATATATATATATATATATATGTATATATATATATATATATATATATATATATATATATATATATATATATATATATATATATATATATATATATATATATATATATATATATATATATATATATATATATATATATATATATATATATATATATATATATATATATATATATATATATATATATATATATATATATATATATATATATATATATATAGATATATATATATATATTTATATTTATATATATATATATATATATATATATATATATATATATATATATATATATATATATATATATATATATATATATATATATATATATATATATATATATATATATATATATATATATATATATATATATATATATATAGAATACCTGTTTTAATCCACCTAGTGATGTCATGAAGCCTTTCTCATATTACTAATATTTTCAGATATATCACCAGAAGGTTTTGTGAAGAATTTTTTTTTCAATCTTGAATAAAATAAGAAAGTTTCTTTGGGTATAAACTAACATAACCTTTTCGAATTGTAAACAGTTGTGTCAAGTTGATAAGATATTTTTCTTTATTTTGCATCGTCGCACTAAATGATACACTTTTATAGTTCTGGAACCGGAAATCGAATCCGGATGAAATTAAACAGAAACCTTTAAGAGTGTAGGAACTTTTATTTGAGCCTGTTTGTGGAAATCGATCAAATCATCTCTGTGAAAATTGAATGAGTCTCGTTTTAAACTTTTTGACTACTACTTCTGGTACTTCTGGAACCAGGAACTTGGAATCAGTATAACCAAAGTCGGTTCGTTTAGTAAGTAACTAATATAGCCTACAAACTGAATCAATTTTAAGCCAAATCTAGAAGAATTTTACCCTTCGTCGCTCTAAATGACGGTGTGAAATTCAATAGCAACCTACAGGATTACGAGATTGTTTTTATGAGTGACATTATTTGACACATACTCACACATAGCCACATACATAGCTCAGCTCGATGAACTGTGTCAAATAATATAGAACACTTAGCCCTCTGGGTCAATTTTTACAAGTCAATTTTTCAAGTGATTGCATAAACTCTCTATATAAGAAAGGCAATAGGTGTTCTTTTATAGAAAAGCATCGTTATCGTGATGTTGTAATAACACTAAAAAGTAGATACAAATTGAATAAAAGGATTAGAAATTTACATATTTTTCACTTGAAAATTATAAATTTCAATGTGGCAACCCTGCACGCTATACGAAATTGAACAAAGCACGGTGTGAATGGAGCAAAGCCGCACGTACCGTCGCGTACCAGTTTTGCATCGTCATTATTTTTTATTATAGAGGTTTTAACATTGTTGTCATTCACCTCTTCGGACCAGAAAAGTTTTCTGACCCTATGTGCGGGGTTGGGAATCGAACCCAGATGGGCAGCGTGAAAGGCATCAACTTACCCATCACGCTATACCCGTTCTCCTGCATCATCATTTTGAATTTGAATGTTTTGACACTCATCGTCCTATAATTTCGGAACTGGAAGTCGGATCAGGATGAAATTGCACATTATATTTAAAGACAATGAGAGCTTTAATTTAAATCATAAATCGTGTAAAACGGCTTAACCGTTGCTGAGAAATCGACGGGAGTTCCGTTGTTGAAGATTTTCTTCACTATCACCGGTGCTTTCGGAAGGACTAGTAATCCCAAAGTAGTTTGATATAATCACTAACTGATAAGATCCGTCAACTAGATCAATTTAGCAGTAAGTTTTATAAAAATGTGCACCTCGTTTCGCCATCGCTTGTGAAAAAATACTCATGAAATTGAAAATTTTTACCAATCGCACTGTAATACCGGAACCGGAAGTCGGATCTGGATAAACATTTCGGGGTTGCAGTTATTTGCATTTTAGTTTGTGAAAATTGGTCAAGAAATTTCCGAGAAAATTGATTGCATATTTTTTAATAAATTTTCACATATTTCCTTGTAATTCTGGAACCGGAAGTGGGATCCAAATAAAACGCAGGAAAATTGTATAAGGCTATAAGACTTTTCATTTAAATCTAAGTTTGTGAAAATCGGCTCAGCCATCATTGAGAAACGTGTGACTTTTATTTTTTATTTTTTTGGTGCATATCACCCTGTAATTCCGGAACCGGAAGTCGGATCCATATGAAACTCAGGAACTTTGTATGGAACCTCCAGACCTTTCATTTGAATTCAAGTTTGTAAAAATCGATTCAGCCATCTCTGAGAAAATTGAGTGACATTATTTGTCACACACACATACACACACACATACACACACAGACATTTTGTGATCTCGACGAACTGAGTCGAATGGTATATGACACTCGGCCCTCCGGGCCTCGGTTCAAAAGTCGTTTTTCACAGTGATTGCATAACCTTCCTATATGAGAAAGGCAAAAATAAAACGGGGTCCATTTTTTTGCCATCAGAAGTAACTAATCCAAACATCATCACACCTGCTGAATGCTTGGTCTGAAACGTGAATTTGAGGTACAGTTACATCAGATGCTTTCTTCGAACTTATATATCGGTTGGTGCGACTGTTGGACACGCTGTCGACAGTAAATAGCTTCTCGTCCGTAAAGGGAATGACGGTGGACCTCTTCTTCAGATTACTGAACAGTTTTTTGCTTCGCTCCACTCTCAGTAGTCTAGTCTGGTAGTAGTCAGTAATCAAATGTCTTTTAACTCGAGCTCTAGATTTTCTCTTTAAGTTATATTTCACAACTCTTTTTACCATTGCTTCTGATACATTAGCCTGCTTAGCCATTTTCCTCATGCTCCGAACGGGATAATGAGTCACTTTCATTTTAATGAATTTCAATAACCCTGGCGTTCTAACAGATCGCTTACGACCGCTTCACTTCCAGGTTTGCCAGGCACGAAATACAGTATCCTTGAACATTTTACAAAAGCCATTATATCTGAAACTGATTTCTGGGCGTGAAGAAATTTAAGGATGACAACTTTGTCGTACATTTTTCATAAAATCTTCCTTAATATAAATAAATTCAAATATACCCATTTAACTGACATCTGTAGTCAAATTTTGTAACATTAGGTTGAGTGATTTAAGCGGTAATGTAGTTTTAGTGAGACTCTCAAAATTTCCTGACGCATACTGTATCGTATCTAAGAAAGCCATTTTTTCGTTATCTTGCCAACCTGGTGTCTCATTCAGTAAAAACCATTCAAGGAAAGAGGTTGTGTTTCGATTGTACTGGCTCGTGAGTTAACGGTTGCTACCGAGAAAATTCTAAGCTTCAGGTAGTTAAACTGCTCATAGCAAACGCAATATTCGGGGCGTTTCCCGACTGGAAAGCTAGCAACGAAGGCCATCCCGTTCATACGCACAGAGGTATAGAGACACAGAGGTGCGAGAGCATAGAAGTGACGAGTCACAGAGGTGCCATCGCATAAAGGTGCGAAGATGAAGGGGTGCAAAGGCACAGAGGTGCTAAAGCAACCCAGTGCTGATCTACCAGGTACCAGAATTTGTACGCTGCGTAGGATCAAATGAGACGACATATATCGCGAGGTGGCTACACTGCAAGCATCACATTTGAACGCCACCAAGAGCAAAAGCACTGTACCTGGGGTCAGGTACAGACAGCACACTAAGATCAGTGGTGTCCACAACGACGGTAGAGCAACTGAGATAACAGAAAACGACAGAAGACTGCCAATTGGAAATCGTTGGATGAGCTTCACGTCGTTCTTTACGATAAAGGAACAGAGACATCAGCTGCAAAGTAGATGTAATTTAATTTATTGTTTTTATTTCTCTTATATCTGAAATTTTACTAAACATAAGTTTTCATTTTGGTATTATTAATTCACAAAAAAAATGCAATGGATGATCTCATGAAAGATCATCCGAATCCGATTCCGGATACTAGTAAGATCTTAAATACTCCGAGGGCTAAACATTATCAACAGGGTACCACTGGGCCATGGATAGTCTATCTTTGAAAAAAAAGAAAAGATTTTAAATTTGATGCAAATTACAAAGGACTCATATTTCTCTGAAGTTAAAGAAATATATAAAGTTAATAGCGATAAAATTCGAGTTGTTGTCAACGACTTGAAACAGGCAAACGATGTTATAACTTGTAAATTATTTGCTGTTGAATATAGAGTTTAAATTCCATCGAAGGAGGTGGAAATTGACGGTGTTGTGACTGAAGCAAGTCTGACAGCCGATGATTTACTTAAAAATGGAGTTCGTCGTTTCAAAAACTCAATGCTTGAGGGAGTTAAGATACTCGAGTGCAAGCAATTGTACTCAGCATCTATTGTCGATGAAAAAATGCCTTATCGTTCCTCAGATTCGTTTCGCGTAACATTTGCCGGATCTGCGTTGCCTAGCCATGTCTATATCGATAAAATTCGTCTTCCTGTTCGGCTTTTCGTACCGCATGTTATGAATTGAACGAACTGTAGAAAAATTCGGGCATACAGCTTCTTACTGTAGTAATAAGTCCAAATGTATCAAATGTCAAGGGCCATAATAATAATTATAATCTTTGCGATATAGATGTTGAAAAAAGTACTGGTGTGTAATGTCAGAGACATAACTGGATATCGTGAATACGAATAAAACTGGCACTCTTTCTTTATACTTCCGAATATCAGTTAGTTGATCGATTGTGTTAATTGTGCAAGTTTTGCCTTTTACACTACTAGAATTTGAAACGATACACCCAAACTACAGTACAGATTAGTTGCATCGAACATTCTGCAACACAAATATTACAAAATAACCAGTCTAGTCTTTATGATAAAATATTGGTGATTTTGGAAAGAACCTCTTATGAAGGCGTGCGTGAAGGGCCAAATTGTATAATTTTCTAAAATATTAAACACTGATTGGATATAAACGATTTTGAACACTGTTGCGAATTTAGAACTGTGAAAATTGCACAAAAAACTGATCATATTATCTTAGATTAGCACTGCACTGCTAATTTTAATTTTTGATTTACAAAGAAGCAATCTTTATAGTTCTTTAGGTAACATTTAATGCCATTAGAAAGGCTGATTTTGCATAATGTTCCACATTGTTGTCCATTTCCCGTTCTATGCAAACGACCACCAACAGGATGATGTAATCGATCTTCTTCGAAGGGAAACTGGCTCTGCGACCTGAGCGTTTGAAGTTTTGTACAACGCAAAAGGTCTGCTTTCATTGACGACTGCTCCACCTGACGGCTGAAGTCCAAATGAGAGTTGCGACCTGAGCGTTTGAGGTTTTTAACCACGCAGAAAATGCACTCTCCGAAGCTGCTAGTCCCACGACGTCTGCTTCCGTCCAACGCACAAAAAGAAATGATCGTTTTTTGACCAGGGTTCCCGTTTTATACGCAGTCAGTTTAAAATATGTGCCTGACTACCTCAAAATCGTTGTCCTTGCGCGAAAAAGCCAAACAAAAGTAAAGAGTTTTCCGCGTTGTTTTCAAAATTTGAGAAAACTTAATTTTTGAGTTGTTTGTGGTCATCTCACACTGTTCAAAATATTATCCTAATTTCCTGATCATATTTTTGATGAAATGGTGAAAGAATTATGTTGCTACCGTTAATACAAGCCGAGATATTCACGATTAAGTTCTGCCCATTCTTCCATATGGCTAATTTTGAAAAGGCACCCCATAGTAAAGTAAGTCGTATTCACGACAAAATGTGTTTATTGTGAGGAGAGTCCTCAAGATGATCTTTCAGTATGCGCTGCATTTAAGTTGCGTAAGGACACAATGAAGCTTTCTTTAAAAGCACGGTCTAAGCGCACATATGCAGAAATGCTTAAAACGGTCATACATGTCTACCCTGTGGAAACCGAAAACGGTTTTTCAAATCTTGCGGAGCCAGAGGAATCTGACTCTAACGGAAATAGTGAAGATACCTCGCTTGTCACTCCTCAAGGGTCTGCTAAGAGGAACCAAACCACAAAATACCAAAAAAGACACCTAAAATTACACCTTCAAAAATGGTCCGCGTGTTAGAACTAAAAACTGTGCCTCCTGGTTTGTCAAATTCACAAACCAATTCAAGAACTAGCTTAAGAAAAGACAATATTCCAGTGGGCTCCGTTTCACATTCAATAGTAGAATGGATTTTCGCAGCATTTAATATTGCTGAACCTCTAAAGACCATCATAACGGCATTCCTTCCAATAGCTAGAACTTTTTCGAAACAGTTATCAGCTCAATGGCCAGATCTCTTCCTCTCTGTATCATTTGATGGATAATTTATTATCCGCCGCAAATGATTCAATCACTGTCCTGCAGTGGAATTGTCGAAGCATCATGCCAAAACTTGATTCATTTAAAGTTTTGTTGCATAGTCAAAAATGTGATGTATTTGCTTTGTGCGAAACATGGCTTACATCAATCATAGCCATGAATTTTAATGACTTTAACATTATACGTCTCGGTAGGAACTTTTTGACAAAAAATATTGACTGGATAAAATACCAAAGTAATATTTCAAGTGTCTTATCTTCAATGGAAGAGCTCCCCCCACTTGAAGAATATGACTTCCTCGTTTGTTTGATTCTGGAGGCCGCAGAACAAGCCCAAACCAAACGATTTCTTGGTCTATCGTCTAACAGAAGGCCTCCAAACCCTTGGTGGGACAAAGAGTGCTCAGATGCTAAGCACGCGAAACAAAATGCTTTCAAGACGGAGGAGGAACCAAGTACAAGAGCATACTTCGGGCCAAGAAATGTAATTATTGGAGACATTTTGTAGAAGGTTTGTCAAGAGAAACCTCAATGAGCACTCTTTGGAATACGGCCAGACGAATGAAGAATCGTAACGTAGGAAATGAGAGTGAGGAATACTCGAATCGATAGATATTTGATTTTGCGAGGAAAGTTTGTCCAGATTATGTTCCTATGCATTGCATTATTAGGGAATCTTTTCTAAATAATGGTTCCATTGATAGCCCCTTTTCAATGATGTAATTTTCCATAGCACTCATGTCTTGTAAGAATAACGCTCTTGGGTTGAACAGAATTAAATTCAACTTGGTGAAGAGTCTGCCAGACCTCACAAAAAGACGTTTGTTGGAATTGTTCAACAAGTTTCTTGAGCAAAATATTGTTCCATCTGACTGGAGGCAAGTGAAAGTTATCGCCATTCAAAAGCTGGAGAAACCAGCTTCCAATCACAACTCATATAGACCCATTGCGATGTTGTCCTGCATCAGAAAATTGTTCGAAAAAATTATTCTTCGACATCTCGACACTTGGGTCGAGATGAGCGGTTTGTAGTCTGATACTCAGTTTGGTTTCCGTAGAAATAAAGGGACAAATGATTGCCTTGCATTACTTTCGTCTGACATCCAAATTGCTTTCGCTCAAAAGCAACAAATGGCATCTGTATTTTTAAACATTAAAGGAGCATTTGATTCAGTTTCCATTGATGTTCTTTCAGACAAGCTCCACCAACATGGACTCCTAGCGGTTATAAATAATTATTTGCACAACCTTTCGTCAGAGAAACGCATGCGTTTTTTTCACATGCCGATATTTCAACATTCAGAATTAGCTACATGGGTCTACCGCAAGGCTCGTGCCTCAGTCCGCTCCCTTATAATTTTTATGTGAATGACATTGACAGCTGTCTAGTAACACCTTGTACACTAAGACAATTGGCAGATGATGGAGTAGTTTCAGTTACTGGAGCGAAAGCTATTGATCTGCAAAAACCATTGCAAGATACCTAGATAACTTGTCCGTTTGGGCTGTTCATCTGGGTATCGAATTCTCTGCGGAGAAAACAGAGCTGGTCGTCTTTTCAAGAAAGCATGATCCCGCGAAGCTTCAGCTTCATATGGGAAGAATGATCCAACAGGTTTTGACTTTTAAATACCTTGGGGTGTGGTTTCATTCCAAATGCACGTGGGGAGGACACATTAGGTTTCTGATAACAAAATGCCAACAAAGAGTAAATTTTCGAATTCAATATCTTTGTTTGCGAATTGCTTTAGGCTGCATACATTCGACACATACAATGAGTCTTGAAGTTCTGGCGGGAGTTCTTCCATTGAAAGATTGTTTTTGGGAGCTTTCATCGCTACTGCTAAAAAGATGTGAGGTGCTGAATCCCCTGGTTATTAATAACTTCGAAAGGCTAGTTGAGCTTCAATCTCAAACATGATTCATGTCAGTATATTTTAACCATATGTCACAGGAAATCAACCCTTCAAGATATATTCCTATCCGTGTCAGCCTCCTAAATGTCCCTGACTCAACTTTATTTTTCGACACGTCCATGCAGCGCGAAGTGCGTGGAATTCCGGAACACCTACGCTCATTGGAAATCCCGAAAATATTTACAAGTAAGTTCAGGCCTATTGACTCTAAGAAAATATTTTACACGGACGGATCACGAATTGAAGAGGCTACTGGGTTTGGTTTATTCAACAATAATGTTTCGGTTTCGTTTAGGCTTCAAGAACCTGCATCTGTTTATATAGCAGAGTTAGCAGCAGTTCATTATAGTTTGAGTGTAATCGTCACATTATCTCCAAACCATTATTTTCTTTTCACAGATAGTCTGAGTGCAATTGAAGCCATTCGCTCAAACGCTGCTGCAAAAAAATGAATCTTTTCTCTTACTCAAAATAAAACAGTGCCTGAACGTCATATTGAATAATAATTATCAAATCACAATAGTTTGGGTCCCGGCTCATTGCTCCATTGCAGGCAATGAAAGAGCCGATATTTTAGCCAAACGTGGTGCTATTGAGGGTGAAATTTATGAGAGACCGATTGCTTTCAACGAATTCTATATCGCGACTCGCCAAAGAACACTAGCCAGCTGGCAAACTTCTTGGGATAAAGATGATCTGGGTCGGTGGATGCACTCAATTATTCCTAAAATATCGATAAAGGCATGGTTCAGGGGACTGGATGTGAGTAGACATTTCAATCGTGTGATGTCCAGACTCATGTCCAATCACCACACGTTAGATGCACATCTCCTTCGAATTGGACTTTCCAAGACTAATCATTGTGCTTGTGGCGAAGGTTACCGCGATATTGACCATGTTGTTTGGACGTGCGTGGAGTATCGTGATGTCAGATCTCAACTAATAAATTCCTTGCGTACCCAAGGTAGACTATCCAATGTCCCAGTTCGCGACATTCTGGCTTGTCGTGACGTTCCTTACATGAAACTTCTTTATTATTTTATTAAGTCCATTGGAGTTTCAATTTAAATTTCATTTAATGTTAGACTGTTTTCTCTTCCATGAGTTCAACCAATAGCCAGCTATCTTATATTAAATAAAAGTGATGAACTGATACAAACAATCCTGAAATAGTTATAAGATCATGTACAAAATAAATGAATTTCATTTAATGTAATTTATAATAGCAACTTGCTTGATAAAACCAGTGTTTAGATTAACTAATGAATACCAACATACTAATATGATATAATGTATTAGGTTTAAAGTATTGTGGATGCCACGGCGAAGAAAAACTTATGTATATTGCCTATGAAATAAACGTATTTATGAAAAAAAGCTGGTGTCCATTAGGTAGGACCAGATGCATCGACCCAGATAATGTACACTTTTTCGCTAACACTGGTAAAAACCGAGCTGATATTCTACCATTAAATTAGTCCGGCAAGCAATGTTGCTCGAATAACAAAAATGCAACGAACGCCAATGGTCATCGTTCGCTTCCCTTCGCCGTTTTCGATAATCGTTCAGGTATTCGGACTTGTCCGTATATTCGGATGCGAACGAAGCCGACGCTGCTTTGTTGCTCGCACGAAGATCTATTCCTTACAGTTGTTATTTGCATTGAACATACCCCCGAATGACTTAACGCGAATATGGAACGTATATTCATACAGCGATGGCTTGGTTCCTTTTAGTTCTGAATATCTGTTCCTTGCCCTGTCGGGTTGGGGTTCGGTTTTTTGTAGTACCCGCAGTGCCTTACGGCGGGTTTTGATGGCGTCGGCCACCTCGGGGCACTACCGGTGGATGGCTCGCTTCGCAGCTTTTTTACCGATGTTAGGTATGGTTATGTGGGCGGCTTGGTTCATTATTAGGCCTAGCTCTGTGGCGGTGTACTCTCTGTTAGGATCTATGTTGATTGATACGAGGCGTTCGTATTCGGACCAGTCCGCTCGTTCCGTGATCCATCGCGGTCGTCGTGAGGGTGTTGGTTATGAGAAATGGCAATGGAAAATTGGTCGCTGTTGGCAGGATCATTGAGGACCTCCCAAGAGCATAATCTGGCTACTGATGATGAAGCTATGGAGATGTCGATTGCTGATTCGGAATTTCCGCGAGTGAAGGTAATTCTGTCGTCGTTTAGTATTATTGCGTTGTGATCTTCGATAGTTTCGATTATTTGGTTCCCTCGTTGGTTGCTTTGGCGCGCTCACCAACGTTCGTTGTGGGCGTTAACATTCCCCAGGATGAGAAATGGGGGATGAATTTCTTCGATTAGTTTGCGGAATTTGTGGTTTAAATTGGAAATGTTTTGTGGTGGGTGAATCGAAACGACCGCTATTTTAAACGGGTATGTAATCTGTTTAGCAACAGCGATCAGATCTGTCCGCAGTTGAATAATGGTAGAAGGAATGTCCTTACGTATGCCAAGTTGTGTTGTGTCAGGAGGGTGTTGGTTATGAGAAATGGTAATGGGAAAATGGTCGCTGTTGGCAGGATCATTGAGGACCTCCCAAGAGCATAATCTGGCTACCGATGATGAAGCTATGGAGATGTCGATTGCTGATTCGGAATTTCCGCGAGTGAAGGTAATTCTGTCGTCGTTTAGTATTATTGCGTTGTGATCTTCGATAGTTTCGATTATCTGGTTCCCTCGTTGGTTGCTTTGGCGCACTCACCAATGTTCGTTGTGGGCGTTAACATTCCCCAGGATGAGAAATGGGGGATGAATTTCTTCGATTAGTTTGCGTAATTTGTGGTTTAAATTGGAAATGCTTTGTGGTAGGTGAATCGAAACGACCGCTATTTTAAACGGGTATGTAATCTGTTTAGCAACAGCGATCAGATCTGTCCGCAGTTGAATAATGGTAGAAGGAATGTCCTTACGTATGCCAAGTTGTGTTGTGTCAGGAGGGTGTTGGTTATGAGAAATGGTAATGGGAAAATGGTCGCTGTTGGCAGGATCATTGAGGACCTCCCAAGAGCATAATCTGGCTACTGATGATGAAGCTATGGAGATGTCGATTGCTGATTCGGAATTTCCGCGAGTGAAGGTAATTCTGTCGTCGTTTAGTATTATTGCGTTGTGATCTTCGATAGTTTCGATTATTTGGTTCCCTCGTTGGTTGCTTTGGCGCGCTCACCAACGTTCGTTGTGGGCGTTAACATTCCCCAGAATGAGAAATGGGGGATGAATTTCTTCGATTAGTTTGCGGAATTTGTGGTTTAAATTGGAAATGTTTTGTGGTGGGTGAATCGAAACGACCGCTATTTTAAACGGGTATGTAATCTGTTTAGCAACAGCGATCAGATCTGTCCGCAGTTGAATAATGGTAATAATGTCCTTACGTATCCCAAGTCCGACGGTTTGATAGATGTTCTTCCCGGTTTTAGCTTCCCATGTGTAATTGTGTCCAAGCCAGATAGGATTGGTATTATTGATTAATATTTGTAGGTCACCTAGAGAGTTTCATTTGGTTGGTAAACGACTGGACAATGCGTAATTCAGGCCCCAGTGTGGCTCTTAGCCTCTTGTCCAGTAACTCTACCTCCCCGCGGTGCCGGCTGGGGTACAAGCAACCATAGGAAAGATCGGGTAACCAACCCCGATGGGACCTTAGTCGTATGCTGACAGGGAAGGAGGTCCTCTTTAGAGGATGTCGGAGCGTCTGTACTCCTTGTTAGCAGCGGCTTCAAACAGCATCTGTTCTGGTATCCAGCGGCTGACTATGAAATGCTGTATCCCGTCCAGCTAAATCCAAGGTGGCAACCCCAGCAACGGGATCGTCCTAGTGCTAGTTGGGACGTTAAACAGAGCAAGCATGATGATCCTCCGGCGAGACAGGGGGTTGGCGTAGGCCTAATAAACCGCTTGTAAAACATCTATTACAAACAATACAGGAGAAAATGCGACCCGAAACAATGGGCATAGACCCACGCGATGAAATATGGACTACGATTGGAAACTTGGAACATGGAACTGCAAGTCGCTAGGTTTCGCAGGCTGCGACAGGATAATATACGATGAACTAAATCCTCGCAGCTTCGACGTCGTAGCGCTGCAGGAGCTTTATTGGATGGGACAGAAGATGTGGAATAGCGGACATCGAGCGGCTACCTTCGGCTGTGGCACAACGAACGAGCTGAGAACTGGCTTTATAGTGCTGGCCAAGATGCGTCAGCGAGTGATTGGGAGACAGCCGATCAACGCTAGGATGTGTGGGTTAAGAATTAAAGGCCGTTTTTTAAATTACAGCATCATCAACGTGCACTGCCCACATGAAGGGAGACCCGATGACGAGAAAGAAGCGTTCTACGTGCAGCTGGAACAAGCCTATGACGGCTGCCCACGCGGAGACATACAAATTGTCATCGGTGACATAAATGCCCAGGTAGGAAGGGAGGCAATGTACCGACTGGTAATCGGGTCGAACAGCCTGCATGCCGCATCGAATAACAATGGCCAACGGTGTGTGACCTTTGCGGTCTCCCGAGGAATGGTAGTCAGAAGCACCTTCTTTCCCCGCAAGGATATCCACAAAGCTACCTTGAGATCACCTGACCAACAGAGAACCAAATCGACCACGTTTTGATCGAAGGAAAATTTTTCTCGGACATCAACAATGTTCGCACCTACCGCAGTGCGAATATTCATTTCAAAAATCGCCAAGGACTTTAAAGATCCTCATTGCTTGAAGGCATTATATTGCTCACTCGTTAGACCTATTCTTGAGAACGCTTCATCAGTTTGGTTACCGTATCAGCTCTCGTGGTGCATGCGAATTGAACGAGTTCAAAAGCGGTTTGTTCGTTCAGCATTACGGTATTTACCGTAGAGAGATCCCTCGAATCTTCCACCATATCCGGATAGATGTCAACTAATCGGAACCGAATCGCTGTTACGTCGCCGTAAAATACAACAGGCAGTAGTTATTGCAGAACTGAACAACGGAGAAATCGATGCACCGGAATTGCGATTCGAAATTAATTTTCGAGCACCGAACAGAACCCTGCGGAATGGCACTCTACTTCAGCAAGGATTTCATAGAATTAGTTTTGGGTGTAATGAACCGATAACCGCTGCCATTCGATCATTCACTGCTGTAGAAGATCTTTTTGAGTTTGGCGAATCATCCAGCCGCTTCGCTAGTAAAGTAAAACCGACGACACGACCTGCCACTCGTCTATTAAAACTGTATCGCAAATCCAACTACCCCTCAGTAACTCGAAATGTCAGAACGAAATTACTTAAAAATTTGTTAAAACTGGCAACTCGATTTGATAAATTATTGATTTCGAATAACAGATACCTTGGATACTGTCATTCAAAAACATGTTTATGTAGATAAACAAAACTAACTCGGAATCGATGCATACCAGTCGCGCATTTTACTATTGTGTCTAAACACAAGAATCGGCCCTTAAAAGTTAGGTAAAGCGCTATGTTTTTGCGATACGGATATGTTATATTATTTTATTTGCACCACCAGTAATTGTATGCACCGGAAATTTGATACGAAAGCAGTTACTAATCAACTACATCAGCATCTCACACCATTAGAAAAATTAAAAAATGAATTGAAACTATTGCATAGTTTTCATAAAATCTTCAAATTATGCGACTAAGAATTTCTTCTAAGATCGTATCATCAGCATTACTATTTTTTCGCGCAATTGAGACAAACTTTTGTTTTATGACTTTTGCTGACCCTAGAATAGTTTTAGTATGACATCTGGATAAATCTTGGAAAATTCTCTTGAGAAGACTTGAAACGCATCTCCAATAAAGATCTTCATGGAAAACAATCAAGCTTTTAAGCATGATTTAGCAGAGAAATAACATAAATAAATGCATTTTATTGTTACTGATTCAATGTATAAAGGATATTTGAAAATAGATTAAATTTAATACTGGTGTTTCAAATCGACATCACAGAACGCAGCAATTTCATTATCGTTCTTTTCCCATTGATTTAAACTTCTGTAAGGGTTCTTCTAGTATTACGAAATAATGTTTTTGGTCTCAATTGAATGCATAATAAACGAAATAAACATCCTGCTCCACGTTTATTTTTTTTCGAGTTTTAGAAACAGTAATTTTACTTGATTATTAGCAAATACACATTATAAAAAATTCAGTTTCGTCTTATGTCCATTTTATTGCAACAGATTTGGAAATATGTGGCTTCACACAAGAGAATAGATCGCTTTATTCCGAAATTAATCCTTTTTTTCTTGCATTTTCGTTTCAATGGAACGGGATAGTTTTCCAGTTTGTTTGTTTATTTCTATAATTGCGGTTCCTTGACAAATAACGCATAGCAACCAGAACAGTGTTGCCTAAAAAGAATAATTTTATCATTATCAAGGGGCCGCTAAATTTGTGGTAACTGACGGAAAATCACTCACAGACACTTTTTATTTCGATTTTTCTTCGGAGTGCCTGGTCGTGTCGTCGGTAAAACGATCTTCTGTGTTTGGAATATTTTAGTATTTGTTTGTAATTAAAGTATGTGTATTTTGTTTTTAATAATGTAATGTGACTATTAGTTTTAGATGTATTGTGATAATTATTATGTGTTGTTTTTTTAAAAGATGGTGGTTTTTGCGCCCGTTTGAGAATGACATATTTTATGTTCAACTCAAATGGGTTTTTCTTCGCCCATATCCATGTAGATTTCGTATCCGATGGATATTACAATAATAAATAAATAAATAAATAAATAAATAAATAAATAAATAAATAAATGAATAAATAAATAAATAAATAAATAAATAAATAAATAAATAAATAAATAAATAAATAAATAAATAAATAAATAAATAAATAAATAAATAAATAAATAAATAAATAAATAAATAAATAAATAAATAAATAAATAAATAAATAAATAAATAAATAAATAAATAAATAAATAAATAAATAAATAAATAAATAAATAAATAAATAAATAAATAAATAAATAAATAAATAAATAAATAAATAAATAAATAAATAAATAAATAAATAAATAAATAAATAAATAAATAAATAAATAAATGAATAAATAAATAAATAAATAAATAAATAAATAAATAAATAAATAAATAAATAAATAAATAAATAAATAAATAAATAAATAAATAAATAAATAAATAAATAAATAAATAAATAAATAAATAAATAAATAAATAAATAAATAAATAAATAAATAAATAAATAAATAAATAAATAAATAAATAAATAAATAAATAAATAAATAAATAAATAAATAAATAAATAAATAAATAAATAAATAAATAAATAAATAAATAAATAAATAAATAAATAAATAAATAAATAAATAAATAAATAAATAAATAAATAAATAAATAAATAAATAGATAAATAAATAAATAAATAAATAAATAAATAAATAAATAAATAAATAAATAAATAAATAAATAAATAAATAAATAAATAAATAAATAAATAAATAAATAAATAAATAAATAAATAAATAAATAAATAAATAAATAAATAAATAAATAAATAAATAAATAAATAAATAAATAAATAAATAAATAAATAAATAAATAAATAAATAAATAAATAAATAAATAAATAAATAAATAAATAAATAAATAAATAAATAAATAAATAAATAAATAAATAAATAAATAAATAAATAAATAAATAAATAAATAAATAAATAAATAAATAAATAAATAAATAAATAAATAAATAAATAAATAAATAAATAAATGAATAAATAAATAAATAAATGAATAAATAAATAAATAAATAAATAAATAAATAAATGAATAAATAAATAAATAAATAAATAAATAAATAAATAAATGAATAAATAAATAAATAAATAAATAAATAAATAAATAAATAAATAAATAAATAAATAAAAAAATAAATCTATATATATATAAATGGATGTAAGTTTGTATGTTTGTAACGCGATAACTTCGGAACTACTGAACGGATTATTGATTTAATATTATTGTCCGGGATAATGTACGAAAGCTTTCAACCGACACTGTAATTGTATTTCTTTGTTGCATCACAACGAATATGGTAACCGATATGAAATCATTACTTAATTTTGTTTTATAGTGTGTCATTTTTTCATGGACACATTTTGTTACGGTGACCATTTGGCGACTAAAAACAGTCAATGCGAGCACGTCGTGAAAGTTAGTTACGTTGGAACTTATTGTAACTTAGTATGATGAGATGTCAATTCGTAACACTATTTCGACTCCAGTGTAACAATCATAATACGACTTGTTTCGTCGTGTTTGTCATGCGACCAATATGCAGCATCTGTTTCATTTTTATTTTTTTTGGACAAGTTACATGTGCTACTTGGGCAAGTGTCATAAACAAGGGGGGGGTCATGGAAAAATTCATATAACTTGACAAGAATCGATACGTTTTTAGGACCGTAGAACCATTTTGCATACCTTAGATATGACTATATGGGGGGTGGATGTAGCAAGTGCTTTTAAATAGGGGGGTGTAATGTTTAAAACGGCATAATTCCGAAACTACTGAACGGATTGCCACCAAACTTAGCACAGATACTTCTTGCTCTTCTGAGATTGTCATAATCGTATTTCTATGGGGGGAGGGAGCGTAGTAAGTGTTCTTAACAGGGGGAGCTCATGAAAAAATTTGTTTAATTTGACGAGAATCGATACATTTTTAAGACCATAGAAACATTTTGCATATATAAGATA
This sequence comes from Malaya genurostris, assembly GCF_030247185.1. NCBI lineage: Eukaryota > Metazoa > Arthropoda > Insecta > Diptera > Culicidae > Malaya > Malaya genurostris. The sequence goes on from NC_080571.1 coordinate 182,218,782, forward strand.
TGATTATATGAGGGGTGGATGTAGCAAGTGCCTTTAAAAAGGGGGTGTAATGTTTGTAATGGCATAACTCCGAAATTACTGAACGGATTGCTATCCAACTTGGCACATGTACTTCTTGCTCTTCAAAGATGATCATAAGCGTATTTCTATGGGGAGAGGGAGCGTATCAAGTGTCATAACCAAGGAGGGGTCATGAAAAAATTCATATAACTTGACGAAAACCGATATTTTTTGAAGATCTTAGAAGCATTTTGCATACCGTAGATATAATTTAATGGGGGATGGATGCAGCAAGTGCCTTTAAAAAGGGGAGTGTTATGTTTGTAATGGCATAACTTCAAAACTACTTAACGGATTGCTATTAAACCATGTACTTCTTGCTCTTCAGATATAAAAATATTTCCATGGGGGGAAGGAGCGTAGCAAGTGTCCTTAACAAAGGTGGTCATTAAAAATATTATCTAATTTGACGAGGATCGGTACTTTTTGAAGACAATTTTTGCACAACTTATATAAGATTATAAGGATAATCTGTTAGGAGAGGGTGTAGTAAGTGCCTTTAAAAAGGAGTGCAATGTTTGTAACGGCATAACTCCGGAACTATTGCACGTATTGCTATAAATTTTTTTACAGTTATTTCTTGCTCTCCAGAAATAGTCATAAAGGTATTTTTATATGGGAGGAAGCGTATCAAGTATCATTAACAGGAAGGGCCAAGAAAAAAATTCATGAAATTTGACAAGAATCGACAATTTTTGACGATATGATAGATATGGGGAGCGAATGTAGCAAGTGCATTTAAAAGGGGGATGTAACGGCATAACTCCGACACTACTGAACGGATTGCTATCACACTTGGCATAGCTGCTTTTTGCTCTTCAGAGATGGTTGTACACACTCCGTGCGTAAATGCATTTCTCCTTGTAAAAAAAAGATAGTTGTAAGGGTATTTTTATGGGAGAGAGAACATAGCAACTATCCTTAACAGGGGTCATGAAAAAAGTACGGGTGTGTAATGTCAGAGACATAACTGGATGTCGTGAATACGAATATGACACGCTTTATTTATGCTTCCGAATTCGAATTGGTAGTTCATCGATTGTTTGAATTGTGCAACTTTCCCCTCTTTCATTACTAGAAATTTAAACGATGCGCCTAGACTAAATTACAGATTAGTTACATTAAACATTCTGAAACGCACTTAAATACTATGAAATAAGCAGTATAGTTCTTTATAATAAAAAAAATGGTGACGACTTGAGTTAGTTCAGCACGCAGACTCTGAATTCTAATCCCATATTCCAGAACTAAGCTCTAAAACATGAAGACGATTTTCCGCCATGACTACCAGAATGGGTTTTATAGAGTACAGTAAAGTAAATTTCCGCATAATTCTTTAGGAGTATTATTATGGTTCTAAAAAGAACCGAATAGAAGAAGTCTGGAACAAAGAACTGGATCCTGACTTCAAGAACTAAATTTAGAACCAATAACAGACTCAGAATCCAGTTTCATTTCTAGAATTGCAATTTCGAAACTCAAATTAGTTCCGGAATACAGTTCCAGAATCCAGTTTCAACACGCAGGCTCTGAATTCTAAATCTATATTGCGGAACTACAATCTGAAAATTGAACTTCTCGTTATGACAACCGAAAACCAAATGATGGCAGGTGCTCTCTCCGTCGCTGATGGTTTAACTCCCGCGATGGCAGTCTGCTCGCCTTGAAGGCCAGCAAGCGAATGAGAGTTGCGACCTGAGTGTTTGAGGTTTTAACCACGCAGAAGGCGCTCTCTCCGTCGCTGCTGGTTGATGGTTTAACTCTCGCGATGGCAGTCTGCTCGCCTTGAAGGCCAGCAAGCGAATGAAAGTTGCTACCTGAGCGTTTGAGGTTTTAACCACGCAGAAGATGCTCTCTCCGTCGCTGCTGGTTGATGGTTTAACTCTCGCGATGGCAGTCTGCTCGCCTTAAAGCCCAGCAAGCGAATGAAAGTTGCTACCTGAGCGTTTGAGCTTTTAACCACGCAGAAGGCGCTTTCTCCGTCGCTGCTGGTTGATGGTTCAACTCTCGCGATGGCAGTCTGCTCGCCTTGAAGGCCAGCAAGCGAATGAAAGTTGCTACCTGAGCGTTTGAGGTTTTAACCACGCAGAAGGCGCCAACTCCGTCGCTGCTGGTTGAAGGTTTAACTCCCACGACGTCTGCTCCCATCGAACGCACGAAAAGAAATGATCGATTTTCACCACGGTTCCCCTTTTATACGCATTCAGTTGAAGATATGTGCCTGACTACCTCAAAATCGTCGTCCTTCTGCGAAAAACCCAAGCGAAAGTAAAGAGTTTTCCGCATTATTTTGAAATTTTGAGAATACTTAATTTTTGAGTTGTTTGTGGTTATCTCACACTGTTCAAAATATTATCCTAAATTCCTGACCATATTTTTGATGAAATGGTGAACGAATTATGTTGCTACCATTAATACAAGTTGAGATATTCACGATTAAGTTCTGCCCATTCTTCCATATGGCTAATTTTGAAAAGGCACCCCATAGTAAAGTAAGTCGTATTCACGACAAAAAATTATTTAATTTGACGAGAATCGATACTTCTTGGACACCATAGATACTTTTTGTGCAACTTAGGGTGTTCGTGTGGGGTGGATGTAGTACGTCCCTCTAAAAAGGGGATGAAATGTTTGTAACGGCGCAACTCCGGAACTACTGAACGGATTGCTATCAAATTTGGCACAGATACTTCTTGCTCTTCAGAAATAATCATTAGGACATTTTCAGAGAGGAAAGTGAGTAGGAAGTGTCCTTAACAGGGGGAGAGGATCAATGACGAAATTTGAATAGAATCTACATTTAGACTAGAAGGAGGGGTTTTTGAAAATAAATTTTCAACTCCCATTTTTTATAAAACAAGAGAGTGGCAAAAATGTCATTGTAGTATTTTTCTTTTAATAATTTTAAAGGATCTGGTTCCATTTTGCCGGGGAATTCAAAGAGTTAAAGGAAAATAATCTTTATCTGTCTATGAACGCGAGTGTATTTATGTCTCAGCATAACTACAAAACAACTAAACGAATCGCCACCAAGTTTGGCACATGTACCAAAAATGGGAAACGACATTTTTGGAAATGCACAGATACTTTCTACACTACTCAGGGTAATCATGAAGGAGATCTGTAGTAAGTACACTGACAAAAACGAAGTTAAACAAATATTCAAATAGGGTTCAAATATAAAACTGTCCCAATTAGTCGAGAATACCATGAAAATTATGATTATTGTGAGATCTGATCATTCGTAGTCTGAACATAAACGGAGTATTGTTCGATCGGGTTTCCGTCTAAGTTATGTTTCACTACAAGAGTATTTCACTAAGCATAAATAAATAGAAACTTTCGACGGTGGCAACCCAACGTCGCGGTTTAACATCGCGCGGTTCCGGGATGCTGGAGTCGCCCAAGATTACGCGCAGCAGTTGGCAGTGCTATACCAACGGAAGAGCAGCTTGGTGCAGCTACTCTTGAAGATGGCTGGAGAGACATCCGGTCTGCCATAGGAAGCACTGCATCAGCAACGCTAGGTACGGCGGCTCCGAACGTAAGGAACGACTGGTTCGACAACGAATGTGAACAGTTAGTGGCCGAGAAAAATGCAGCTTGGGCGAGCAAGCTGCAACACCGGACGAGAGCATAAGAGGAGCGATACAGACAGGTGCGGAACAGACTAAACTCGGTATCCCGTAGACAAAAGCGCCAACAGGAAGACCGAGATCGCGAAGCGAAGGAACAGCTGTTCCGTGCTAATGACACAAGGAAGTTCTACGAGAAGGTGAACCGTTCGCGCAGAGGCCATGTGCCACAGGCCGATATGTGCAAGGACACCAACGGAAATCTTCTCACGAACGACTGTGAAGTGATCGAGAGGTGTCGGCAGTATTTCGACGAGCACCTCAATGGCGATGTGGCGGAATGCGAAAGTGGCGGCGCGGTAACGAACTTGGGAACGCGTGCGGAGGACGACAGACTGCCGGTCCTAGACCTCCAAGAAGTGGAGGAGGTAGTAAGCCGGTTGAAAAATATTAAGGCCACTGGCGTTGCCCAAATACCAAGCGAGCTACTAAAATACGGTGGTAATGCACTAGTGAAAGCACTGCACTGGGTCGTTACCAAGATCTGGGAGGACGAGATTTTACCGAAGGAATGAATGGAAGGAATAGTGTGTCCCATCTACAAAACGGGCGATAAGCTTCATTGCTGCAATTACCGCGCGATAACTCTGCTGAACACCGCCTTCAAGGTACTCTCCAAAATCTTATGCCGTCGACTTTCACCGATTGCAAACGAATTCGTGGGACAATATCAGGCAGGATTTATGGGCGAACACGCTACCACGGACCAAGTGTTCGCCATCCGCCAGGTGTAGCAAAAATACCGCGAATACAATGTGCCCACACATCACTTATTCATCGATTTCAAATCAGCCTACGACACAATCGATCGAGAACAGCTATGGAAAATCATGCACGACTGCGGATTCCCGGGCAAACTGATACGATTGGTCAAGGCTACGATGGATCGAGTGATGTGCGTTGTTCGAGTATCGCGGATAAATTCGAGTCCCTTGAAACTCGCAGAGGGCTACGGCAAGGTGATGACCTTTCTTGTCTGCTATTCAACATTGCTTTGGAGGGAGTGATAAGAAGAGCGAGGATAGACACGAGTGGCACGATTTTCAGAAAGTCCGTCCAGCTACTTAGTTTCGCTGATGATATTGATATTATAGCACGCAACTTTGAGAAGATGGAAGATACGTACATCGGACTAAAAGCTGAGGCCAAGCGGATCAGAATAGACATCAATGTGTCAAAGACAAAGTACATGAAAGGCAGGGGCTCGAGAAAAGATAACGTCAGCCACCCATTACGAGTTCTGATTGGTGGTGATGAAATCGAAATGGTCGACGAGTTCGTGTACTTGGTCTCACTGATGACTGCCGATAATGACACCAGCAGAGAAATTCAGAGACGCATATTGTCAGGAAATCGTGCTTACTTTGGACTGCGCAAGACGCTTCGATCGAGCGAAATTCGCCATCGTACGAATTTAACTATCTACAAAACGCTGATTAGACCGGTTATCCTCTACGGGCACGAGTCCTGGACAATGCTTGCGGAAGAGCAACGCGCACTAGGTGTTTTTGAACGGAAGGTGTTGCGAACCATCTTCGGCGGAGTGCGGATGGAAGACGGTACGTGGAGAAGGCGAATGAACCATGAACTGCATCAGTTGCTGGGAGGACCAACCCTCGTTCAAACGGCCAAGGTCGGGCGGTTACGGTGGGCCGAGCATGTTGTTAGAATGTCAGAGAACAACCCGGTTAAAATGATTCTCGATAATGATCCGACCGGTATAAAAAGAAGAGACGCGCAGCGGGTAAGATGGATCGATCAAATTGAGGACGACCTGCGGACCCTTCGCAGCTACCGAGGCTGGCGGCGAACAGCCATGAACCGAGTTGAATGAAGACGCCTCCTGTATACATCAGAGACCCGCGTGGTCTACGACTTATAGAGAAAGAGTAAGTAGAGAGTTTCATAGCCCGTTAGTGATCCATTGTAATGCGAGTGTTGTTCGGTTTGGATCATTTTTGTTTTATTTTGTAGAGTTAGTTGATCTTGGTGCATGTCTTTTGATAGAGGGATTAATATCTTAATGTCCTTTTATTGCACTTTTATTCGATAGTTAGGTCGATATCCGAGGAATGATCAGTTTCTATCTCCTCCATTCCAGGAGGGGGTAAGAAATTGTCGTTGGCTCTGCTTGTATTCTGTTTTTTGCTCGTGGAGATTGGATAGGGGAGTTTTCTCTATGGTTGTCCGCTCTTTGTTGAGGTTGTTTCTTCGATGTTTTGATAATTGGGGTTATCTCCGTAAATAGGTTTCCGTAGTTGGCCGATGCTTTTTCGGGATTGGATATGGGGAGGTCATTGTTGGAATTATGTTTGCATTTCCGGGTGTTGTCTTTGGGATGTGTCCATATGCTTTGTGACTGTAGTTTCCAGTAATATGTTTCTTTAGTTCGGCCATTTCAGCAAGAATCTGCATGTTAGTTTTTTGGCTTTCTTGTAGCTCTTGTTTCTGTTTTTTTTTCATTAGAGTCTTTGCTATTGACCAGTTGTGTGATCTTTGAGCGACATTGGTTTCTGAGTTCCTCCAAATCTTTTTCCAATTTGCTGATTTTTCACGCCACTCCTTTGCCTCGTTGCTTGCTACATTAACGAAGGTTTGTTGTTTTGGCATGTGTAGTTTCCTAGTTTCCGCATAGGTGAGATTATTGTCAATTTCAGTTTTCACTATTTTCATTTCGGCGATGTAATTCGGACATTTTTTGTATCGAGCGGGGTGATTTTCGTTTCAATTTGGACATCTGCTGCTCTTTCTGGTTGCATGTCTTGCTGCCGTGACCGAGATGGCAATATTGGTAACATTGCAATGAAGCGGAATAGTACTGCCTTACTTCGGTGCGGATTGACCCGATGAAGATTTTCTCCGGTAGTTTGATACCGGCGAATGACAGAATGAGTAGTGGGGTGTTGGTGAGTGTTCCATTAACAGGCTTAGTAATTCTCCGAACGTCAATAACGTTTTGAGCTTTTAGTTCGGTTAGCAGCTCTGCCTCAGAGAGGTTGATAGTGCCACCGTCGTAGATTACACCCTGGACTCTATTAAAGGTCGGGTGTGGTATGACCTCGACCGGGTAAACATTTTCGAGGCTTTGGAGAGTCCTCAGTCTTGTGTATACGTGCTTGGACGTTGTTTTAAATATGTATTGTGTTCCTCGCACCGTTTTCGTTGCACTTAGGAATTTGTTGTAGTCTACCCCGATGACTTGTTGAATATTTTTTTGAATAAGGAAGGGGTTGGGGGAGCGTGTTTGTTTGGTTATCGTTGATTGTGGGGCGTGAAAGTAGTTTGTGAGTATCTATTTCGTCACCTTTTTGCATGTATGCGGGGAAGGCACTAGATGGGGGTAAGGGGGGGGGACATTATTGAGGAGTGGAGGCTCTGGACCTCCCATTTTGGTTTCGGTTTCTCGGATGTAGGTGTGGCTTAGTTTACTTACTATTTGTATGAGTGGTAGCTGAGTCACTTAGCTCTAATTCGATTTGTTGCTATTCCACTCGATACGCGTGGTGGCTAGCACGCTGGCACTTTGATGAGTCAGCACTGTCGCCGACACACTAAACACTCGTTAAGATTGCAGACGCGACGAAAAGCGGAGACCAACACTCGCACGTCCGATCGCCAGGAATGTAACACGAAAAATGAGGCAGTAGATAAAGTTGATATTGATATTCAAAACATATCTTGGCAGCGTCAGACGGTAGGACCGAGAGCGACATAGGCAAGTGAATTAAGAAGGCAAGGTCTGCCTTTGCGAGTCTACGAAATATTTGAAGATCAAATCAGATTCGTCTACGCACTAAGATCCGAATTGTCAACACAAACGTGAGATCTGTACTGTTGTACGCCAGTGAGAGCTGGGGTATATCCGCTGAAAACACGCAGCAGGGAATTTAAGCGAGTCGATCGGAATTTGACCTGGGCCCAGGTCAAGGCGAAGGCAAACAATTGTCCAGGATGGAAATTTTTCTCGTTGGCCCTTTGCACCACTGCCGGTGCACAAGATAGATAAGTAAGTAAGCAAGTGAATAAATAAGTAAGCAAGTGAATGTTAAAAAAATGGAACTAACTTTTCGCAGAGACGGCTGAATTGATTCTCACAAACTAAGAATCAAATTAAAAAGTATAATCGTTCCATACAACATTCATAAATTTTATTTGGATTAGACTTCCGGTTCCAGAATTACATAGTGACTAGTGAGCAATTCATATTTCAAGTTGCTTCCTTAATTTTCTCAGAGATTGCGTAACCGATTTTAACAACCTTAAATTCAAACGAAAGGTATCATAATCCCAAACAATACTTCCAAATTTCATCAGGATCTGAGTTCCGGTTTCAGAATTATAAGGTAAAATGTGTTAAAAATTTTATAGTCTTTTAAAGCGGCAAAACAAAAAAAGTAAATATATTCCTAATCTGGCCTAGAAACTACTCCAATTGGTAGCTATTATTAGTAGACAACCAAATAAATCAATTTCGGTTATCCTGGTTCCAGTTTTCCGATTCCGGAAGCACCATAAATAGTGATTATATATTCCTAAATGGATTTCACACACTTCTCTCAGTGATGGCTTGACCGATTTGCACAAACTCAGGTTAAAATGAAAGATCTTATAGTCACATATTGAACCACTGAATTTCGTCCGGATCCGACGATTGAAGTCCAAATGAAAGCACGACCTAAGCGTTTGAGGATCTATACCACGCAAAAGGTCTGCTTTCATTGCCAACTGCTCCACTGGACGACTGAAGTCCAAATGAGAGTTGCGACCTGAGCGTTTTAGATTTTTAACCACGCAGAAGGTGCACTCTCTGAAGCTGCTGGTTGATTAAATCATTCACACGACGTCTGCTTCCATCCAACGCACAAGCAGAAATGATCGATTTTCGACCACGGTTCCACTTTTATAAGCAGTCAGTTGAAGATATATGCCTGACTACCTCAAAATCGTCGTCCTTGCGCGAAAAACCCAAGCGAAAGTAAAGAGTTTTTCGCGTTGTTTTCAAATTTTGAGAAAACCTAATTTTTGAGTTGTTTGTGGTTTTCTCACACTATTCAAAATATTACCCTAAATCCCTGATCATATTTTTGATGAAATGGTGAAAGAATTATGTTGCTGCCTTTAATACAAGTCGAGATATTCACGCTTAAGTTCTGCCCATTCTTCCATATGGCTAATTTCGAAAAGGCACCCCATAGTAAAGTAAGTCGTATTCACGACAAAAACAAATACAAATCATGACAAATATAGTCTATATTCTGGGTTCGCGTGTTCGGTGTTGGTTCATAATAAAGACTAAGAGAACTCTCGTGCATTTGCTGATTGAAAAATGTGACGATTGATTGAAAATGTCGATCATTAGAAATTTTGGTTGCCTTGTTCCACATCAATGGCTCGAACAACCCCATGGGGCTGATCCTTGTAGTTTTTGTCAAATGATAAGGAATAGTAACTGTATTAGGAATGCAATTGTTACTGTTAATTAAGATGTTGATTGGTAAATGATCACTGCTGTGTAAATCAGACAATATTTTCCAGGTGGAATCTAGTCGAACTTAAGTCGAGTAAAGAGATAAATCGAATGCACTTGGACGTGCAGGAGTTATTGAGATCCGTGTCATGCTACCCATATTTAAAACCGTCATGTTGAAATTGTCGCAAATATTATATATTAAAAAGAATTAATTATCATTGTAAGCGGAACCCCAAGTGCTCCCGTGTAAGTTAAAATCTCCCTAAACAACTGGGGAGCAGGAAAGATTTCAACTATTTGATTAAGCTTATTTGACAAGCAACGGCTCCTATACTAAACGTCGAAGGAAGGTCACTAAAAAGAATAGATTTCTTAAATTTTCAATTGGTCTTCAGTTGCCTCCACGTGTGTCTTATGATGACCAGCGTCGACTGGGTGCTATAGTTTTCCGCGGTAATAACAGAATGAGAGGGTGTGAGCGAGTAAAGGCGCGATTACCCTACCCTAGGCAGAATTAAACACTTGTCACAGGTGTCAGTTATGCGGGGTGGCTGACAATGAAGAAAACGAGTCGCCCGGAAAATAAAAGTTACGAACAATCTAGAAATAAATCGGAACAATCGATATGAACCTACGAAGCTACGAATAAAGGGCAGATTGGAAGCTCGGCACATGGAACTATAGATCGCTTGGCTTTCCAGAGTGCGATCGAATACTACACGATAAGTGCAAACTCGTAAATTCTATGTCATTCTGGATCAGTCCCATACCTATATAAAATGTTATGTACCAAGTAATTCGAATGACATAAAAGATATACCCCAACGCGATCTGGAATAACTCCAATGTTTTTGGACCGCTGCGGTTCCGTATTAGTCAGCATGAACTAGACGAAAATCTGTTTTTTTGTACACTGGATGCATCAAAATTGATCAACTGTATGATGAATTAAGTTATGAGTCTTTGATTTGATAAATTCGATGAAAATCCATACTAGAGCGTTTAGGTGTTAAAGATGGAAACGAGACTCTTCATCCTTCAGATTCGTTTCTAGTAACACTCGCCGGGTCTGCGTTGCCTAACCATGTTTACATCGATAAAGTTCGTCTGCTTGCTCGGTTTTGGTTCCGCATATTATAAATTTCACGAATTGCAAAACATTCGAGCACACAGCTACTAATTGTAGTAACAAGCCCAAATGTATCAGATGTGAAGGGCCCCATGAGGAGAATCTTTGCAATAGAGATATTGAAAAATGTGTTTATTGTGGGGAAAGTCTTCATGATCTCTCGGCATGCACTGTATTTAAGTTGCGCAAAGACAAAACTAAGCTTTCCTCTCGAATCAGAATCCAATCAAGGAATCAGTACAATTCATTAGAATTTAATTAAATTGTAACATAATTACTTTAGACATTTGGACATAGAAAATTCAATCTAATAAGATAACAAAATGCAAGTTCTATTTATTTGTTAAGCCAATCCTTGAACGTTTGTTCGGAAGGATAAGAGTCAGCGGCGATTATGATCATCAATTGTGTTGAAAGGAATTGAGGATAATTAGAGAAAATCAAGGTGACAATATTGCTATAATATACAATTTCACCTAAAGCACTGCAGTTCGCGTACAGGTTGGCTCGTTACAAAATATATTTAGTAATCGACTAGAAAATGCGGACAGCATACTCCAAATTTCGTTTCAAATAAGAAAATAAACTCGCAGCTTTTCAAAAAAGTACTGCGGCTGCAGTTGATGGCCAGAGTGTCCGGAATATAATGCGAGGGATTTCAGTAAAATTATCATTGTTTTATCAAATCTAAAAATGGATGTAATTGTTATTAGCAGTTGCTTTGTGGTAGGCATCAGTATCTTACCCGGGTAGATGTAAATGGTAAACAAAGATCAAAATAATAACAAATTTTACCATCATATCTTGTCTTGACGTTTCTGTGCTATCATAGCGATACTTAATATTTTTTTGATATTTCATCTAGAGAATCAAGAAATTGTACAATATCTGTATAGTATATAAATAAATTTTTATATCTCATTTCGTTATTGAGTTATTTAAATTTTTTAAAGTACAATTGATCTAGTAGTTCTATCTTCAAATAAAATACAATTGAATAAACTGCATCAGAATCCGATAAGAAAAATTCTTATTATATCGTTTAATTCTGAATGCTAGAATATAAAATTACTGAAGAATTCTTCTTCTCTAAATACTATGTTATTGGTTTGATATTACAATGACAGAATTTTATATTTTGTTGACATTTTATCATGAAGACTTTGTTATGAATTTTGATATTTTAACTCTTATATCAAACTAAATAATGGTAATTTCTACCATTGAGATGTTCGGTTTTAATAACAAAATTTGTTATTGGTTTGCAAATTACTTCTACCCGGGTTGCTATTTCATTTTATCAAAATAATCTGAGTAAACTATGATTTTAAGCGTACAGGTATTAATTGAATCGAGCTATATACGGCGCATTCCACGCCAAATTAGCCAACCAAATTTTTTCATCTATTTTTTCGGTAAAGAACTCGAAATAATTCGACACGTATTTTTTTATTTCAATATAAGTGGAAATTTCAAGATATGATTTTTTGCAGTTTCGCATTTACAAAAAAAGAGTCTATACTGTAAAATCCAAAAAAATCGTCCAATACATGAGATCTGCGTCTTTTCCTTAGCTTTCAAATAAGCGATTCCGTAAAACAACCTTAATAGTTAATTTAATAAAAAGAAGTTTAAAATTATAAAACAAATAAAAAAAATTAAACTAAGGCCAAGTTTTTTTCATAATTCAGTTGAAAAAAGAAGCGTTGGAGGTTTAACTCATTCTTGGCAAAGTTTCAGAGAGGAAAGAATAATACTTTCGGAGCAGTGCATTCTTCAACCACGACCCGCACGCGCGGAGTGTACCACATCAGCAGAATTTTCCCTCACAGTTTTTTTTTTTTTGTTTCGATTATAGAGGTTTTAACATCATAAGGTCATTCGCCTCTTCGGACCAGAAAATCTTTCTGGCCCTATGTGCGGGGTTGGGAATCGAACCCAGGCGGGCTGCGTGATAGGCATCGACTATCCCATCACACTATACCCGTCCCCCTCCCTCACAGTTGAATAGCAGGGTTCGAAGCAGTAAATATGAGTATACATGCTTCACGACGTATTATATTCATGAATATACCTGCTTTATTTATTTATTTATTTATTTATTTATTTATTTATTTATTTATTTGTTTATTCATTTATTTATTTATTTATTTATTTATTTATTTATTTATTTATTTATTTATTTATTTATTTATTTATTTATTTATTTATTTATTTATTTATTTATTTATTTATTTATTTATTTATTTATTTATTTATTCATTTATTTATTTATTTATTTATTTATTTATTTATTTATTTATTTATTTATTTATTTATTTGTTTATTTATTTATTTATTTGTTTATTTATTTATTTATTTATTCATTTATTTATTCATTTATTTATTTATTTATTTATTTATTTATTTATTTATTCATTTATTTATTTATTTATTTATTTATTTATTTATTTATTTATTTATTTATTTATTTATTTATTTATTTATTTATTTATTTATTTATTTATTCATTTATTTATTTATTTATTTATTTATTTATTTATTTATTTATTTATTTATTTATTTATTTATTTATTTATTTATTTATTTATTTATTTATTTATTTATTTATTTATTTATTTATTTATTTATTTATTTATTTATTTATTTATTTAATTATTTATTTATTTATTTATTTATTTATTTATTTATTTGTTCATTTATTTATTTATTTATTTAATAATGCTCATCTGACAATAAGTCTTAATGAACTACTAAAAGCTACCTAACAAATTATCTTAACGGAATAAACATAATTATGGATAACTTAGTGCCATAGTAACCGGTGACGAAACTGAGATGACGTTGTGACGAAGTCAAACAAATCGCTGAACTCGTTAAAGCGGCGAATCAATGCCAAAATCGGGCTGTTTTTAACATAGCTGGTATTGCGTAGATCAGTATGTAGTAAAGTTCGCGGTCGAAGAATACGTGTAGGAGCATACAAGCTCACTTGGGATAAAAGATTACAAGCATCATATTCAGCCAGTAGTAGCTTAGATATGAAAATCGCTTGAGATGCATGTCGTCGATCGGCTAAAGATTTGAGTCCTAATAGTTGACGACGATCCTCGTACGGCGGTAGACTCAACGGGTTGCTCCAGGGCAGTTCACGTAATGCATAATGTACAAATTTTTGTTGTTTTTGAGTGTATGTTAGTTTCTCTTCCAGAATAACACCTAAATCTTTGACGTGGTCCACACGTTGCAGTTCAATGCCAGCCACAGTATAATTGAAACAAAGTTTGTTTCTGGTACGATAATAGCCGATAACATATCTTTTTGTAACACAGAGAACCATCAGGTTTCGTACACACCATTCATAAAACATATCGACGAGATGCTGCAACTCTTGGCAATCAGCTTCTTTGAGAATAACGAGAAATATTTTTAAATCGTCGGCGAACAATAACTCTCTACCATGTCTTAATACAAAGACAATATCGTTAATAAACAGCGAAAAAAGAAGTGGTCCAAATGTGCTTCCTTGAGGAACTCCGGAACTATTAGTAAATGAATTAGATACAGTGCTTCCAATTTGTACTACAACTTGATGGTTGACGAGATATTGCGCTTCGACCTGGTGCAAATACGGATTTCACATTCCGGATGGCAGAAAGTACCATTTGTTCTGAGATAACAAAAACATCCATATCGATGACATCAGCAGGAACATCACGGACAGCGTTTTCAAGCTCAATAGCAGATGGTGAGTGAGATGAAAAGACGCTGGCAAAATATCTAGCAAAAAGTCCACATTTATCAAATACAGTCGTAGCTTCTTCGCCGTTGTAAAAAATCGTAAATGGGAGACCAGTTTCGTTCCTCTTCGTATTGACAAATGACCGGAAGAAGTTCGCTCGTACATCTCATCCAAGTCAGTCGATATAACAAAACCGCTTACGTTCGGGACAGAAGATACCAAGTACAGTATTGTGTAGTGAACAATAGAACGACCTCGACATGAGTGAACCAAACGAACAAAAGCTACCGCCGACACGAAAGAATACAATTATTGTTGACTTCAGGCATTGCAAAATTCGACCTTCGATACGAGAACTTGAAGGTTTGCTTAAGGAGCAAATGCATCTTGACATTAAACGTGTGCATTAACTTAAAGTAATAAGACGAATAATGTTGTTTACATCCAGTTTTATAAAGAGTTGGATGCAATTCAATTCGCAAAAGACAATAACAATGTGCACTATGTGGAGCACGAGAACATTAACTACAACATTCCAGTATATATGGAAGATAGTGCTATAAAAGTGCGTGTGCATGATCTTCTCTCAAGCGTCACCGATTCATATATTCTCAAAACTATGTCCCAATACGGAGAGATTCTCTCTATGGAAAAAGAAAAGTGGAAGAATTTTTTCCCCGGTATTCTAAATGGTGTACGTTTATTACGCATACACTTGAAGAAGCCTATACCTTCTTATGTGATTTTCGGTCAAGACACAAGAATTCCGTGCAAATCACTTGTTACCTATGACAATCAGATGGCCACATGACAATATTTCCAAAAATCTGTTCACTACGGTAAGCCATGTGATAAACTGGACAAGAAGACAACTACACCAAAGGACAACGGTGCTTCCTTCACACCAACCCCAACCAATCCCAAATCCCAGTACACCTGTAACAGCCACCAACAACAATGAAGAATCCCCTTCAACGAAACCATCAGTATCCCCTATAGAACAAAGTACACCAGCTGCAGTTAACAACTTACCCTCCAACCAACCAGCAACTGCAACCAATGTACAACAAGGCGCATCTACAGCAACTCTCAACGAGCCCAAGACTACGATCAACAAGGAAAACGAAAATAAAACGGAAATCACACACAACACCGACGATGAAGCAATGAATGATGAGGTAAGCCGCGGACGAAGTGACCCCCGATCCTCGTTGGATGGAAATGGAAACTCATCTCCCCCTAGAAAAAGGGTGACAACGAGATCCAATAGCAAAAAAAAAATTGAGTAACAAAAATATAAGCCAATCGGTCACGTAAAGCTTTTACGCAAAAAGGCCAGAATAAAAAATTTTATTATAAAAAAAAATGACCAGAAGCTCTTCGGATTTCGCCTTAAGTTATGTTGCATGCGGTAAACATAACGTTTGTACAAGAACTTATTGTAGTTGCGGTATTCGTTGCTGGCTATTGTAAAGTGACGTTTAGAAATATCGTCGTATTCATTTAACGTTCTCCATTCGATTTGCAGCAACAAGTCACGCAATGTAGATAAATTTGTTTTGCGAAAATTTAAGCGATCAAATGAAATCTATTCATCGTATAGCATCGAACCTTTGATCGAAATATCGATATCTAACGCCGGATGATAGGCATCACACGGAACCATAGCATTCAAAGCTTCTGAAACAGTGCATTCAGGTAAACAATCGTCGTTAACAAACACCAGATCAAGAAATCGTGATTGGTGATTCGAAACCGTACTAATTTGATGAAGTCCATTAAAGGCAAGTCCATCTATCATCGAGAAGTTATTGCATAATACCACAATCATGACGCTTTTCCGGAGGGATGTGAACAACTCCAATGAAGTAATTCTTAATTGGTGCAGATATCTTAGTCCAGACAGACTCGAACGTTAAGCAATCCAGAATGACCTCACTTGAGGTAAGTGTAGCGGAAGCAGCTATTAAAACTCCACCACCACGACTGCGAGAGCTATTGGTAGAATTGCGATCAGCACGATAAGCCCGGGTTGGCGGTTCAATGCATAGGACGCTGGTCTTACAATCCAGATATCGTATGTTCGAGAAGGATTCTTAGTGTCAGTAGGATCCATAGTACTAGCCATGCAATGATTCTGTACACTAAGAATCGGCTGTGAAGTCTGTTGAAACAGAAAGGCCAAATTCCACATAAAGAATGTAATGCCTAGACTTTGCTTTTTACGATAAACCGAGAATGCAGCTCCAAAAAGTTGCAATGAAGTTGTTCTAGAGTCCAACCAAGTCTCCGTGAGAATCAATATATCGTAGTCACCGTCAATAGCAGATAATTATACATCGTCGATTTTTGAGTTTAATCCTCTAACGTTTTGGTAGTATAATTTCAAATACTCAGTGCTAGTGACGAGGGTAACCACGTTATCATCATGAGAATGCCTACTGTGGTAGGCAATGCGACTATTAGGCTGCAATAATGATGAGCTTGTCGAAATAGTTGAACAATAATCGCCTGAAAATGTTGGCAGAAAATGGTTCCCACCGTCCATGAAAGAGCAAGTTGATTCTAGGTCAAGGTCGTCTGTTGAAGCATTGGTGTACTAAGAGATGAGGCATCCGTTCGTTTTCGAAATTTTGAGTCGATGGGTCTAAAGCAACTGCTTTTGAAGCCGGATCTACGCCGACTTTAAACGATATGTAGCTCATATTGCTAATATCAGTTCCTTTTGCCACCAACTTTACAACATCAGGATCCTGGGTCATCGTAAGATTGGAACGAAACATCGCAGAGATTTCTTCATTGGATACATCGGGGTGAATTCTCGAAAGGTACAGCCAAAATTTTGTTGACGGTTTGACGCTGGGAAAAGATACTACGTTTGTCCCCAATTGCTTTATGCCGGTCAGACACTCTTCAATTTTGTTATCCGATTCGGGACCGCGGGGTCGCTTAGCAGCGCGGCGGGGTATAAGTCGAGGCCATCGATTGTTAACAGGTGTAGAATCAGAAGCATCTGGTTTCGAAAACAGTTTCAGTTCAATTTGTAGGTTGTTTATAGCAGCCGTTAGAATAGTTAGAGGTGACTTTTCATCAGCTATTTTGGTTATAGAGCGGAGATGCGAATTATCAAATAAGTCGGCACAGTTTTCACATATCCAAAACAAATTTTTACGATGGGTTGTAAAATAGCCCATAAGAGCGCGTGAGACAGCAGAGTAAGTTATATGGAAAAAAAAACTTCGCAGGAACCACGACAAGCGATATATTCAATGCGGGTAATTGATTGGCTGCATTTGGCACAATTCTTATCCATGATGATTGTAACAGCCGCTACGATAGCACATCGCAAATGCGATAGATGTTATTGTTTAGTGTTAGCACACAACAGGCCCTCGAAGCGAGAAATGCGATACCCGAAAAATAGTCAAATACACGGTTGAACCAGTAACTCGGTTGCGAAAACGGTTTATACAGGAACAGGCGATAATGAACTAATAAACGAACAATAATTCAGAATCGTCACAATGCAAAAACAAAAATAAAATTCAGTAAAACAGGAGCTTTAAAACCGTATTCGAGCGAGTTGCATTGCGGTACACTCCGCACGTGCGGGTCGTGATTAAAAAATTCACTGTTCCGAAAGTATTAATCTTTCCACTCTGACACTTTGCCAAGATTGAGTTACACCTCTAAGGATTCTTGTTTCAACTAAAAACTAAAATTTTTTTTATTTGTTTATTAAATATTTTTATAAAATATTTTTATTTTTATTGAATAAACTATAAAGTTTTTTTCATTGAATTGCTTATTTGAAAGCTAAGGAAAAGACGCATATTTCATGTCATGGTCGAATGTTTGTGTCTTTATTATTTTTATTTATTTGGAGCAGGAAAAGGCAAAATGAAGCTGAAATAATAATCTCTCACTCCAGCCTCATCGTTTGTATCAACAGATTACAACAATCCAACAAATACATGTATGTACTTAATACTATCAAATAAAACTTTTATTTATTTTATTTATTTTATTTATTTTATTTATTTTATTTATTTTATTTATTTTATTTATTTTATTTATTTTATTTATTTTATTTATTTTATTTATTTTATTTATTTTATTTATTTTATTTATTTTATTTATTTTATTTATTTTATTTATTTATTTATTTATTTATTAGCTAACTAACTTTATAGTATTTAGATGATACTAAACCTATCGGGTAAACGATGGTGATTTTGCATTAAAACTAGAGAAGAAAAGAAATATGCTTTAAAATGGGAGGTAGAAAAGAAGGAGTGGTGAATGAGAGTTGGCGAACGAAACGGGGTTGGGTTCTGCATGTAGACCTAATTAGTGGTCGAAAAAGATGGTGGAAAACGGATAAAAAAGAGGGCGAGCAAACGTGGTTAGAACCGACATATAGATCTAATTAGTGTTCGAAAAGATAGGAGAAGAACGATGAAGAGCGGAGAAGATTTTACAGTATAGGCTGTTGAAAAAGGTTTTTTTTTTGTAAACTTCAAAAACTCATATCTCGAAAATTCCACGCACTATATTGAAATGAAAAAATACGTGTCGAATATTTTCAAGTTCTTTACCGAAAAAATAATAGTTAGATAAAAAAAATTGGGTGGCTGATTTTACGTGGAATGCCCCATGTGTATTGCAATAACATTTAGGCGCATTTCATATTAATTTTTTAATTCCATTTTATTCCTACTGATTTAACAGGTAACATTTCTGATGATGCCACTCGAGATTGCGTGGGCATATACAGTACGCTGGATGGCGGGCGATATCATGTGCCGTCTGATGGCTTTTTGTCGTACATTCGGTCTGTATTTATCAAGCTTTGTACTGGTATGCATATCCGTTGATAGGTAAATATCGAGCAATACGATTTAAATACAAGCAATCACTCGTTTTAATTTAAATACAAGCAATCGCTTATTCATTTTAAGTATTCCAGGTTTCAGTAAAATATAAAACATCAGTAAATAACATTACTATCAATAATTTTTTCATTCCACTAGGTATTATGCTGTATTGCAACCATTGAAGCTGTCTAAAAGAAGAGGTAGAATCATAATATCAATTGCATGGACGTTGGCATTCATATGTAGTACACCGCAGGTAGCTATTATACAATTTCTGTGCCATATACCTGTGGTGGAATCGTAAAGGCCACCACGCTTTTTACATTCTGCTCTTCAAATAAACCATATTCCATTTCAACCCAACACTGTAACCCTTTCTAGAAGTTACTTTATGCGGAACCCAGCCACACATTGTAGCACATTTAATTTTATGATTTGGTGCATCAGCACTCTAAGAATCATATCTTTAAATTTTATGAGCGGGCTCGATACGACAGAAAATATACTCGATACAGAAAACTACCAATCGCACTTCAAATACTTGAAACACTTCCTTACAGCGCATAGCGAAGTAAGGTAATGAAAATAAATATTTTAACTTGCGTGCAGCCCGTGTTGATTTTCCGCCTCGTGCAAGAGAAGGAAATAACTTCGATTGTACTTTCTGTCGCTCAAGCTTGGCAATATTAAATAAATAATTAGCGTTCTCCAAACAGTTCTATATTCTTTAAATTTTACCGAAGTCTCAAGACCTCTCGACCAACACACATACCATCACACTTCGTAGATTTAACAAAACCAAAATTTTCTGAAATAAAATCACATTCTGTACCTAAACGTCAACGAACCAGCGTTTAATTTTTTTTTCGCATGTCGTCACCTGGCATACCGTGACAGTGGTCGCGACTGAAAAAATCTGTGTCCCAGTTAAGAAGGGACTCAGTACAAAACTTAACGTGAAGTGTGATCACAAAAAATGCTGAATCCTTATTAGGAAAGTACTCAGTTTAAAGTGAAACGAATAAACATGCAGAGATGCTACAAAACACTAGTAAGATTTTCGGCTTAAAGTGAAGTAAAAATTCAGCGTTAAGTAAAAGAACGCTACGAAACACTAGTGGGGTGTACAGTTTAAAGGGAAGGAAAAAAATCAGTGTAGAACACAGAATATTACTGGACATTAGTGAGATATACGATGTGAAATCTATGCTGGTCTCAAAAGTGGAAAATTGCAAAATAAAAACCTGTTTGAATCCACCTAGTGGTGTAATGATGCCTTTCTCATATCAATCATACTATCATATAACCCAAGTAGTAAACATTGTTCTTGCATTGTATTTCTTCACTCTTCTCGCAACGATTGTGTGATTGAAAAAGCGCAGTTTGCTTATATGATGTGCAACAAGTTTCTTGTTTGATATGTTTCATAGCAGTAATATTTGTTAAATAGAAACCGAAAATGAAGCTGCTCAAATGAACTTATTGTAGAATCAGTTAAATAAACCGATGTGGAACTTAATCCTTTTAGTTTTTTGATTTGGTTTCACAAGTGTCATATAATTGTCACATTTGTTACAAAAACTTGAAAAATTATTTGTCAAACATACATGACATGAATAACCGTTCTGTAGCTATTGTGAAACATGCCAATTTTCACAAGTTTAAATTGCTACTTGGGAAAATACTGTGGTATTCTTCAAAATTATTTTTCTTCGATTCTTAAAAGGATAACCGAAATAGATTTGTTTGACCGTCTACTGATAAAAACTATCAATTGGAAAAGACTTGAGGTCGATTTAGAAAACTTTGTACGATTTTTCGCTCTTTTCAGTGATGGTATAAAATTTTTAACACACTTTACCCTCGGATCCCGATGAAATTCTGGAATTACGTATGGGACCACAGGACCTTCATTTGAACGTAAGTTTGTGAAAATCGGTCGCGCCATCTATGAGAATAGTTGGAACACATATTTTCAATTTTTTGCACATTTTACCCCATAACTCCGTAACCGGAAGTCGGATCCGAATAATATGCAGGAATTTTGTATGGGACCACGAGACCTTTCATTTGAATCTAAGTTTGTGAGAATTGGTTCAGCCATCTCCGAGAAAAGTTAGTGCAAAAAACGTTACATACACACATACGCACATACACACACACATACACACAGACATTTTGCGTACTCCACGAACTGAGTCGAATAGTATATGAAACTCGGCCCTCCTTTTTTTGAAACAGTAAACAAATTGTTAAGCAAATGCTTGTATTCATTCTATGTTATGGTATTTAGAATGTATGAAATATATGGAAAAGAAATCAGAAAATATGTTTCCCAGTGTTGTGAAATAAATATACCTGTTATTGTCTTAGGATAAGCCTGTTTCCTGATCTGACAAAAAGGTAGTTGTTACAGGTACCCATGTTTGTATATAAAACAATCTGGTACTGCGAATAAACAAGCTAGTAAGAAACGAGTGACAGGTAAGTGATAATCAAGTGAAAACAGGAAATAGCTACTTCTGCAGGGATTGCATAAACGTGTTATTGCCAAATTAGTTGAACTAGGATTTGTTGAATAAAATCTGCTAAACAAAAAAAATGTGATTCATGTCGTTTGGAGTTGAACAAACGAGCTGCTCTATCTAGTAGCGACGACTTATCGAGTATTGAAGAGGAAGATTCTTGTATGGATGTTCAGAGTCAGGAAACAATACAAGCAACAACAGAAACACCAATACAGTCAACAATTTCCAACATCAACATCAATATCAATAGAGAAAACAGACTTAAACATTTCAGAATATATGAATCAATCTCGAGTAATGCCATGGCCTAAACTGAACAAACAAAAATTAGTTTTATTAAATATGTTATGAAGAAATATCAGGAGATATAAACGACATTAGAAGACATATATTAGCTCAAAACACTAATTTCTTAGTTTTGATATGGATGTTGAAAGGCATTTTTTCGCAACATTGCATGGTAAGGGACAATGTGATGCTGTAGGAGTAAGAATAAAACGCATGGCTACAAGTCTTACTAAGGAACGTGAAGATTTTTGCCTTTCTCATATAGAAAGGTTATGCAATCACTGTGAAAACCGACTTTTTAACAGAGGCCCGGCGTGCCGAATGTCATATAGCATTCCACTCAGCTCGGTGTACTAAGCACATATCTCTCTCTCTCTCTCTATCTCTCTGTGTGTGTGATTTAATTTGAAGGCCTTGAAATATCATAGGTTGCTATTGAATTTCATCTGGATCCGATTTCCAGTTCGGGAGTTATGGGGTAAAATATGCAAAATGAACTAAAAACGTGCAATCGATTTTCGCAGAGACCGCTCATCTAATTTTTATATATTTAGATGCAAATCAAAGGTATTACGGTGCCATACACAGTTTATGAATTTCATCCGGATCCGACTTCCGGTTCCGGAGTTATAGGTTCAACTGTGTTAATTATTGTAGACCGTCACTTGAACCGGCGAAACAAAACCCGCAAAAAAATTTCAAAACAAGACGGAAAACTACACAAATCGATAGCCATTATCAGTAGACAACTAAACAAACCGTTTTCGGCTATCCTGGATCTCGGTATCCGGCTCTGAAAGGACCGAAAGTAGTGGTCATATATTCCAAAGTAGATCTCACTCACTTTTCTCAGCGGTGGCTTGACCGATTTCCACAAACTTAGATTCAAATGAAAGGGTTCACGGTGTCACACGGAAATCCTGAATTTCATCCGGATCCGACTTCCGGTTCCGCAGTTAAAAGGTTAAGGTTTTTTAGCTATTGTACAAAGTCACATAAACCGGTGTAACAAAATAAGCAAAAGAAATCTAAAGCTGCACAAATTGATAGCCATTATCAGTAGGCAGCTAAACAATCCGACTCTGGGTATCCTGGTTCCTGGGTTCGATTAACGACGGGAGAAGACAGTTATATGCTCAAAATGGGATCTCACTCACTTTTCTCAGAGTTTGCAGAACAGATATTTCCAATCTTAGGGTCAAATGAAAGGTTACGTCTTATGGTCCCATCAAAAATTACTGCATATTTTCGGATTCAACAAAAATGTCGTTTAGAGTACGATGTCGAAACCGTATACAAACATCAAAATTTGAATAAAAACTAGTAGAGTTTGTACGTCATGTTAGTTGGTGGCCGTACGAACCGACTGCGATACTGGTTCTCGGGTTCCGGTGCTGGGATTACATATAATAGTGAACTCACTTCGTTTTATCAAGGATGACCTACGCGAGCAAAGCACTGTTTCATTCTGTATGTTATACTAGTTAATGCACAAACAATACCTTGGTTTCTTTCGAAAATCGAAGGGAAGCATTTGATAAAAACATCACGCTACTATATATATATATATATATATATATATATATATATATATATATATATATATATATATATATATATATATATATATATATATATATATATATATATATATATATATATATATATATATATATATATATATATATATATATATATATATATATATATATATATATATATATATATATATATATATATATATATATATATATATATATATATATATATATATATATATATATATATATATATATATATATATATATATATATATATATATATATATATATATATATATATATATATATATATATATATATATATATATATATATATATATATATATATATATATATATATATATATATGTATATATATTTGTGGATTTCTATACTAAATTTGGCCGCACTGCGTGTGATAATTATTTCTCACATGAGATTGGTGCTAACGGGCGACGGTGAGATAACAATTATGGCCCTTCTGGCAACTAGGTTTATGATCACGATCGATAATATAGCGCTCCCGCTCGCACCGATCAGTCAGTAGAAAATTAACTAGTGAAGCGAGCAGATCGCACTGTGAACAGTCCCACTGAAAGTAATAAAGTCAAGTTTATGTTGTTCAAAGTTGTTCAAGTGTAATTCGTATGTGCTGTTATAAACCAACTTACCTGTTTAACCTGGAAGAGACTTTATTACTTACCTGTGCTGCAGTGATCCGAACTACTTACCTTAAGTTCTCTGTTGACCTGAAAGTTAAAATTACTTGCCTGATTGTGTGTGAATCCACTACTGGTACATCTTACCAAGCGATTTTCTGCTGCTGGCTGCTGCCTTTCGGTGCAACGTGAGCATACCTGTGGAACGGTAATCTTTCGCGAATAGGGTAATGCACCTATTGCTGCTTGTGTCCGTTCGGAGAAATTCTGGTGACAAAGAAGATAATCACAACGTAGGGTAAGCGACATCATAATTTGGTGCCGTGACCAGGATTTTTCGTTACTCGGACCGTTTGTTCTTGACGTCGCCATTTTGGACGCTGGTTTGAAAGCCATATTCCAAGTTTTTGGATCCCGATTGCTGATAATTCATTATACAAGGCTCAATTTATTGGGCATCAGATGCTTTCTTTTTTCTTTGCATGCTTTAACAATACGAATTATTCCTGATTCGGCCATTGCTACTATTCATTGCGGAGCTTGGCTTGCTTCGAAGCGCCATTTTGCTGTTGAACAATTGGACCATTGTTACCCGTGGCGTCCCAAGCTGCGGCGTGAATCACTTCAGTTACACGTGGCCTGTTTTCTATTGTTGCTGTGGTGTACCTGTTTGTTGGCCATTCCTGTTATACCATCGGACGATTTCTTACATTTTTGTGGGTCTACTTGTGGTCATTGATCGACAGGTCGGACATCTTTTCGGACACGTGTAATATTCAACATTCTGCTTCATACAATGGCGGAGGAGCATTCCAGAAACCAGCTGCTTCACCGACGAGAAACTCTTTTGACTGCTCTGGGTCGGGCAGAGGATTTTGATGCAGCATACGATGCACATCGTGATCAGGGTCAGGTATCATTGAGGCTGGAATACCTGAACGGAGTATGGAGCAACCTCAAGTCGGTACAGGCACAGCTTGAGGACATCGAGATTACCGATGAAGGTGGGACAGAGCATGCAGCTGTTCGAGCTGAATTTGAACCACGTCTTTTTACAATAAAGGCAAGTCTAATGTCAAAACTTTCTCCTATTCCAAATGACCGTAGCCCTGTACCCCCTCACGTTCCTTCCACTCTCTCTGGTATCAAGTTGCCAACGATTTCTTTGCCCGAATTCGATGGAGATTATATGCAATGGCTTGCATTCCACGATACATTCTTGGCGCTTATCGATTCTAATTCGGATGTACCGGATATTCAGAAATTTCATTATCTGCGGGCTGGTTGGCAGAACTAATTCCATTGGAACTAGTTCTGCAAACTACCTGCTAGCTTGGCAAACATTGGAAAATCGATATTCCAATGATTACCTTTTACGGAAACGTCATCTTCAGGCACTCTTCGACATCCCACACATGAAGAAGGAGTCCGCTGCCTCGTGACACGGGCTGGTTCGAGTTCGAGCGGCATACAAAGATTTTGCATCAACTGTGAGAGCCTACCGATACTTGGAGCAGCATTCTGGAGCATCTACTGTGTATGCGCTTACACGACGACACGTTGAAGGCGTGGGAGGATCATGCGTCTACCGTAGCGAACCCGGACTACGCCTGCATCATTGATTTCCTGCAACGAAGAACTCGGGTGCTGGAATCAATCTCCGTTAACCACCACTCAACAGAATCAGCTTCAAGTTCTGGCAGTTATCGCTTCTCGGCCTAAAGTTCTGCCAGTTAATCTCATACACTGAAAAGGAACCATTTCCATTCACAGTTTCACCTTACTTCGTGCGCCTCTACTGCTGGTTCTGGGGAAAAGTGCATTGCTTGTAGCCAATTGCATTCCTTAGTGAATTGCCAGAAATTTATTCGTTTGTCAACAAATGAACGTCAACAGTTTGTCATGTCGAAACGCTTATGCCACAACTGCTTGAAAATTGGTCATTTTGTTCGCAATTGTCCCTCCAATTTCAGCTGTCGTAAGTGCAACAGTCGTCATCACACGCTTCTGCATTTCGGTCAGCCGGACAGTTCTCCAAGAAGCAATAGGGAAGGAATTTCGTCTAGCGCAAGTGCTACTGCCTCTGGTACGCCATCTAGTGGGCCTACGAGTGAATTGTCCACACAGTTAACTGTTGCCGCTACTGAAGATACACCAGTGATCTAAGTCAGTTCTACTCTTCAGCATCTCCGAGAAGATGTCTTTCTGCTTACCGTCGTCGTTAAGGTAGTTGACGCTTTCGGTGTTGAACATCTAGCTAGTGCGCTTTTGGATAGTGCGTCTCAACCGAATCTCATTACGAATCGTATGACACAAATTCTGCGTTTACGGTGACAGCATGTGAACATCACCGTTCAGGGAGCCGGTAAGCTGTCCAAACCAGTACGTGAATCGGTTTTCGCTCAAATATTTTCAAGAAAGGGAGACTTCTCGTGTGGCGTGAATTTCCTAGTGATGGAAAATGTTACGGCCAATCTTCCTTCGCAAAATATCTCGACCGAGGGATGGAAGATTCCGAAGGAACTGTTTCTAGCAGACCCCGCTTTCAACAAAAGTCAACCGATCGATATGGTTCTGGGTGCTCGACACTTCTATTCATTCTTTCCCAGCGCTGCACGCATTCAGCTTGACAGTAACCTTCCGCTTTTGGTTGACAGTGTCTTTGGCTGGATCTTCGCGGATTCTGCTAACTCGTATTCCAACGATCAGATTACTACTTCATCCACTTCGTGCGATGCAGCTGTTGTTTCAATGATTTCACTGAAAGATTCCTACAGTCGGCTTCTTCACGTCATCGGATACTGCTTGCGATTCATCGCCAACATTCGTTCGAAGTCACGAACTCAGCCTTCACAATCATCTTCGTCCTAAGGCCAATCACCAACTGTTGCAGAACTTGCCAAATCCAAAACAGTCCTCACTCGACACGCTCATCATGATGGATATGCTGCTGAAATCAAACAGCTGGAAAAAGGAAACTCTGTATCGAAACAATCCAACATTCGCCAAATGAACCCATTCATTGACCAAGAGAGAGTGTTGAGGGTGGGAGGTCGCTTAAATTTAGCCCAATTGCCTTACCAAGCAAAACATCCGTCCCTAATTCCTAACAATCATTCTTTCACTCGCCTAATTGCAGAACATTTTCATCGTAAATAACTTCACGGCGGCGGGCGGCTGCTGATCAGTGCCATTCGCGAAGAATTCTGGCCCCCAAACGGCCGTAGACTGGTTCACAACATCGCAAGAAATTGCTTTCGTTGCAATCGCGTCAATCCGATACCTGCCCAACAGCAAATTGGTCAATAACCTGTACAGCGCGTCATCCAAAGCCGACCATTCAGCATCACAGGCGTCGATTATGCCGGCCCATTGTATCTGCGTCCGATACACAAACGTGCTTCACCTGCAAAAACTTACTTGTGCCTTTTTGTATGTTTTTCCACCAAAGCAGTACACCTTGAGTTAGTCAGCGATCTTTCTACTCAAGCCTTTTTATGCTCTCTTCGACGCTTCATCGCGCGTCGTGGTTGTCCTGCTCACATACACTCAGACAACGGTAAAAATTTTGAGGGACCGAAAAACGAACTGATCGAATTATTCGCCAGATTTGAAAACCGATCAGAACAAGCTGAAATAATTTCTGCCTGTGCTGAGCAAGGTATCATCTGGCATCTAACACCACCCAAAGCCCCTCACTTTGCTGGTTTGTGAGAGGCAGCAATCAAGGTAGCGAAAAAGCATCTCTATCGTCAGCTCGGGTCGTCCCGCCTCACGTTCGAAGATATGTGCACAGTGCTCGCACAAATTGAAGCAATCATGAACAGCCGACCTTTGCTTCCACTCACCGAAGACCCCAACGATTTGGCTGCATTAAATCTAGCGCATTTTATCATCGGTTCGTCACTGCATGCCCTGTCCGACCCAGATCTACAAAGTATACCAGCAAACAGGCTTGATCACTACCAGCAGCTGCAAGTGCATGTGTAGCGCTTTTGGATACACTGGAAAAAGGAGTACTTATAGGAGCTACTAAAAGACACCCGTGGCTGGCAGCGCAATGACAACAAAATTCCTGGTAAATTAGTCATCGTAGTAGACGAACTTCAACCTCCGATTCGATGGCCTCTTGCTCGCATCGAATCAATCTTGCCCGGTAGAGATCAGTTAACTCGCGTAGTACAACTTCGCACTGCTCGCGGAATCATCACTTGTCCCATCGCAAAAATCTGCAGGTTACCTGATTCTACGACAGTCCCTGCAAGCGAAAAATCACCAGTAAACAACAACGATGCATCAACTATCCAAAGGAGTTCGGATATAACTTTTGTTTAAGTAAAACACTAATTTAACACTTGAAATGTAAAGATAAATTTATTTGTACACTAGCTATAAGTCTATGTTAAGTGTTTACATTTTCTATGTTGAACATAATTGTTCAAGGCGGCGGGTATGTTGATTTCTATACTAAATTTGGCTGCACTGCGTGTGATAATTATTTCTCACATGAGATTGGTGCTAACGGGCGACGGTGAGATAACAATTATGGCCCTTCTGGCAACTAGGTTTATGATAACGATCGATAATGTAGCGCTCCCGCTCGCTCCGATCAGTCAGAAGAAAATTAACTAGTGAAGCGAGCAGATCGCACTGTGAACAGTCCCACTGAAAGTAATAAAGTCAAGTTTAAGTTGTTCGAAGTTGTTCAAGTGTAATTCGTATGTGCTGTAATAAACCAACTTACCTGTTTAACCTGGAAGAGACTTTATTACTTACCTGTGCTGCAGTGATCCGAACTACTTACCTTAAGTTCTCTGTTGACCTGAAAGTTAAAATTACTTGCCTGATTGTGTGTGAATCCACTGCTGGTACATCTTACCAAGCGATTTTCTGCTGCTGGCTGCTGCCTTTCGGTGCAACGTGAGCATACCTGTGGAACGGTAATCTTTCGCGAATAGGGTAATGCACCTATTGCTGCTCGTGTCCGTTCGGAGAAATTCTGGTGACAAAGAAGATAATCACAACGTAGGGTAAGCGACATCATATATATATATATATATATATATATATATATATATATATATATATATATATATATATATATATATATATATATATATATATATATATATATATATATATATATATATATATATATATATATATATATATATATATATATATATATATATATATATATATATATATATATATATATATATATATAAAAAAAACGCGATACTCCCCAACCAAACTTAACCGGACAACCGATAGAAGCTCCAAGCAATACAGCGAAGTCAGCAACACCGAAGTGGAACGCCAACGAACGCAACTCAACACCGTACGTGAACGGAGGACCGTCGTTGCTAGCCGTCAAGTCAGCAGTTTAGGGACAAAGACAGGGCTCTTCAATGTATCGAACATTGCACAAAATAAATCAGTTCTAAGTTAGACTTCGAGCAATACATTTGGTCTTTTTAAAAACTCTTCCAAGATTACTTAAAAGTTAATTGGCGCAGTCGGTAGGATTTAACTAGTTTTTGAACCGCAATCGAGCATTCACGAAGGAATATCGTGAATTTGTGTTCAAAAAAAAAACCGGTTAAATTCGTGAACCTAATAGTTCCACCCGCGAGTGAAAATCGCATATCAGGGTAGTGTCATTAAACACGAAAGGATCGAACGAACATCGACTTTAAACGTGAGTAATTTTAATTTAACTATCTAGCTATTCCTAACTAATATTTACAAGCAACAATACTAACAAGTGAGTGAACGAAATTACCAAAATAAGTGTAAAGTGAAAAAAAAAATATTTAAAACTAGCGGAAGAAGTGTAACGTTATCTTAAATTTTTTTGAAAAAAAAATGGAACAACAAATCGCTAACCTAAGGCAAGCCTTAGCCGAACGAGATGAACAAATCGCTCATCTTGGATTGGAGGCACAAGGCGCAGCGCAAGCCGTACAAAACGCGCAAGCCGAAAGGGCCACAGTAGCGGATCTTGCACAGCAAAGGGCAGAGCGAATTGTGCAGCTCGAGCAAACGATCAGAGATGCACCGAATAGGGTACACTTGCCCACGGAAAGTGTCCTGAATAAATTAAGAACTCCCAACATTTTACGGGATTTGCCATGCTTTGACGGCAACCCAGTGAAGTTGCATCAATTTTTAAGAGCCATCGATAATATAATGCCCATTATCGATGAAGCGATAAATACGCCTATGCACAGTGTTTGGATACAGTGCATACGCTCAAAAATCGTTGGAGACGCAGACACCATATTAGAACTATATGGTACTGAATTATCGTGGCGAGAAATCAAAACAAACCTAATAAACCACTATAACGACAAACTTGATGAAGTGTCGTTAACGCGTGATTTGTTTAAGCTTACCCAAGTAAGCACCGTAGAAGAGTTTTATGGCAAGGTATCACATATAATCTCGCTTTTAATAAACCAACTTTGCTTAACAGAAGCAAATGGTGAAGTCATAACAGCAAAAAAAAGATTTTACCAAGAAATCGGCTTAAAAGTATTTTTGGCAGGGCTTAAGGAACCCCTAGGACCAATAGTTCGCGCTCAGTCTCCAGAGACTCTAAGAGTAGCTTTACGATTGTGTGCAGAAGAAAATAATTACCACTACGTCATAAACCCGTTCAGATCACACCAACCACCCATTCCATCTCCTAAACCTCAATCCCATCCACCAACATTCAAATTCCCACAACAAAATCTTTATAATAGACCACCAATAAAAGCGTTCCAAGCCAATTTCAGTCAACAACCAAAACCATTTTTCCCATATCCAAATCCCAATCCTTTCAACCAATCACACAATACAAATCCATTCAAAAGTCAACCCAACTATTTCAAACCCCAACCAAATCAATATTCATTCAATCCTTTCAGACCATTCTCCAATCAGAATGTTTTTGCACCAAAAAACACTCAGCTTCCAAAACCCGTTCCAATGGAGGTTGATCCCTCCATACGATCGAAACGAATCAATTACATGAACTGTCCACATTTTCACCTTGAACATGATCCGTACGAAAATCATTGCCCTCAGTACGATAATAACGAACTTCGTTACTATCCAGAGTCCAATGAACACTACTACGGAGAAGAGCAACCCTACTATGAAAATAATATGCAATCGTATGCAGTGGAAACAACAGAACCACCAGCAGAAAATTCTAACACTGAACAAACGGAGACCCGCGAGATTGACGATTTATATTTTCAGATAGTGGGCGCAATAGCCGACAAGACATAAACAATTTCATACCGTTTATTATTCTCAATACCACGAAAGGAGAACTTAAATTTCTAATTGATTCAGGTAGTAATCGAAATTATCTATCCAATAAACATGTTAATCTAAATAACTGTAGGCTCACTACACCTACAACAGTGAGAAACGTGAGTGGTTCACATATAACGAATAGATATGTAGAATTGAACCTGTTTCCCACGATCCCAAATACACAAAAGCAAGTTTTCCTAATATTTGATTTCCATCCGTTTTTCGATGGCCTCATTGGGTATGAGTCCTTGACCAACTTAAATGCAGACATAATCACTTCAACTAATGAATTGAAATTTCTTTGTGGAAAAGTAAAAATGAAACGCAAGTACCCTGACACCAAGTCAGTGTATATAAATGCGCATGAAAGAAAAACAATTAACCTCCCGACGCGAGTGAACGAAGACTTCTTACTAGAAACTGACTTAGTCATTGAACCGAATGTAGTGATTCATGCTGGATTATACTCAGCAGATAACGAAAATGTCCACATGTTAATCAGTAACTATTCTGATGAAGATCGAAACATTAATCTAAGCAGCAACATTTTAAATCCAGAAATTAACAATTTCGAAACAATATCACCTGACCAATATGAATCTACAAGTCACCTAAACGAAACTTTATTCGATCAGCTAAGAATAAATCATCTAAACGCTGATGAAAAAAGGAAACTTCTAAAAGTGATAGCGAAGCATGAGAATGTATTTTTTAGAGAAGGTACGCAATTATCCTTCACCAACGCTGTAAAGCACACAATAAAAACAAAAGATGACCTGCCAGTACATGTGAAATCATACCGTTACCCCTTCTGCCATAGAGAAGAGGTCCAACGTCAAATTTCTAAACTTTTAGACCAAGGGATTATTCGGCATTCGATCAGCCCATGGACGTCGCCTGTGTGGATCGTCCCAAAAAAACTAGACGCATCAGGTAAAAAGAAGTGGCGGCTAGTAATAGACTACCGCAAATTAAACGAAAAAACGATCGAGGATCGCTATCCGATCCCGAACATCACAGACATCCTAGACAAGCTAGGACGGTCTATGTACTTTACAACATTAGACCTTGCATCTGGTTTTCACCAGGTCGAAGTCGAAGAGAAGGACATTCCTAAAACAGCCTTTAGTGTCGAGAATGGGCACTATGAGTTTTTAAGAATGCCTTTCGGTCTTAAAAACGCTCCATCGACATTCCAACGTGTGATGGATAACGTTTTGCGAGAGCATATTGGCGTCATATGTCTTGTGTACATGGACGACATTATTGTCTTCTCAACAAGTTTAAGCGAACATATTGATAATCTATCAAAAATTTTCGCAACACTAGAAAAACATAACCTAAAAATTCAGCTAGATAAAAGCGAGTTTTTACAGAGAGAAGTTGCTTTTCTAGGACATATTATAACACCGGATGGAGTAAAACCAAACCCGGATAAAATACAAATTATCAAAAATTGGCCAATTCCACAAAACGAGAAAGAACTCCGTGGCTTCCTAGGAATTCTAGGATACTATCGGAAATTTATCAGAGATTTTGCTAAAATAGCAAAACCTCTAACCAACTGCTTACGAAAAGAAGAAACAATCACACACTCGGGCGAGTTTGTAGCAGCCTTCAAACGCTGTAAACAAATTTTATCTGGAAGTGATATCCTTCAGTATCCAGATTTCTCAAAGCCGTTCATTTTAACCACGGATGCTTCCAATCATGCAAATTCATTTATAGCACATTAAATTTGCAATCAAACAGATACAGGAGGTCTATCGACTTATTAGGAAGTACAATCAAGTTCATAACAGGTAATCTCGACGCAGAAGATCTGAAAATTATCAATAATAATTTAGATGAATTGCGAAAAACTGGTAATTTTATCGTTAAACAAAACAATAGACAAATCCAAATTAATTCCAAATTCGAAAACAGGCTTAACCTAGTGCAGCGTCCTTAGCAAATTTGCTGTATTGCTGGTTTGCATTGGCGCAGCAGTTTTTGTTTACGCGCTCTTGGAATGTGCTCGGGGTTGCTGAGGTGTTTTTTGTTTACGCGACACTGAGGTGCTCTGCGTAAACAAAGAAATTTCACGGACAACCGCGGTAACGTTCACGATGGTCTCGGGTTTAGGCCGAACAGCTAGTGAAATGTTAGGAACATAAAAACCACTAGTCGGGAAAAAATCAGAGTTCAGTCTCAGAGTGCGCGGAAAATATCCGTTAGTCTCGGGCGTCGGCCCGTAGACAAGTTAGTAGTCAGCTCAGTTCAGTTCAGTTGAGTTCAGCTCAGACCAGACTCAATTTCTAAAGAATTAAGTGAAAAGTTCAGTTCAGTTGAGTTCAGTTCAGTAGAGTCCAGCTCGGTTCAGCACAGACCAGACTCAATTTCTGAAGAATTAAGTGAAAAGTTAGAGTTCAGCTCGGTTCAGCACAGACCAGACTCAATTTCTGAAGAATTAAGTGAAAAGTTAGAGTTCAGCTCGGTTCAGCACAGACCAAACTCAATTTCTGAAGAATTAAGTGAAAAGTTAAGTCTAGTTCGGAGTGTAATACAGTAAGCCGTAGGAGTATGCATAGTGTGCATTGTGAGGGTCAAGTATCAAGTGACCTCAAAATCAAGCAAGAAATAATGTTTTCGGAAGGCATCTAAAGAAGTGAAAATTGCTGTAATGAATAGAGATTTAACAGATTCATGTGTAGTGTTTGAGATCACCATGAAGTGTTGTGAATAGATTTTCAAACTAGTGGAGTATGCACTAGATTGTACTGCAGTAGGACATACGTTCATATGTGCGTAAACTTAATGATATGCCGAACTTAGTGAGACTGCGTGAAGCGTTAGCCTTATTAACAATCGTTATTGTTCGTTGTTAGATCGTGGGAAAGTACTCCCAAAACAGCCTAATCCTGCACTATTGAGAATAAGTAGCTGTTAAGTGAAAAGCATAAAAAGATAAACTATAAACTCAGAAAAAAGGTGAATTTCGTGGTATTACTCCGTATAGAACTAAAAGAAACGTCATCTTCGTTATTCTGCCACCCGCCACCGCTCGGCCGGGAGCCTACAAGTGGTGACAGCGGCGGTCCTTTGCGAGGCAAAGGAAGACATCATCGGAACGCAAACCCAAGTGACTACCAGAATTCGGAGATGATCGGCAGAAGGGGGATGTTCATCATGTTGATCGAGTAAGTAATCCATGCACATTCAGTGCGCTTTGTTCGACATCTACATTCAACAGTGAATTGGGGCAACCACGCCTGATCGGGCCGTTGCCGAATATAGTACTATAAATTCACAAAAGAAAAAAAAAATGAAACCTAAGTTAATGATAGCATAATTGTAAAATGTCAGGACGACGTAGATACAACTGACACACCAATTTTACACCGTGCATTGATACTAAAAGACGAGTTATTTACATACACGGCTTGGAAATTATTTACATCACACAGTTTGTTTTTTTTTTACGTTGAGGAGTAAAATTTCTGATAGCCCGTTAGAATAGATTTTCGATGGTTCTATAAAGAACCGATTCGATGGTTTTATGTAGTGATTTTTGGTTTATATTTACAACTAATCTTCACATATGGGAAATACCGGAGCAAGTAATTTTGAAATTATCTTAAATGGATCAGCTCGGTAGAATTAATGAAATTGGCGAATATATTGTGAAAGAGTACGAAAATCTCTATAAAAATAAAACTAGACCCCGATCATTAGCTGGGATAATTGCAAAAAGAGAGACTAATTGGTGGTTACGAAGCGCGCGTCAGTGTAGATTGTTGGAATACATTAACAGATCAGTTTGAAAACGTAAAAACAAAATACGACGCGGCAATTAGAATATTAGACGAATCCACTATTATCGAGGCCGAGCAACTAAAATCGCCCATATTACAATTAAGTGTGGATTTAGACACAAACAAGCGCGCCGGTAACAGCTCAAACACCGCAAACATGAGCCAAAATAGGAACGAAAACGCCGAAAGATATCGGTTTCCGATGCAAACGGCGATACAATGTATTCCAGAGTTTCATGGTTCAGTGGATAAACTCGAACCATTTTTAATACAAATAAGCTATTTCGCAGACGAAATACCATTGGGGGAGGATCAAAAACCACTATTGAATGTGGTGTTGATGAAATTGAAAGGGAAGGCAGCGTCATTCATAAACAGAATACGAACTAACACATGGGAAGAAATGTTTCAAAATCTGAAAAGACAATTCAGCATAAGAATAACCGTTGAAGGCATTTTACAGAAAATAGAGACATTAGAGCAAGGACCGTCGGAGACATTTACAAATTATGCTGATAGAGCACTGCAAATTTATGAATGCATCGAAGAGATGCAACGAGATCAACACACCGAAAGTTCCTTCGCAGAAAGGAGCTTGAAAATACATTTCATTGGGGGATTACGAAACGCAAGCTTGAAACAGGCAGCGAAAAGTCAAAAGGGTATTGCATTTAGAGATTTGATACAATTTTTGCAGGATGAACATGCGGAATGTGATCATCTGGAAAACATAGTACAACGATTACAAGCCTGTCGGATGTCAGAGAACAAACATAGAACTGCAGATCAGTTGGGCCATGTTAGAAATAGATTCTCAGGTCAGCATCAACAGGCTCACGGCAGAGCTCCACGACAACCAAATTGGGGGAATTCTTGGAACCAGGAAAGACCTGGCGGAAGTCGATCAAACGATAATAGGAGGTATTATCGAGAACCTGAAAACCGCGGTAATCAGTATAGAGAATCCGGACGCATGATGCCAAATTATCAGAATAGCTACGGAAGCCGAGATGATAACAGACGTCAATATAATCGTCAAGACGAAAGATATCAAGTACGAAACCAGGGCGTGAATAACCAAGCTGAGGGCAGAACATGGCGAGAAGACAGAAATCGAGAAATGATGTATAGAGACCAGTCTCCCGTAAGAAGGTACGATGGCAGAAACTACGATCAACAGGTTAGACACCAAGATAGCACGCAGAATAACGGCAGAAGATATAACAATCAACAATCCAACTATCAAAAAAACTAAATTATGGGGCGTATGAGTTGACAGAGAACCGAACACCCCATGAAAAGTATAACACATGGAATGTAATTAAGAAAATACAAAGCAAGGTGGAACAAATTGACCACCAATTGGAAAGAATGACGGATCTTTCAAACAGAGAAAGAAGTTCGAGTAAAACTCGAGAAGCGAATACTATAAGCCATTCATTGGCAAGAAATTGGTTCAACGCATTCGAAATTGAAATGAGAACCACAACGAGACCTAACATTAAGAAAAAATTCCTAATTGATACCGGCGCTAGTTCCAACCTAATAAGCAGAAGATGCGCGGAAGAGATAGGTGCATACAGAATAAATATTAAAGAACAAATTCATTACACAGGAGTAATGAATATTCCTCGAATTAGTCTCGGTACTACAGAAGCAGACTTTTTAATAGATAACCTAAAATTTAGAATAAAATTTGACGTCGTCGAGGAATTAGGATTTGCAGGCATCCTTGGAATGAACTTTATAAATAAGCACGTTACTAATATAGATATCCAAAATGGCAAGATAATCTTACAAGAAAAGCAAATTGTATTTAGCATGGAAGCAAAGCCGATACCAAAGTGGCTACAATATGCTATGGGAGATACGGAGCGACAAGCGGAAGGCCATAATCAGAAAATTACAGGAGCACAGAATTCGCTTCATGATAATATAGAATACAAGTCAAATACAAACAACCTAATATATAAGGAAAATCAATACCCAATGGTAACCGAGAAAGGGTGTCAAACTGAAGAAAATATACGTAGTAGAACGAAAACCAATAACATAAGCTGCCAAACCGAGTTCATTATAGCAAACGTAGACATAATAGGTAAGACGGAAATCAAAACAAATAACTATGACATATATAATAGTGTACATGACAATGTTCATAACAAGAATAATAATGAAAATGACACAGCCGATTTTGATTACAAACAAATGATAAATGAACAAGTTTTTAAAAGGGAAAAGTTTACCACAATATGCAAGGATGTAGACGAATTCAACGAAAACAAATCGGGGCAACAAAAACCTATTCTCACAGAAGACAACTATGACCTTAGCTTAGTGGAAAACAACAAATTTAAGACACTACAAGGATCACGTAGAATAGAAAAAGTTCTCGAAGTGCTAAATGCTGAAGTCTTAGAGGGTAGTTTATCAAAGCGTAATAAATATGAAATAAATAAAAAGCACGTGAATAAAAATGATAACAATAATGCATCGTATCAGAGCAATCATGAGTTATACAAAAACGACGATCGTTCAGATAGTATGCTCCCCGGTTGTGGAACTACTATTACTAATGAAGAGGAGAAGGAGTTTATTGACAGAGAGTATGACGAGGAAGACAAATGGTTCCTTGATTTAGATACAAATCAAGACGTAATTCTTACGGAAAATAAAAGATACGGTCAAATAACTGGTCGAGACCGAACGGAAAAAGTATTAGAATCACTAAATATGAATCATCTAAAAAGAGAAAATTTTAGGGATATAGAGATGATTATGGCATCATATAGCGATGTATTCTATCTGAAGGGGGATAAACTAACTATCACTGATGCGGCAGTGCACGAAATTGAGACCACGTCAAACGTGCCTATCAACAAACGGCAATACAGATTTCCGGAAGCTACAAAGAAGCATATTAACGAAGAAATCGAAGAAATGCGTAGGCAAGGTATCATAAGGCCTAGCAAGAGCCCATGGAATGCTCCAGTATTATGCGTACCAAAGAAGGACGATGAATATGGCAACAAGAAGTATCGAATTGTAGTAGACTTCAGAGCATTGAACTTGGTGACAAAACCCTTTGTATACCCGATCCCCTTGATCGATGAAATCTTAGACAACCTAGGGAACAGTAAATATTTTTCAACTTTGGATTTAAAATCGGGATTTTATCAAGTACCGATCGACCCAAAGGATGCTGCAAAGACAGCCTTTTCCACTCCAAAAGGGCATTTTGAGTTTACGCGGATGCCTATGGGGTTAAGAAATAGTCCATCTACTTTCCAAAGATTAATGAATACTGTCCTATACGAAATAAAAGACGTCAAAGCAATCGTATACTTAGATGATATAATTGTTTTTGGCACTACCGTGGAGGAACACAATAACAACTTAAGTAAGGTGCTGAAGGCTTTGCGTCAACATAATTTGAAAGTTGAGCCGGGCAAATGCCAGATATTGAAAGATGAAATAAAATACCTAGGGCATGTGATAGATCAGAATGGAGTACGTCCTATGGAGGACAATATAATGGCTATCAAAGAAATGTCAGCACCTAGAACGGTCAGAGGCGTCCGCTCATTTCTAGGAACGGTAAACTTCTATGGAAAATTCATACCGCAACTAGCAGAGAAACGTAAACCGTTGAACGACCTCTTGCGGAAAAATGTAAAATTTGTTTGGACAGACGAATGCCAGAAAGCATTCGAGGAATTAAAAATTTTTCTGACATCCGACACACTGTTAGTTAGACCGAACTACAAAGATACGTTCGTGATCACAACAGATGCTAGCGAGTACGCCATTGGAGCTGTACTATCTAACGAAAAGTCTATCGATAGACCAATAGCATATGCCAGTAGAGGCCTAGTAGGTGCTGAAAGAAGGTACCATACGATTGAGAAAGAATTGTTGGCCATTGTCTGGGCGGTAAACAAGTTCAAACACTTCGTTTATAATCAAAAATTCATCGTCTACACAGACCACAGACCGTTAATTTCAATATGGCACTTGAAGGAAACTTCGCCAACGCTAACACGGTTACGATTAAAATTACAAGGATTGGAAATAGACATTCGCTACAAACAAGGCAAGGACAATGTCGTAGCAGACTTTTTATCGAGATTGCCCGAACAGGATGAGACCCCACACACCATATCGGTAGTAACGAGACAACAAAAACGCCAACACCAGCAAGCAGAAGAAGATCTTGCGAAGCAGAAAGATGCAGAGAGTAGAGTGAACCCCAAGCAAATTAGGGATGAATCCGGGCGATTCGCGTTATTTGAAAATAAACAGAAAACTGAATGGAACCCACACATGGACGGGTTGGAAAACATCGATTTTGGATGCGATGAGAAGGAAGATTTGGGGGGATTCTCGTACCTCGAGGAGTACGATATATGTACCAGAGAGAACGACATTGAATTCAATCGATTAAAAATTTCGACAAAGAAAATCGACGAAAACAACGCTGAGGCTACATTCGTAATAGTAAACAGCAAATCAGCATACAAGGAATTGGAGGAAATCGTAGAATTACCTCATGGTCTAAAGGACCACTTGAACGGAAGGATCTTTGAAATTCCGAATAGGAAGCTATGGGGGTTGATTTTGAACGGGTCCAAGAAATCATTAACAGATACACACGTACTTTTGGGAGGGCTAATGGATGCCTTTACAAACTGCCCCGAATACGTAAGAAATGCGGAAACCATTCAAAGCATTTCATTCAGGAACTTGAAAAGGGCTCCTGAGTCGACGGCACTAAGGTTTATTGCCAAGAAATTTGGCAAGATATTCACATTATACGCCCCAGAGAAGGATCGAATGCTTGTAGCAGAGGAGGATCGCGAGACAGTATTAAAAGAATTCCACGATTCTCCCTTAGGCGGACATGTAGGTAGCAAACGTATGCGGATGCGAATGAGCCCGCTGTTCCAATGGAAAAATATGCGCCAAGACATCGAGAATTATGTCAAACAATGCGACTCGTGCCAGAAAAATAAGATTGGCAGGGCAAACAAAATTCCGATGAAGATAACTACAACATCTTCTGAACCATTCGGGAAATTATATATGGACATAGTAGTACTCCCAGAATCAGACTGGGGTAACAGATATGGTCTGGTTATGCAAGACGATCTGACCAGATATTTAATCGTAGCACCCATGGCAAATCAAGAGAGCTCCACGGTTGCTCAAACATTCGTAGACCATTATATATGTAAATTTGGGACACCGGCCGAACTGGTAACCGACAATGGAACAAATTTCGTAAGTTCTCTAATGAAAAACGTATGTAAAATTTTAAAAATTAAGAAGATTACTACAAGTACCTACCACCCACAAGCAAACCTCGTGGAGAGATCAAATAGGGAATTGAAAACTTATCTTAGACAGTATGTGGGTAGCGACCCAACAACCTGGGATCAGTTGTTACCATTCTTCACGTTCGAATATAACACGACCATAAACTCATCTACTGGCTACACGCCGTTTGAGTTATTATATGGAAAACGGGCAAATATTCCGAATTCAATTTACAAATATGACAATGATGGTTTATACTACGAAGACTACGTGAACGAAATGCGATCGACATTCAAGCGATTACATACTCAAGCACGAGAAAATCTAGTAAAATCCAAAGAAAAACGGAAGGAGTTGTACGATAGAAGCTCCAATGAATGGCAACCAATGTGGGGAGACTTGGTACTAGTTAAAGCCAACCCCACAGGAGCAGGACAGAAATTACAGTCGCTATGGAGAGGACCCTACGAAGTAGTTGCTCTCCCTAGCGAACAAACGACAACTATCAAAAACAGAAACAGATTAGAAAAGATTCATAACAACAGATTGAAGAAGTACACGGATTAAGTTTCTAATGGGAATTTATATTGGAACAGTTTTTGGTTAATCATTGAAGTATCACAAATTCGATCGCTATAAAGTATCACAAATTTAGCGCCAAGGTCAATATCAGGCTAAACGGATATGGACTTGAATTTTTTTTCTTTTCAACAACAGACGCACTCGAGAAACAAAACTACGCGGCATAGTAAGCTGTAAACATTAAACAGTCCAACTTTCTGCCGCGCACAGCAAAACCAAGCAAGCGTTGCATGCGCCAGAACGATGGGCGCTCGGCAAAAACAAATGAAACCATCGCGAAAAAAAATACAGGCTAAACTCGATTTAGAAGCACCTATGAATATGCATGCAGACGAATGCGCGCGACTAAGCATGGGCGGCGAAAACACATTTCATATTTTTAAGGATTATTAGTATCAGTTGTTTTTTTTTGTACTATAATCTTAAGAAAAAAATTCTTTCATTAACAAATCCAAGAGTTTTCACGTTTGGAATGTGTCTGCTTGTATACATTCCAGTATCATGACGGCTATCGAAATATTAGGAGAAAACAGCGGAAGTTACGATGGGAATCTCGTGTTACAGAAACTGGGGATAGCGCGAACGATAAGCGGATCATATGAGGTTAGGGTGAGTGTAAATTTGGAAGAATTACTAACAATTATGGATAGAACTAGACAGGGGGTACAGTCCCTGGTGGAGGACTGCAAAGCTGCACCAAGAACGATAGATCCTAACCGGTGCAGGGAGTTAATTAAAATGCTTGAGGAAGATAGCAAAGAAATATACGACCTCGGAGAAATGATAAGGAGATCGCCGAGGGGAAGGAAACGCCGAAGCGTGTGGAACGCGATAGGCCTAATGGACTCCGAAGATAGGAGAAGAATGGATATGGATATAGATAGGCTAAGAGGCAATGAGGAAAAAATAAAAGAGCTAACGTATCAACAAACTGCAGCCGTCGATTCAATTTATAACTTGGTGAATGAGTCAGTGCATCAGATAGATCTGAAGGCTATTGAAACATATCGGAAAGACGAAGAAATGAAAAACGAGGTTCTCAGGGACATGAACCAAACAGAATCAACAAGAGACTTATTGTTGATGGAAATGACAGCAATAAGAAAAGTAGTGGAATGGCGAAACATCGTACGGAGAATACGTCATAGACAAATACTTGCATTAAAAATACTAGCCGGGGAGGCGGGAGCAATTGAAATAATAACGGAGCTAGCAGAACCCATGCAATTGCTAAAGGAAATGGAGACACAGGGGAAAAGATCGACGGGAAATACAGACTTCCCGCGAACAGAAAACGGTTATTTAAGTTTGGAAATATTTAACATGGCCAGAATCACACACATTATGGATGAAAGAGGTATATTGAAAGTAAAACTAGCGATACCACTGGTTACAAAAGCAGAGTTTACGACACTAAGGGGAATAGTTATGCCACGAATGCATGGTAATATAGTAACGCTAACACATCTCAAGAGAAACATAATAATGGTAGAGAAAAACAGGAGATGGGGATATGTCATAGATGATAAGACGTACAAAGGATGCAGTGACTATATTGGGACGAAGATATGTAATATGACTAAAATGGAAGGCAATCTAGAGACAAGCAGCGAGTGCCTCGCAAATATGGTTTTTAAAGGAACGGCAAGGACCTGTGATGCCCGCGCACTTAGGTTAAATCATACAATGTGGTTCGAAACAGCGCGGCCAAATATATGGGTGTATGTGGCGCCAAGATCAACAGAAATTAATATAACGCAAACTAATGGCGAAAGAATTGAAAGAAAAGAAATATTAGGAGTGGGGACTATGGAATTGAAACACGGCACGATGCTGAAAACTAGTGAGGTAATCATCAGACACCAAGATAAAGAAGAAGCCGAGGAACCAATATACCTCAGGAAAATCTTGGAGGAGCCGATAGAACAAAAGGAGATATCTAAGCACACAGATATACCGGTATTGGATAAAAAGAACATGCTCTATACGTTTATAAACAACAAACGCCTCTTTGATATAGGAATAGATGTGAAGAAACTAAAGGAAAGAAAAATAGAATTACAGAACATGACTTACGCACCACTGGAATACCCATGGATAAGCATAAGCACGATTATCATAATAAGCCTGAGCATAATAAGTGGCTGTGCCTATTGTCATAAAGGAAAAATTTCATGCTGTAGCACAACGAAAGTTATAAAAAGCAACGGAAACGTCGAAAGAAAGAAAATCAAAACTTCAGACATAGAATTGTACGATATAACGATTACAAACGAAAATAGTAAGGGAGGAAAACCCATAACTAAAGACATGATATCAGGGCCTATTTTGATGAATAAGAACGGAAGAGCACGACCGATAGCGGAGACTCAAGAAGAACCAATACCGACAATCTCTGTAGAACCGAGACAAAAAAGCACCAACAGAGAAACAGAAACGGAAAATGAGTATGTGGAACCGTTCACGATAATAGAATTAAGAAATAGAGAGATAGGAATTGGCAGCAAAAAAGGGAATAGCTCGGAAACAATACGAACACCAAAAAGAAGTACCCGCAACATATCCGTTATTTAAAGAACCAGCTAAAGCACACTTGAAAAAAAAAAACAGACAAACCAACAAATGTGACGAATCGAAGCATAAATTCACTGTTTTTTTTGTTCCACTCACAAAACATAACAAAACGCATCGAAAATGTGTGCTTGTAAATTTGCACGTGTTGTGTAGGTAGGTCTCTAAATAAATATTACGATTTTAAAAGTTTTCTCTGCCGTGTGTTGAACATTTCGAACCGCTCTTGCGTACGTGTATCCTATTTCTACGTCCAACCA
Source organism: Malaya genurostris (assembly GCF_030247185.1). Taxonomy (NCBI): domain Eukaryota; kingdom Metazoa; phylum Arthropoda; class Insecta; order Diptera; family Culicidae; genus Malaya; species Malaya genurostris. The sequence goes on from NC_080571.1 coordinate 182,262,545, forward strand.
TCGAAATAGTCCCCGCGCCCCGCCCATAATACAAAGTACAGAGAACTTCTTCTTCTAGAGTACCGATCAGACTGTTTAGAAATTTTACTTATTAGTGGAGAAAACCAAGCCGTGTATGTACCTCAAAATTATAATTATAGCATAGTCCCAAACTAAACTTTCAAATAACCTTTGTACGTTTTATTGTTCCCAGCAAAACTAAAAACGCATATTGTATACTAGCCTTATTAAACAAAAGGAATAATAAAATACAGAGCAAAACGAAAACACATGAGAACAAAAACACCTAAGCAATCCGTTTTAGGATACTTCAATTGAGGATGATAACAGCTGACTAGATAAAATCGGAATATTTTTCTGTCCACAAAGTCAATAAGCCGAGCTAAAATTTACAATCCAAGATTACCATTAAGTTATGAAAACTATACAAAATTTTTTAGTACCCATATCCTCGCGCCTAAGTCCGATACCATCACAATCGACTTGATGCTAACCCTTAAGGTATCATCAAGCTCAGTAAGTAAGGGGGCATGCAGCGTCCTTAGCAAATTTGCTGTATTGCTGGTTTGCATTGGCGCAGCAGTTTTTGTTTACGCGCTCTTGGAATGTGCTCGGGGTTGCTGAGGTGTTTTTTGTTTACGCGACACTGAGGTGCTCTGCGTAAACAAAGAAATTTCACGGACAACCGCGGTAACGTTCACGATGGTCTCGGGTTTAGGCCGAACAGCTAGTGAAATGTTAGGAACATAAAAACCACTAGTCGGGAAAAAATCAGAGTTCAGTCTCAGAGTGCGCGGAAAATATCCGTTAGTCTCGGGCGTCGGCCCGTAGACAAGTTAGTAGTCAGCTCAGTTCAGTTCAGTTGAGTTCAGCTCAGACCAGACTCAATTTCTAAAGAATTAAGTGAAAAGTTCAGTTCAGTTGAGTTCAGTTCAGTAGAGCCCACAAACCGAACAGCTAGTGAAATGTTAGGAACATAAAAACCACTAGTCGGGAAAAAATCAGAGTTCAGTCTCAGAGTGCGCGGAAAATATCCGTTAGTCTCGGGCGTCGGCCCGTAGACAAGTTAGTAGTCAGCTCAGTTCAGTTCAGTTGAGTTCAGCTCAGACCAGACTCAATTTCTAAAGAATTAAGTGAAAAGTTCAGTTCAGTTGAGTTCAGTTCAGTAGAGTCCAGCTCGGTTCAGCACAGACCAGACTCAATTTCTGAAGAATTAAGTGAAAAGTTAGAGTTCAGCTCGGTTCAGCACAGACCAGACTCAATTTCTGAAGAATTAAGTGAAAAGTTAGAGTTCAGCTCGGTTCAGCACAGACCAAACTCAATTTCTGAAGAATTAAGTGAAAAGTTAAGTCTAGTTCGGAGTGTAATACAGTAAGCCGTAGGAGTATGCATAGTGTGCATTGTGAGGGTCAAGTATCAAGTGACCTCAAAATCAAGCAAGAAATAATGTTTTCGGAAGGCATCTAAAGAAGTGAAAATTGCTGTAATGAATATAGATTTAACAGATTCATGTGTAGTGTTTGAGATCACCATGAAGTGTTGTGAATAGATTTTCAAACTAGTGGAGTATGCACTAGATTGTACTGCAGTAGGACATACGTTCATATGTGCGTAAACTCAATGATATGCCGAACTTAGTGAGACTGCGTGAAGCGTTAGCCTTATTAACAATCGTTATTGTTCGTTGTTAGATCGTGGGAAAGAACTCCCAAAACAGCCTAATCCTGCACTATTGAGAATAAGTAGCTGTTAAGTGAAAAGCATAAAAAGATAAACTATAAACTCAGAAAAAAGGTGAATTTCGTGGTATTACTCCGTATAGAACTAAAAGAAACGTCATCTTCGTTATTCTTCCACCCACCACCGCTCGGCCGGGAGCCTACACTAGTGAACAGAGAAATTAGAAATCACCAAAGCATGTTGAACTCAATTTTAAAAACCGACGATTACAGTCTGTCAGAGAACCAAAAAAATATCGATAGCTTTTCAATTAAACACATTCCTAGAGAATCTAAAAGCAATAGAATATGCAATTATGTTATCAAAATTAAATATAATAAGTAAATTTTTACTTACACCAAAAGAAATACAAATCATTGTTCAAGAGTTCATAGAGCAGGGCATGAAAATTCAACACTTTGACGACGCTAGCAACTACTTAACGACCACTACATTACATAAAGGCTCAACAATCATTATATGTGTAAACATCCCCAGACTACAACCGATATCCTACGAGAAAGTTATTATTGAACCGTTATCCCGTAACAACTACTCAGTGAAGCTGACACATAACACCGTTTTGATAAACCCACAGCTATAGGGTGATTTTTTAAGAGCTTGAGAACTTTTTTAAACAATAAAACGCATAAAATTTGCAAAATCTCATCGGTTCTTTATTTTAAACGTTAGATTGGTACATGACATTTACTTTTTGAAGATAATTTAATTTAAATGTTGACCGCGGCTGCGTCTTAGGTGGTCCATTCGGGAAGTCCAATTTTGGGCAACTTTTTCGAGCATTTCGGCCGGAATAGCCCGAATTTCTTCGGAAATGTTGTCTTCCAAAGCTGGAATAGTTACTGGCTTATTTCTGTAGACTTTAGACTTGACGTAGCCCCACAAAAAATAGTCTAAAGGCGTCAAATCGCATGATCTTGGTGGCCAACTTACCGGTCCATTTCTTGAGATGAATTGTTCTCCGAAGTTTTCCCTCAAAATGGCCATAGAATCGCGAGCTGTGTGGCATGTAGCGCCATCTTGTTGAAACCACATGTCAACCAAGTTCAGTTCTTCCATTTTTGGCAACAAAAAGTTTGTTAGCATCGAACGATAGCGATCGCCATTCACTGTAACGTTGCGTCCAACAGCATCTTTGAAAAAATACGGTCCAATGATTCCACCAGCGTACAAACCACACCAAACAGTGCATTTTTCGGGATGCATGGGCAGTTCTTGGACGGCTTCTGGTTGCTCTTCACTCCAAATGCGGCAATTTTGCTTATTTACGTAGCCATTCAACCAGAAATGAGCCTCATCGCTGAACAAAATTTGTCGATAAAAAAGCGGACTTTCCGAATGGACCACCTAAGACGCAGCCGCGGTCAACATTTAAATGAAATTATCGTCAAAAAGTAAATGTCATGTACCAATCTAACGTTTAAAATAAAGAACCGATGAGATTTTGCAAATTTTATGCGTTTTATTGTTTAAAAAAGTTCCCAAGCTCTTAAAAAATCACCCTATATTACAACACAATGTCGAGAAGCCAACCAAATTACAATCTGTGAAAGGAGTCAACTAATGGACATCAGCAACAATGCATGCGAAGCTCCACTACTAAGAGGCCAACCTGGGCAATGCCCGGTATCAGAAAAACCACCATCAATGAATACAAAAACGATAGCTCCAGGAACGCTACTAGTGCAAACCGTTCACCAAGACGTAATCATTAATAGCACCTGCGGCATTCAATCAGAAACGTTGAAAGCAATTCATCTAGTTACGTTTCACAACTGTTCGTTGTTCGTCAATAATGAGCTTTTTGAGAATTACGAACTACGGTTTGATCAACCATCAATTCTTCCGCTGCAACTTACAAAAATCAAAACGTTGCACGTAGAAAGACACGTAAACCTTTCCGAACTACATAATATCCATTTAGAAAACAGACAACTCATGAAAACTATAGAGTTCAAATACCGAATCGGATCCATATCATTCGGCACCGTCATCATTCTCACGCTCATACTTTTGGCCATCGGCATCATCAAATACTGGAAATTTACAAAAACAGGAAATTGCTCGGGACGAGCAATACTTATGGGGGAAGCAGTTAAACGCGATACTCCCCAACCAAACTTAACCGGACAACCGATAGAAGCTCCAAGCAATACAGCGAAGTCAGCAACACCGAAGTGGAACGCCAACGAACGCAACTCAACACCGTACGTGACCGGAGGACCGTCGTTGCTAGCCGTCAAGTCAGCAGTTTAGGGACAAAGACAGGGCTCTTCAATGTATCGAACATTGCACAAAATAAATCAGTTCTAAGTTAGACTTCGAGCAATACATTTAGTCTTTTTAAAAACTCTTCCAAGATTACTTAAAAGTTAATTTATATATATATATATATATATATATATATATATATATATATATATATATATATATATATATATATATATATATATATATATATATATATATATATATATATATATATATATATACATATATATATATATATATATATATATATATATATATATATATATATATATATATATATATATATATATATATATATATATATATATATATATGAGAAAGACATAATTACACCACTACGTGGGTTAAAACAGGTTTTTAATAAACTCAAATAACAATCCGAAAATCGTTACAAAAATAAAAATTTTCCGATTTGTTTACAAACCGCTGTATCTCGAGAACAGTAGCATATAGCAAAATTCTGATTAACATTGTTTTAATTGAAAAACTAGCGTTCGTGCATCATATTTTGTTTAAAAATAAATAAGAAAAACCTGTTTTAATCCACCTAGTAGTCTAATGATGCCTTCTCATATCAATCATACTATCATAGACGTATTATTTGGTATTCTTCAAAATAATTTTCTTCGATTCTTGAAGAAATAACCAGAATCGCTTTGTTTGGCCGTCTGCTGATACTGACTACCGATTGGAGCAGTTTTGATATTGATTTAGAATTTTTTACGTATTTTGCTTCTCCTGTTTAAGTGATGGTATAAAATTTTAAACATGCTTAACTTAATAGTTCCGGAGCCGGAAGTAGGGTCTGGATAAAATGCTGGAATTCCGTATGGGACCACAGGCACCTGAAATAGTGTTTTTTCCCAAATTGATGTCACTCACTTTTCTCAGCGATGGTTTTACCGATATTCACAAACTTGGATTCATTTGACCACTATTTCCGGTGCCTCCGGAATCGGAAACCGGGAACCATGATAGCCGGCGAATCAGTTTTTTTATCTACTGATAATGACTATCAAATGGAGTAGTTTTGAATATTTTTCAAGTGTTTTTTCGCCCATTTAAGTGATGGTATAAAATTTTTAACACACTTTACAATATAATCTTGAAACCGAAAGTCGGATCCTGATAAAATTAAGAAGTTTTGTATATTATCATAAGGCTTTTAATTTAAATCTAAGTTCGTAAAAATCGGTCACGTTATCTTGGAAAAAACATTACACAATTTTCATTTTTTGCCCATTTTACCCCTTAACTCCGAAACCGGAAGTCCTATCCAAACAAAATTAAAAATTTTTGTATGGGATTACAAGACCTCTCATTCGAGTCTAGGATTATGAAAACCGGTTCAGCCTTTTCTAAGAAATTGGAGTGATTTCCAGTTTGGATAACACGATCATTTTTTTAGATACTTCCGGAATCAGGAACGAAGATCCGCTACATCCAAAAATCAATGTATTTGGTCATCGACTAATCAAATCTGTCCAATTCAAGAATTATACGGCTAGTGGAATGTATTTGATGGAATTTTCCGTGTCATGTATAAAAGCACGTCGCTGAGAATGAAATTTTTATACCTATTAGTCTGTACTTCCGGAACCGGAAGTCGCACCCTGATGAAATTTGGTTGGAATGTATCGGGTTGTAAGACCATTCATTCGAACATACATTTGTGGAAATTGGATGAGCGGTCTTTGACAAAATCGATTGCATGTATTTAGTTCATTTTGCACATTTACCCCGTAACTCCCGAACCGAAAGTTGGATCCAGATGAAATTCAATAGCAACCTATGGGACTATAAGATCTTTAATTTAGATCCTAGTTGAAAAAAATCGGTTGAGCGGTCTCTGAGAAAACTGAGTGCACTTTTTCTGAATTAATTTGCACATTTTATTCCGTTGATCTCGTACCAGAAGTCCGATCCGGGTAAAATTCAACAGCACCCAATGGAACCAAGAGACCTTTCATTTGAATCTAAGTTTGTGAAAATCGGTCAAGCCATCTCCGAGATAATCGAGTGCACATTTTTGTTACATACACATACACACACAGACTTTTGCTCATTTCTATATGTGCGATGCCATACAGCAAGTATCTGGGATACTGGAACGCTGGTGGCACTGCTGAGCATCAATATATGATTTCGATACCTGAGACCTCCTACAAACGATAGGTTTACAGGCTGGGAGTTGCGAGTTGCAGAGAGGTGTACATTTCGATCCTCTCAGACTACCCTTGGCTTTGTTGGTTAAGGCCGACAAAGAAAAGTACGCCGATGTGCTCAAGGCCATGCGGAGCGAGGCAAAGCTTGCTGAGCTTGGCAAAGAGGTTCGCAGCATTCGTCGTACGAAGACGGGAGAGATGCTGCTCGAGCTTAAAAAGGGAGCTCAGGGCGGAACGGAGCTTGTTGCGCTTGCCCAACAAGTCCTGGGCGATACGGCCGAAGTTAGAGCCCTGCGTAACGAGGTTGCACTCCAGTGCAAACGGTTGGACGAAATCGCCACCGCAGAAGAACTTGCCATGGCCATCAAGGAGCAAGGAGGTGTGGATGTCTCACGGGAATCCATCCGCATGAGGAAAGGACCACAGGGCACCCAGATAGCTACATTTAAGCTATCGGCCACGGATGCCAATAAGGTCCTCAAAGTGGGCAGGCTAAAGGTCGGATGGTCGGTATGCCCAGTGACCGCTTACCAACCGCCGGTGGTCGACATGTGCTTCAGGTGTTTCGAACCTGGCCACAAGTCGTGGAATTGCAAAGGCCCAGACCGGAGCAAGCTCTGCAAGCGTTGCGGCGGCGAGGGGCACAAGGCGTATGCATGCGAAAGAACGCCACGTTGCATGCTATGCGCGAGCAAGAAGAAGGCCACAAACCACGTCATGGGCGGACCTACTTGCTCAACAAGTGGAGGGAGTAAATCAGCATGCAAGTAATACAGCTGAACCTTAATCACTGTGCAGCTGGCCAGCAATTGCTGCACCAGTCAGTGACGGAATGGGGCATTGATGTCGCGATTCTTTCGGATCCCTATCACACACCGGTAGATAACGGGAACTGGGTGTCTGACGAAGCCAAGACGGTGGCGATCTTGACGACTGGTCGATACCCAGTGCAAGAGGTGGTGAAAACACAAGCGGAGGGAGTAGCCATAGCTAAGGTAAACGGAGTTTACTATTGTAGCTGCTACGCACCACCGAGATGGTCAATAGACCAGTTCACTCGGATGGTCGACATGTTGACCGCAGACCTGGTGAGTCGGAAGCCGGTGGTGATAGCCGGAGACTTCAATGCCTGGGCAACGGCTTGGGGCAGCCGCTTCACCAATAGGAGAGGACAGACGTTACTGGAGGCCCTCGCCAAGTTGGACGTCATGTTAGCGAATGATGGACTGAAAAGTACCTTCCAGCGGAACGGAGTCGAGTCGTTTATCGACCTGACTTTCTGTAGTCCCGGCCTAGCTGGAGATCTTAATTGGAGAGTTGATGATGGCTACACCCATAGCGACCATCTAGCCATTCGCTACACGATCGGCCAATTGGCGAGAAACACAAGGAGGAGTAATACTCCCAAAACTCTTGCGTGGAAGGTGGCTAACTTCGACCGCGAAACGTTTTGCGCTGCCCTCGAATTAGAGGAGCACAACGCGAACCTGAGAGGGGACGAGTTGGTCGCTATCTTGTCACGGGCGTGTGACGCGACCATGCCTAGAAAGGCTCAACCGAGGACCAATAGACCACCGGTCTACTGGTGGAACGAGCAAATTGCACGCCTTCGCGCATCCTGCCTCAGGGCTAGAAGAAGGATGCAAAGAGCTCGATCAGCGGAGATGAGGATGGAGAGGAACACGGCGTTCAAAGCGGCGAAGCTAGCACTAAACAAGGCCATCAGCGCAAGCAAAAGAGCCTGTTTCGACAAGCTATGCGAGGGAGCCAACTCCAACCCATGGGGCGATGCCTACAGGATGGTGATGGCCAAAACGAGAGGGGCGCTAGCACCCCCTGAACGTAGTCCGGCGAGGTTGAAGGAGATCATAACGGTCCTCTTTCCCCACCACGACACGTCCCCCTGGCAGCCAGCTCCGCTACCAGCGAATGAAGTCGTAAAGGTGACGAACGAGGAGTTGCTCACTGCGGCGAGATCGCTCGATACAAAGAAAGCCCCGGGGCCAGACGGTATCCCGAACGTGGCTCTAAAGGCGGCTATAATGACTAAACCGGACATGTTCAGGGAGGTCATACAGAGATGTCTGGACGAGCGTATGTTCCCAGACATTTGGAAAAGACAAAGATTGGTACTATTACCGAAACCTGGGAAACCCCCAGGGGATCCTTCGGCGTATAGACCAATCTGTCTGATAGACACTGTGGGTAAGCTCCTTGAGAAAATCATCCTCAACAGGCTAGCCCCCTTCATAGAGGAGGCAGGAGGACTGTCCGGTCAACAGTACGGGTTCCGCAGAGGCAGGTCGACGGTGGACGCCATAACATCGGTGGTAACCACGGCGGAGGTAGCTATACAGCGCAAACGACGAGGGATCCGCTACTGTGCGGTAGTAACGCTAGACGTCAAGAACGCGTTCAATAGTGCTTGCTGGGCAGACATTGCTGATTCCCTACTTCGACTAGGAGTACCGGAAGGGCTGTACAAGATTCTGGAAAGCTACTTCCAGAACCGAGTATTGCTCTATGAGACCGACGAAGGCACACGTAGCACTCCAATCACGGCTGGAGTACCACAGGGATCTATCTTGGGCCCGATCCTGTGGAATATAATGTACGATGGAGTACTGAGGTTGAGGCTCCCTCCGGGTGTCAAGATAGTCGGGTTCGCGGACGACGTCACGCTGACAGTCTACGGCGAATCCATCGAAGAGGTCGAACTGAGTGCATCACACTCAATCTGCTTGGTGGAGGACTGGCTGCGTAGCAGGAAACTGCAACTCGCGCACCACAAAACAGAAGTGATGGTGGTAAATAACCGCAAATCGGAACAGGAGGCGCTGGTACATGCCGGAGACTGCGTGATCCCCTCCAAGAGATCACTGAAGCAATTGGGTGTGATGCTTGACGACAAACTCAGTTTCAGCAAGCACGTTGAATACGCCTGCAAGCGCGCATCAACAGCGATCGCGGCGCTCTCTCGTTTGATGGCCAACAGCTCGCCTGTGCGCTCCAGTAAACGAAGGTTACTGGCAGGAGTGGCAGTTTCGATCCTCAGGTACGGCAGCCCGGTATGGGCGTCGGCACTGAATGTGGAACGCAACGCACAGATGCTGGAGAGTACGCATAGACTGATGTGTCTTCGCGTAATCAGTGCATACCGCACTGTATCGAGGGATGCGGCCTGCGTGGTTGCAAGCATGATGCCTATCAGTCTGATAGTGAAGGAAGACGCGGAGCGCTACAGCATGCGAGGAGACAGGAACGCCCGTAGGGCCTCCAAAGCCGCTTCTCTACGCAGATGGCAACAAGAGTGGGACAGCTCAACCAAGGGCAGGTGGACACATCGGCTCATACCTAGGGTCTCGAGCTGGTTAGATAGACCTCACGGAGAAGTGAACTTCGGCCTGACGCAGTTCCTCACAGGGCACGGGTGCTTCAGATGGTACCTCCACAGGTTCGGCCACGCGACATCCCCTGTATGTCCTGGCTGCCCAGACGAGATCGAGACGGCTGAACACGTCTTGTTCGCATGTTCCCGTTTCGCGGCTCAAAGGAGTGAGCTACTGGAGGCATGCGGCAGGGACACCACACCGGAAAACCTGATCCAGAGAATGTGCCACTGCGTAGAGAACTGGAACGCAGTGTCGACCGCGGCATCCCAAATTGCGGGAATATTGCAGCGGAAATGGAGTGCGGATCAACAACAGGTCAGCCGCGTACCGTAGCAGGCTCAAGAGGGATCAGCGAATAAACGTCGGTCCGGGAGAACCTTCTTCGTCGGGAAGCTCTTCGTCGGAGTAGTCTAGATCCATCGTCGGGGACTAGACGAGTAGTACGTAAAACTGTTAGGATCGTCGGGGCGCCAGTGAACCGGAAGCTTTCCTCCAACCGGAATCACTGGATCGACCCAGGCATCCTCTCGGTCGGGCGTTGACGGGTATCGAAGGCGTCGGTTTCGGGAGGGCCTCCTTCGTCGGGGAACTCTCCGTCGGTGTAGGCTAGATCCTTCGGCGGGGGCTAGTCGAGTAGCCGCCACAACACCGATTCGAGTCGTCGAGGCGCCAGCGAACCGGAAGCCATGCTCCAACCGGAATCGCGGGACCGACCTCGGCACTCCATCGGGTGTCCCGTGTGGTGTAAGAGACTCGGTGTCGGGAGATTCTCCTTCGCCGGGGAAATCTCCGTCGGAGTAGTCTAGATCCTTCGTCGGGGACTAGACGAGTAAATCGTGGTGTAATACCGCTAGGATCGTCAGGGCGCCAGTGAACCGGAAGCTTTCCTCCAACCGGAATCACTGGACCGACCCAGGCATCCTCTCGGTCGGGCGTTGACGGGAATCGAAGCGTCGGTTTCGGGAGGGCCTCCTTCGTCGGGGAACTCTCCGTCGGTGTAGGCTAGATCCTTCGGCGGGGGCTAGTCGAGTAGCCGCCACAACACCGATTCGAGTCGTCGAGGCGCCAGCGAACCGGAAGCCATGCTCCAACCGGAATCGCAGGACCGACCTCGGCACTCCATCTGGTGTCCCGTGTGGTGTAAGAGACTCGGTGTCGGGAGATTCTCCTTCGCCGGGGAAATCTCCGTCGGAGTAGCCTAGATCCTTTGTCGGGGACTAGATGAGTAGATCGTCGCGTGATACCGATAGGATCGTCTGAGCGCCAGTGAACCGGAAGCCACGCTCCAACCGGAATCATTGGATCGACTTAGGCATCCTTTCGGTCGGGTCGTAGACGCGTACCGTAAGCGTCGGTTCGGGAGGACTTCCCTCGTCGGGGAACCCTCCGTCGGTGTAGACTAGATCTTTCGGCGGAGACTAGTCGAGTAGTTCCGCGACGTAGCATCAGTTTTGGGTCGTCGAGGCGCCAGTGAACCGGAAGTTACCCTCCAGCCGGCATCACTGGACCGACCTCGTCATCCAACTGGTCGATCCCTTGAGAGCAGGATGCTGATCCCCATTCTGCATAAATCTGGGGAGGGTGCTGTGAGCACCAATAGCCTTCCACCCCGAAGTAATACCTAGCGGTGGTGCCGGGGAGGTAGGGTTGGAGATCCAAGGTGTTTTAGTGGGTAGTTCCAATCAACAGTTGGGTAGTCCTGTGGAGAGTCCCACACTCCGTGCGTAAATGCATTTCACCTTGTAAAAAAAAAAAAAAAAAAAAAAAAAAAAAAAAAAAGACTACCCTTGGAAGGCCACAAACCACGTCATGGGCGGACCTACTTGCTCAACAAGTGGAGGGAGTAAATCAGCATGCAAGTAATACAGCTGAACCTTAATCACTGTGCAGCTGGCCAGCAATTGCTGCACCAGTCAGTGACGGATTGGGGCATTGATGTCGCGATTCTTTCGGATCCCTATCACACACCGGTAGATAACGGGAACTGGGTGTCTGACGAAGCCAAGACGGTGGCGATCTTGACGACTGGTCGATACCCACTGCAAGAGGTGGTGAAAACACAAGCGGAGGGAGTAGCCATAGCTAAGGTAAACGGAGTTTACTATTGTAGCTGCTACGCACCACCGAGATGGTCAATAGACCAGTTCACTCGGATGGTCGACATGTTGACCGCAGACCTGGTGAGTCGGAAGCCGGTGGTGATAGCCGGAGACTACAATGCCTGGGCAACGGCTTGGGGCAGCCGCTTCACCAATAGGAGAGGACAGACGTTACTGGAGGCCCTCGCCAAGTTGGACGTCATGTTAGCGAATGATGGACTGAAAAGTACCTTCCAGCGGAACGGAGTCGAGTCGTTTATCGACCTGACTTTCTGTAGTCCCGGCCTAGCTGGAGATCTTAATTGGAGAGTTGATGATGGCTACACCCATAGCGACCATCTAGCCATTCGCTACACGATCGGCCAATTGGCGAGAAACACAAGGAGGAGTAATACTCCCAAAACTCTTGCGTGGAAGGTGGCTAACTTCGACCGCGAAACGTTTTGCGCTGCCCTCGAATTAGAGGAGCACAACGCGAACCTGAGAGGGGACGAGTTGGTCGCTATCTTGTCACGGGCGTGTGACGCGACCATGCCTAGAAAGGCTCAACCGAGGACCAATAGACCACCGGTCTACTGGTGGAACGAGCAAATTGCACGCCTTCGCGCATCCTGCCTCAGGGCTAGAAGAAGGATGCAAAGAGCTCGATCAGCGGAGATGAGGATGGAGAGGAACACGGCGTTCAAAGCGGCGAAGCTAGCACTAAACAAGGCCATCAGCGCAAGCAAAAGAGCCTGTTTCGACAAGCTATGCGAGGGAGCCAACTCCAACCCATGGGGCGATGCCTACAGGATGGTGATGGCCAAAACGAGAGGGGCGCTAGCACCCCCTGAACGTAGTCCGGCGAGGTTGAAGGAGATCATAACGGTTCTCTTTCCCCACCACGACACGTCCCCCTGGCAGCCAGCTCCGCTACCAGCGAATGAAGTCGTAAAGGTGACGAACGAGGAGTTGCTCACTGCGGCGAGATCGCTCGATACAAAGAAAGCCCCGGGGCCAGACGGTATCCCGAACGTGGCTCTAAAGGCGGCTATAATGACTAAACCGGACATGTTCAGGGAGGTCATACAGAGATGTCTGGACGAGCGTATGTTCCCAGACATTTGGAAAAGACAAAGGTTGGTACTATTACCGAAACCTGGGAAACCCCCAGGGGATCCTTCGGCGTATAGACCAATCTGTCTGATAGACACTGTGGGTAAGCTCCTTGAGAAAATCATCCTCAACAGGCTAGCCCCCTTCATAGAGGAGGCAGGAGGACTGTCCGGTCAACAGTACGGGTTCCGCAGAGGCAGGTCGACGGTGGACGCCATAACATCGGTGGTAACCACGGCGGAGGTAGCTATACAGCGCAAACGACGAGGGATCCGCTACTGTGCGGTAGTAACGCTAGACGTCAAGAACGCGTTCAATAGTGCTTGCTGGGCAGACATTGCTGATTCCCTACTTCGACTAGGAGTACCGGAAGGGCTGTACAAGATTCTGGAAAGCTACTTCCAGGACCGAGTATTGCTCTATGAGTCCGACGAAGGCACACGTAGCACTCCAATCACGGCTGGAGTACCACAGGGATCTATCTTGGGCCCGATCCTGTGGAATATAATGTACGATGGAGTACTGAGGTTGAGGCTCCCTCCGGGTGTCAAGATAGTCGGGTTCGCGGACGACGTCATCCCAAATTGCGGGAATATTGCAGCGGAAATGGAGTGCGGATCAACAACAGGTCAGCCGCGTACCGTAGCAGGCTCAAGAGGGATCAGCGAATAAACGTCGGTCCGGGAGAACCTTCTTCGTCGGGAAGCTCTTCGTCGGAGTAGTCTAGATCCATCGTCGGGGACTAGACGAGTAGTACGTAAAACTGTTAGGATCGTCGGGGCGCCAGTGAACCGGAAGCTTTCCTCCAACCGGAATCACTGGATCGACCCAGGCATCCTTTCGGTCGGGCGTTGACGGGAATCGAAAGCGTCGGTTTCGGGAGGGCCTCCTTCGTCGGGGAACTCTCCGTCGGAGTAGGCTAGATCCTTCGGCGGGGGCTAGTCGAGTAGCCGCCACAACACCGATTCGAGTCGTCGAGGCGCCAGCGAACCGGAAGCCATGCTCCAACCGGAATCGCGGGACCGACCTCGGCACTCCATCGGGTGTCCCGTGTGGTGTAAGAGACTCGGTGTCGGGAGATTCTCCTTCGCCGGGGAAATCTCCGTCGGAGTAGTCTAGATCCTTCGCCGGGGACTAGACGAGTAAATCGTGGTGTAATACCGCTAGGATCGTCAGGGCGCCAGTGAACCGGAAGCTTTCCTCCAACCGGAATCACTGGACCGACCCAGGCATCCTCTCGGTCGGGCGTTGACGGGAATCGAAGCGTCGGTTTCGGGAGGGCCTCCTTCGTCGGGGAACTCTCCGTCGGTGTAGGCTAGATCCTTCGGCGGGGGCTAGTCGAGTAGCCGCCACAACACCGATTCGAGTCGTCGAGGCGCCAGCGAACCGGAAGCCATGCTCCAACCGGAATCGCGGGACCGACCTCGGCACTCCATCGGGTGTCCCGTGTGGTGTAAGAGACTCGGTGTCGGGAGATTCTCCTTCGCCGGGGAAATCTCCGTCGGAGTAGTCTAGATCCTTTGTCGGGGACTAGATGAGTAGATCGTCGCGTGATACCGATAGGATCGTCTGAGCGCCAGTGAACCGGAAGCCACGCTCCAACCGGTATCATTGGATCGACTTAGGCATCCTTTCGGTCGGGTCGTAGACGCGTACCGTAAGCGTCGGTTCGGGAGGACTTCCCTCGTCGGGGAACCCTCCGTCGGTGTAGACTAGATCTTTCGGCGGAGACTAGTCGAGTAGTTCCGCGACGTAGCATCAGTTTTGGGTCGTCGAGGCGCCAGTGAACCGGAAGTTACCCTCCAGCCGGCATCACTGGACCGACCTCGTCATCCAACTGGTCGATCCCTTGAGAGCAGGATGCTGATCCCCATTCTGCATAAATCTGGGGAGGGTGCTGTGAGCACCAATAGCCTTCCACCCCGAAGTAATACCTAGCGGTGGTGCCGGGGAGGTAGGGTTGGAGATCCAAGGTGTTTTAGTGGGTAGTTCCAATCAACAGTTGGGTAGTCCTGTGGAGAGTCCCACACTCCGTGCGTAAATGCATTTCACCTTGTAAAAAAAAAAAAAAAAAAAAAAAGATTACCCTTGGATGGGGCAGCAGGGACTATGTCTAAGGGTTTGACGACCCCTCCCCCGGCAACTGCGAGTTGTAGGGCTTGCCTAGGATGCGGTGGGGTTTGGCAGTGGGCTCTGCTAATCCCCTACAAAAAGCTGCATGTATCCGCAAGCAAGTCCTACCAAAGCGATCGTGTGCCGCTCAAAGTGCACAAGCCCAACGGGAGTGCCGACTCGGCACGTTAGGACTAACGCCAGTGAGGTCCTAACTATGGCATACTGGCTACCATACCATCCATGGATACGATACGGTAGATCGGAATATATAGAGAAACTAGGGCTGACAGCTGCGGTATTCTACTCCTTCAGTAAAGCAGGGTGGAACCGGCTTGAAATGGCGAGTAGGCTAATGCCGCAGCTGCCTTCCGTCCCATAAAACCGTGGCAGGCCTTATGGCACGCCGTCTCACTTTCAGCCACCCGGTTGGGATGACTGGGTGGAAGTAGGTTCAGATGCCCTTTTCCTGATTTGCGCTGATCCGGCTCTGAGCGTAAAGCCAACCCTCGCATGGCCTCACTGCACCGCATAGGTAACCATGGGATCATGATAGCGACTACTTTCGGCTGGGTTTGACGGTAGCCATAAGGGGGACCCATATAAAATGAGCTTTACATCAACAACATCGACGTCGAGTAAGGAGGTAAACCCTTTCGCAAGAGGGGGTTTGAGGAGGTCTCCATCCAGAACGGGTGCGAGAAAGGAGAGCGAAGCAGTAGCTGAGGAGACAAGCGACAGCAATGTCCACGTCAAACCAGTGAACCAGCCTGAGTCCCAGGAGCGAGCGAAGGAAATAATCAAGCCGAGTATGACAGCGGTCATAGAACAGCTCGACGCGATTATTGAATTCGCGCAGGAGAAATCCAACATCAGCAAGGAGCTGAAGGCGAACTTGCTGAAGCTACGTAAGGCCGTGAACGTAGCTAAAAGGGACCAAGAGGCGTTGATAGTGCGGCTAGAGGGTGGCGGAAAGTCGGAGAAGTGTTCCCAAACAGAGCCCTTCATCTTCGATACCGACAAAAAACAGGAGGCGGTCGGCCACGGATGCCAATAAGGTCCTCAAAGTGGGCAGGCTAAAGGTCGGATGGTCGGTATGCCCAGTGACCGCTTACCAACCGCCGGTGGTCGACATGTGCTTCAGGTGCTTCGAACCTGGCCACAAGTCGTGGAATTGCAAAGGCCCAGACCGGAGCAACCTCTGCAAGCGTTGCGGCGGCGAGGGGCACAAGGCGTATGCATGCGAAAGAACGCCACGTTGCATTCTATGCGCGAGCAAAAAGAAGGCCACAAACCACGTCATGGGCGGACCTACTTGCTCAACAAGTGGAGGGAGTAAAACAGCATGCAAGTAGTACAGCTGAACCTAAATCACTGTGCAGCTGGCCAGCAATTGCTGCACCAGTCAGTGACGGAATGGGGCATTGATGTCGCGATTCTTTCGGATCCCTATCACACACCGGTAGATAACGGGAACTGGGTGTCTGACGAAGCCAAGACGGTGGCGATCTTGACGACTGGTCGATACCCAGTGCAAGAGGTGGTGAAAACACAAGCGGAGGGAGTAGCCATAGCTAAGGTAAACGGAGTTTACTATTGTAGCTGCTACGCACCACCGAGATGGTCAATAGACCAGTTCACTCGGATGGTCGACATGTTGACCGCAGACCTGGTGAGTCGGAAGCCGGTGGTGATAGCCGGAGACTTCAATGCCTGGGCAACGGCTTGGGGCAGCCGCTTCACCAATAGGAGAGGACAGACGTTACTGGAGGCCCTCGCCAAGTTGGACGTCATGTTAGCGAATGATGGACTGAAAAGTACCTTCCAGCGGAACGGACTCGAGTCGTTTATCGACCTGACTTTCTGTAGTCCCGGCCTAGCTGGAGATCTTAATTGGAGAGTTGATGATGGCTACACCCATAGCGACCATCTAGCCATTCGCTACACGATCGGCCAATTGGCGAGAAACACAAGGAGGAGTAATACTACCAAAACTCTTGCGTGGAAGGTGGCTAACTTCGACCGCGAAACGTTTTGCGCTGCCCTTGATCTAGAGGAGCACAACGCGAACCTGAGAGGGGACGAGTTGGTCGCTATCTTGTCACGGGCGTGTGACGCGACCATGCCTAGAAAGGCTCAACCGAGGACCAATAGACCACCGGTCTACAGGTGGAACGAGCAAATTGCACGCCTTCGCGCATCCTGCCTCAGGGCTAGAAGAAGGATGCAAAGAGCTCGATCAGCGGAGATGAGGATGGAGAGGAACACGGCGTTCAAAGCGGCGAAGTTAGCACTAAACAAGGCCATCTGCGCAAGTAAAAGAGCCTGTTTCGACAAGCTATGCGAGGGAGCCAACTCCAACCCATGGGGCGATGCCTACAGGATGGTGATGGCCAAAACGAGAGGGGCGCTAGCACCCCCTGAACGTAGTCCGGCGAGGTTGAAGGAAATCACAACGGTTCTCTTTCCCCACCACGACACGTCCCCCTGGCAGCCAGCTCCGCTACCAGCGAATGAAGTCGTAAAGGTGACGAACGAGGAGTTGCTCACTGCGGCGAGATCACTCGATACAAAGAAAGCCCCGGGGCCAGACGGTATCCCGAACGTGGCTCTAAAGGCGGCTATAATGACAAAACCGGACATGTTCAGGGAAGTCATACAGAGATGTCTGGACGAGCGTATGTTCCCAGACATTTGGAAAAGACAAAGATTGGTACTATTACCGAAACCTGGGAAACCCCCAGGGGATCCTTCGGCGTATAGACCAATCTGTCTGATAGACACTGTGGGTAAGCTCCTTGAGAAAATCATCCTCAACAGGCTAGCCCCCTTCATAGAGGAGGCAGGAGGACTGTCCGGTCAACAGTACGGGTTCCGCAGAGGCAGGTCGACGGTGGACGCCATAACATCGGTGGTAACCACGGCGGAGGTAGCTATACAGCGCAAACGACGAGGGATCCGCTACTGTGCGGTAGTAACGCTAGACGTCAAGAACGCGTTCAATAGTGCTTGCTGGGCAGACATTGCTGATTCCCTACTTCGACTAGGAGTACCGGAAGGGCTGTACAAGATTCTGGAAAGCTACTTCCAGGACCGAGTATTGCTCTATGAGACCGACGAAGGCACACGTAGCACTCCAATCACGGCTGGAGTACCACAGGGATCTATCTTGGGCCCGATCCTGTGGAATATAATGTACGATGGAGTACTGAGGTTGAGGCTCCCTCCGGGTGTCAAGATAGTCGGGTTCGCGGACGACGTCACGCTGACAGTCTACGGCGAATCCATCGAAGAGGTCGAACTGAGTGCATCACACTCAATCTGCTTGGTGGAGGACTGGCTGCGTAGCAGGAAACTGCAACTCGCGCACCACAAAACAGAAGTGATGGTGGTAAACAACCGCAAATCGGAACAGGAGGCGCTGGTACATGCCGGAGATTGCGTGATCCCCTCCAAGAGATCACTGAAGCAATTGGGTGTGATGCTTGACGACAAACTCAGTTTCAGCAAGCACGTTGAATACGCCTGCAAGCGCGCATCAACAGCGATCGCGGCGCTCTCTCGTTTGATGGCCAACAGCTCGCCTGTGCGCTCCAGTAAACGAAGGTTACTGGCAGGAGTGGCAGTTTCGATCCTCAGGTACGGCAGCCCGGTATGGGCGTCGGCACTGAATGTGGAACGCAACGCACAGATGCTGGAGAGTACGCATAGACTGATGTGTCTTCGCGTAATCAGTGCATACCGCACTGTATCGAGGGATGCGGCCTGCGTGGTTGCAAGCATGATGCCTATCAGTCTGATAGTGAAGGAAGACGCGGAGCGCTACAGCATGCGAGGAGATAGGGACGCCCGTAGGGCCTCCAAAGCCGCTTCTCTACGCGGATGGCAACAAGAGTGGGACAGCTCAACCAAGGGCAGGTGGACACATCGGCTCATACCTAGGGTCTCGAGCTGGTTAGATAGACCTCACGGAGAAGTGAACTTCGGCCTGACGCAGTTCCTCACAGGGCACGGGTGCTTCAGATGGTACCTCCACAGGTTCGGCCACGCGACATCCCCTGTATGTCCTGACTGCCCAGACGAGATCGAGACGGCTGAACACGTCTTGTTCGCATGTTCCCGTTTCGCGGCTCAAAGGAGTGAGCTACTGGAGGCATGCGGCAGGGACACCACACCGGAAAACCTGATCCAGAGAATGTGCCACTGCGTAGAGAACTGGAACGCAGTGTCGACCGCGGCATCCCAAATTGCGGGAATATTGCAGCGGAAATGGAGTGCGGATCAACAACAGATCAGCCGCGTACCGTAGCAGGCTCAAGAGGGATCAGCGAATAAACGTCGGTCCGGGAGAACCTTCTTCGTCGGGAAGCTCTTCGTCGGAGTAGTCTAGATCCATCGTCGGGGACTAGACGAGTAGTTCGTAAAACTGTTAGGATCGTCGGGGCGCCAGTGAACCGGAAGCTTTCCTCCAACCGGAATCACTGGATCGACCCAGGCATCCTCTCGGTCGGGCGTTGACGGGTATCGAAGGCGTCGGTTTCGGGAGGGCCTCCTTCGTCGGGGAACCCTCCGTCGGTGTAGGCTAGATCCTTCGGCGAGGGCTAGTCGAGTAGCCGCCACAACACCGATTCGAGTCGTCGAGGCGCCAGCGAACCGGAAGCCATGCTCCAACCGGAATCGCGGGACCGACCTCGGCACTCCATCGGGTGTCCCGTGTGGTGTAAGAGACTCGGTGTCGGGAGATTCTCCTTCGCCGGGGAAATCTCCGTCGGAGTAGTCTAGATCCTTCGTCGGGGACTAGACGAGTAAATCGTGGTGTAATACCGCTAGGATCGTCAGGGCGCCAGTGAACCGGAAGCTTTCCTCCAACCGGAATCACTGGACCGACCCAGGCATCCTCTCGGTCGGGCGTTGACGGGAATCGAAAGCGTCGGTTTCGGGAGGGCCTCCTTCGTCGGGGAACTCTCCGTCGGTGTAGGCTAGATCCTTCGGCGGGGGCTAGTCGAGTAGCCGCCACAACACCGATTCGAGTCGTCGAGGCGCCAGCGAACCGGAAGCCATGCTCCAACCGGAATCGCGGGACCGACCTCGGCACTCCATCGGGTGTCCCGTGTGGTGTAAGAGAGTCGGTGTCGGGAGATCCTCCTTCGCCGGGGAAATCTCCGTCGGAGTAGTCTAGATCCTTTGTCGGGGACTAGATGAGTAGATCGTCGCGTGATACCGATAGGATCGTCTGAGCGCCAGTGAACCGGAAGCCACGCTCCAACCGGAATCATTGGATCGACTTAGGCATCCTTTCGGTCGGGTCGTAGACGCGTACCGTAAGCGTCGGTTCGGGAGGACTTCCCTCGTCGGGGAACCCTCCGTCGGAGTAGACTAGATCTTTTGGCGGAGACTAGTCGAGTAGTTCCGCGACGTAGCATCAGTTTTGGGTCGTCGAGGCGCCAGTGAACCGGAAGTTACCCTCCAGCCGGCATCACTGGACCGACCTCGTCATCCAACTGGTCGATCCCTCGAGAGCAGGATGCTGATCCCCATTCTGCATAAATCTGGGGAGGGTGCTGTGAGCACCAATAGCCTTCCACCCCGAAGTAATACCTAGCGGTGGTGCCGGGGAGGTAGGGTTGGAGATCCAAGGTGTTTTAGTGGGTAGTTCCAATCAACAGTTGGGTAGTCCTGTGGAGAGTCCCACACTCCGTGCGTAAATGCATTTCACCTTGTAAAAAAAAAAAAAGACTACCCTTGGATTGGGGCAGCAGGGACTATGTCTAAGGGCTTGACGACCCCTCCCACGGCAACTGCGAGTTGTAGGGCTTGCCTAGGATGCGGTGGGGTTTGGCAGTGGGCTCTGCTAATCCCCTACAAAACGCTGCATGTATCCGCAAGCAAGTCCTACCAAAGCGATCGTGTGCCGCTCAAAGTGCACAAGCCCAACGGGAGTGCCGACTCGGCACGTTAGGACTAACGCCAGTGAGGTCCTAACTATGGCATACTGGCTACCATACCATCCATGGATACGATACGGTAGATCGGAATATATAGAGAAACTAGGGCTGACAGCTGCGGTATTCTACTCCTTCAGTAAAGCAGGGTGGAACCGGCTTGAAATGGCGAGTAGGCTAATGCCGCAGCTGCCTTCCGTCCCATAAAACCGTGGCAGGCCTTATGGCACGCCGTCTCACTTTCAGCCACCCGGTTGGGATGACTGGGTGGAAGTAGGTTCAGATGCCCTTTTCCTGATTTGCGCTGATCCGGCTCTGAGCGTAAAGCCAACCCTCGCATGGCCTCACTGCACCGCATAGGTAACCATGGGATCATGATAGCGACTACTTTCGGCTGGGTTTGACGGTAGCCATAAGGGGGACCCATATAAAATGAGCTTTACATCAACAACATCGACGTCGAGTAAGGAGGTAAACCCTTTCGCAAGAGGGGGTTTGAGGAGATCTCCATCCAGAACGGGTGCGAGAGAGGAGAGCGAGGCAGTAGCTGAGGAGACGAGTGACAGCAATGTCCATGTCAAACCAGCGAACCAGCCTGAGTCCCAGGAGCAAGGGAAGGAAATAATCAAGTCGAGTATGACAGCGGTCATAGAACAACTCGACGCGATTATTGAATTCGCGCAGGAGAAATCCAACATCAGCAAGGAGCTGAAGGCGAACCTTCTGAAGCTACGTAAGGCCGTGAACGTAGCTAAAAGGGACCAAGAGGCGTTGATAGTGCGGCTAGAGGGTGGCGGAAAGTCGGAGAAGTGTTCTCAAACAGAGCCCTTCACCTTCGACACCGACAAAAAACAGGAGGCGGTCGACTATGCGCTCCGGCTCACGATTGAGCGGAATAAACAGCGCCGGAAACGCGCCAGGGATTCTCCAGGCAGTAAACGCCTGACTCCCAAGGCCAAAAGGAGTAAAGACCATGGCGGAAATGATGGGGCAAGGGAACGTGGCGAGGGGCTCAACCCAAACCTCGGCACTCGAACCCCGGATCCGAGCCATGTAAGCGAACCCGGCGAGAATCCATGGGTGAAGGTCGCGAAAAAGAAAAAGGTCCCAAAAGAGGCCGGGCCCATTCCCGTGAGGAAGGCTAGGGACAAAGGAGAGGCTTTGTTGGTTAAGGCCGACAAAGAAAAGTACGCCGATGTGCTCAAGGCCATGCGGAGCGAGGCAAAGCTAGCCGAGCTTGGCAAAGAGGTTCGCAGCATCCGTCGTACGAAGACGGGAGAGATGCTGCTCGAGCTTAAAAAGGGAGCTCAGGGCGGAACGGAGCTTGTTGCGCTTGCCCAACAAGTCCTGGGCGATACGGCCGAAGTTAGAGCCCTACGTAACGAGGTTGCACTCCAGTGCAAACGGCTGGACGAAATCGCCACCGTAGAAGAACTTGCCATGGCCATCAAGGAGCAAGGAGGTGTGGATGTCTCACGGGAATCCATCCGCATGAGGAAAGGACCACAGGGCACCCAGATAGCTACATTTAAGCTATCGGCCACGGATGCCAATAAGGTCCTCAAAGTGGGCAGGCTAAAGGTCGGATGGTCGGTATGCCCAGTGACCGCTTACCAACCGTCGATGGTCGACATGTGCTTCAGGTGTTTCGAACCTGGCCACAAGTCGTGGAATTGCAAAGGCCCAGACCGAAGCAACCTCTGCAAGCGTTGCGGCGGCGAGGGGCACAAGGCGTATGCATGCGAAAGAACGCCACGTTGCATGCTATGCGCGAGCAAGAAGAAGGCCACAAACCACGTCATGGGCGGACCTACTTGCTCAACAAGTGGAGGGAGTAAAACAGCATGCAAGTAGTACAGCTGAACCTAAATCACTGTGCAGCTGGCCAGCAATTGCTGCACCAGTCAGTGACGGAATGGGGCATTGATGTCGCGATTCTTTCGGATCCCTATCACACACCGGTAGATAACGGGAACTGGGTGTCTGACGAAGCCAAGACGGTGGCGATCTTGACGACTGGTCGATACCCAGTGCAAGAGGTGGTGAAAACACAAGCGGAGGGAGTAGCCATAGCTAAGGTAAACGGAGTTTACTATTGTAGCTGCTACGCACCACCGAGATGGTCAATAGACCAGTTCACTCGGATGGTCGACATGTTGACCGCAGACCTGGTGAGTCGGAAGCCGGTGGTGATAGCCGGAGACTTCAATGCCTGGGCAACGGCTTGGGGCAGCCGCTTCACCAATAGGAGAGGACAGACGTTACTGGAGGCCCTCGCCAAGTTGGACGTCATGTTAGCGAATGATGGACTGAAAAGTACCTTCCAACGGAACGGATCCCTATCACACACCGGTAGATAACGGGAACTGGGTGTCTGACGAAGCCAAGACGGTGGCGATCTTGACGACTGGTCGATACCCAGTGCAAGAGGTGGTGAAAACACAAGCGGAGGGAGTAGCCATAGCTAAGGTAAACGGAGTTTACTATTGTAGCTGCTACGCTCCACCGAGATGGTCAATAGACCAGTTCACTCGGATGGTCGACATGTTGACCGCAGACCTGGTGAGTCGGAAGCCGGTGGTGATAGCCGGAGACTTCAATGCCTGGGCAACGGCTTGGGGCAGCCGCTTCACCAATAGGAGAGGACAGACGTTACTGGAGGCCCTCGCCAAGTTGGACGTCATGTTAGCGAATGATGGACTGAAAAGTACCTTCCAACGGAACGGAGTCGAGTCGTTCATCGACCTGACTTTCTGTAGTCCCGGCCTAGCTGGAGATCTTAATTGGAGAGTTGATGATGGCTACACCCATAGCGACCATCTAGCCATTCGCTACACGATCGGCCAATTGGCGAGAAACACAAGGAGGAGTAATACTCCCAAAACTCTAGCGTGGAAGGTGGCTAACTTCGACCGCGAAACGTTTTGCGCTGCCCTTGAACTAGAGGAGCACAACGCGAACCTGAGAGGGGACGAGTTGGTCGCTATCTTGTCACGGGCGTGTGACGCGACCATGCCTAGAAAGGCTCAACCGAGGACCAATAGACCACAGGTCTACTGGTGGAACGAGCAAATTGCACGCCTTCGCGCATCCTGCCTCAGGGCTAGAAGAAGGATGCAAAGAGCTCGATCAGCGGAGATGAGGATGGAGAGGAACACGGCATTCAAAGCGGCGAAGTTAGCACTAAACAAGGCCATCTGCGCAAGTAAAAGAGCCTGTTTCGACAAGCGATGCGAGGGAGCCAACTCCAACCCGTGGGGCGATGCCTACAGGATGGTGATGGCCAAAACGAGAGGGGCGCTAGCACCCCCTGAACGTAGTCCGGCGAGGTTGAAGGAAATCATAACGGTTCTCTTTCCCCACCACGACACGTCCCCCTGGCAGCCAGCTCCGCTACCAGCGAATGAAGTCGTAAAGGTGACGAACGAGGAGTTGCTCACTGCGGCGAGATCACTCGATACAAAGAAAGCCCCGGGGCCAGACGCTTGTTGCGCTTGCCCAACAAGTCCTGGGCGATACGGCCGAAGTTAGAGCCCTACGTAACGAGGTTGCACTCCAGTGCAAACGGCTGGACGAAATCGCCACCGTAGAAGAACTTGCCATGGCCATCAAGGAGCAAGGAGGTGTGGATGTCTCACGGGAATCCATCCGCATGAGGAAAGGACCACAGGGCACCCAGATAGCTACATTTAAGCTATCGGCCACGGATGCCAATAAGGTCCTCAAAGTGGGCAGGCTAAAGGTCGGATGGTCGGTATGCCCAGTGACCGCTTACCAACCGTCGATGGTCGACATGTGCTTCAGGTGTTTCGAACCTGGCCACAAGTCGTGGAATTGCAAAGGCCCAGACCGAAGCAACCTCTGCAAGCGTTGCGGCGGCGAGGGGCACAAGGCGTATGCATGCGAAAGAACGCCACGTTGCATGCTATGCGCGAGCAAGAAGAAGGCCACAAACCACGTCATGGGCGGACCTACTTGCTCAACAAGTGGAGGGAGTAAAACAGCATGCAAGTAGTACAGCTGAACCTAAATCACTGTGCAGCTGGCCAGCAATTGCTGCACCAGTCAGTGACGGAATGGGGCATTGATGTCGCGATTCTTTCGGATCCCTATCACACACCGGTAGATAACGGGAACTGGGTGTCTGACGAAGCCAAGACGGTGGCGATCTTGACGACTGGTCGATACCCAGTGCAAGAGGTGGTGAAAACACAAGCGGAGGGAGTAGCCATAGCTAAGGTAAACGGAGTTTACTATTGTAGCTGCTACGCACCACCGAGATGGTCAATAGACCAGTTCACTCGGATGGTCGACATGTTGACCGCAGACCTGGTGAGTCGGAAGCCGGTGGTGATAGCCGGAGACTTCAATGCCTGGGCAACGGCTTGGGGCAGCCGCTTCACCAATAGGAGAGGACAGACGTTACTGGAGGCCCTCGCCAAGTTGGACGTCATGTTAGCGAATGATGGACTGAAAAGTACCTTCCAACGGAACGGATCCCTATCACACACCGGTAGATAACGGGAACTGGGTGTCTGACGAAGCCAAGACGGTGGCGATCTTGACGACTGGTCGATACCCAGTGCAAGAGGTGGTGAAAACACAAGCGGAGGGAGTAGCCATAGCTAAGGTAAACGGAGTTTACTATTGTAGCTGCTACGCTCCACCGAGATGGTCAATAGACCAGTTCACTCGGATGGTCGACATGTTGACCGCAGACCTGGTGAGTCGGAAGCCGGTGGTGATAGCCGGAGACTTCAATGCCTGGGCAACGGCTTGGGGCAGCCGCTTCACCAATAGGAGAGGACAGACGTTACTGGAGGCCCTCGCCAAGTTGGACGTCATGTTAGCGAATGATGGACTGAAAAGTACCTTCCAACGGAACGGAGTCGAGTCGTTCATCGACCTGACTTTCTGTAGTCCCGGCCTAGCTGGAGATCTTAATTGGAGAGTTGATGATGGCTACACCCATAGCGACCATCTAGCCATTCGCTACACGATCGGCCAATTGGCGAGAAACACAAGGAGGAGTAATACTCCCAAAACTCTAGCGTGGAAGGTGGCTAACTTCGACCGCGAAACGTTTTGCGCTGCCCTTGAACTAGAGGAGCACAACGCGAACCTGAGAGGGGACGAGTTGGTCGCTATCTTGTCACGGGCGTGTGACGCGACCATGCCTAGAAAGGCTCAACCGAGGACCAATAGACCACAGGTCTACTGGTGGAACGAGCAAATTGCACGCCTTCGCGCATCCTGCCTCAGGGCTAGAAGAAGGATGCAAAGAGCTCGATCAGCGGAGATGAGGATGGAGAGGAACACGGCATTCAAAGCGGCGAAGTTAGCACTAAACAAGGCCATCTGCGCAAGTAAAAGAGCCTGTTTCGACAAGCGATGCGAGGGAGCCAACTCCAACCCGTGGGGCGATGCCTACAGGATGGTGATGGCCAAAACGAGAGGGGCGCTAGCACCCCCTGAACGTAGTCCGGCGAGGTTGAAGGAAATCATAACGGTTCTCTTTCCCCACCACGACACGTCCCCCTGGCAGCCAGCTCCGCTACCAGCGAATGAAGTCGTAAAGGTGACGAACGAGGAGTTGCTCACTGCGGCGAGATCACTCGATACAAAGAAAGCCCCGGGGCCAGACGCTTGTTGCGCTTGCCCAACAAGTCCTGGGCGATACGGCCGAAGTTAGAGCCCTACGTAACGAGGTTGCACTCCAGTGCAAACGGCTGGACGAAATCGCCACCGTAGAAGAACTTGCCATGGCCATCAAGGAGCAAGGAGGTGTGGATGTCTCACGGGAATCCATCCGCATGAGGAAAGGACCACAGGGCACCCAGATAGCTACATTTAAGCTATCGGCCACGGATGCCAATAAGGTCCTCAAAGTGGGCAGGCTAAAGGTCGGATGGTCGGTATGCCCAGTGACCGCTTACCAACCGTCGATGGTCGACATGTGCTTCAGGTGTTTCGAACCTGGCCACAAGTCGTGGAATTGCAAAGGCCCAGACCGAAGCAACCTCTGCAAGCGTTGCGGCGGCGAGGGGCACAAGGCGTATGCATGCGAAAGAACGCCACGTTGCATGCTATGCGCGAGCAAGAAGAAGGCCACAAACCACGTCATGGGCGGACCTACTTGCTCAACAAGTGGAGGGAGTAAAACAGCATGCAAGTAGTACAGCTGAACCTAAATCACTGTGCAGCTGGCCAGCAATTGCTGCACCAGTCAGTGACGGAATGGGGCATTGATGTCGCGATTCTTTCGGATCCCTATCACACACCGGTAGATAACGGGAACTGGGTGTCTGACGAAGCCAAGACGGTGGCGATCTTGACGACTGGTCGATACCCAGTGCAAGAGGTGGTGAAAACACAAGCGGAGGGAGTAGCCATAGCTAAGGTAAACGGAGTTTACTATTGTAGCTGCTACGCACCACCGAGATGGTCAATAGACCAGTTCACTCGGATGGTCGACATGTTGACCGCAGACCTGGTGAGTCGGAAGCCGGTGGTGATAGCCGGAGACTTCAATGCCTGGGCAACGGCTTGGGGCAGCCGCTTCACCAATAGGAGAGGACAGACGTTACTGGAGGCCCTCGCCAAGTTGGACGTCATGTTAGCGAATGATGGACTGAAAAGTACCTTCCAACGGAACGGATCCCTATCACACACCGGTAGATAACGGGAACTGGGTGTCTGACGAAGCCAAGACGGTGGCGATCTTGACGACTGGTCGATACCCAGTGCAAGAGGTGGTGAAAACACAAGCGGAGGGAGTAGCCATAGCTAAGGTAAACGGAGTTTACTATTGTAGCTGCTACGCTCCACCGAGATGGTCAATAGACCAGTTCACTCGGATGGTCGACATGTTGACCGCAGACCTGGTGAGTCGGAAGCCGGTGGTGATAGCCGGAGACTTCAATGCCTGGGCAACGGCTTGGGGCAGCCGCTTCACCAATAGGAGAGGACAGACGTTACTGGAGGCCCTCGCCAAGTTGGACGTCATGTTAGCGAATGATGGACTGAAAAGTACCTTCCAACGGAACGGAGTCGAGTCGTTCATCGACCTGACTTTCTGTAGTCCCGGCCTAGCTGGAGATCTTAATTGGAGAGTTGATGATGGCTACACCCATAGCGACCATCTAGCCATTCGCTACACGATCGGCCAATTGGCGAGAAACACAAGGAGGAGTAATACTCCCAAAACTCTAGCGTGGAAGGTGGCTAACTTCGACCGCGAAACGTTTTGCGCTGCCCTTGAACTAGAGGAGCACAACGCGAACCTGAGAGGGGACGAGTTGGTCGCTATCTTGTCACGGGCGTGTGACGCGACCATGCCTAGAAAGGCTCAACCGAGGACCAATAGACCACAGGTCTACTGGTGGAACGAGCAAATTGCACGCCTTCGCGCATCCTGCCTCAGGGCTAGAAGAAGGATGCAAAGAGCTCGATCAGCGGAGATGAGGATGGAGAGGAACACGGCATTCAAAGCGGCGAAGTTAGCACTAAACAAGGCCATCTGCGCAAGTAAAAGAGCCTGTTTCGACAAGCGATGCGAGGGAGCCAACTCCAACCCGTGGGGCGATGCCTACAGGATGGTGATGGCCAAAACGAGAGGGGCGCTAGCACCCCCTGAACGTAGTCCGGCGAGGTTGAAGGAAATCATAACGGTTCTCTTTCCCCACCACGACACGTCCCCCTGGCAGCCAGCTCCGCTACCAGCGAATGAAGTCGTAAAGGTGACGAACGAGGAGTTGCTCACTGCGGCGAGATCACTCGATACAAAGAAAGCCCCGGGGCCAGACGGTATCCCGAACGTGGCTCTAAAGGCGGCTATAATGACTAAACCGGACATGTTCAGGGAGGTCATACAGAGATGTCTGGACGAGCGTATGTTCCCAGACATTTGGAACAGACAAAGGTTGGTACTATTACCGAAACCTGGGAAACCCCCAGGGGATCCTTCGGCGTATAGACCAATCTGTCTGATAGACACTGTGGGTAAGCTCCTTGAGAAAATCATCCTCAACAGGCTAGCCCCCTTCATAGAGGAGGCAGGAGGACTGTCCGGTCAACAGTACGGGTTCCGCAGAGGCAGGTCGACGGTGGACGCCATAACATCGGTGGTAACCACGGCGGAGGTAGCTATACAGCGCAAACGACGAGGGATCCGCTACTGTGCGGTAGTAACGCTAGACGTCAAGAACGCGTTCAATAGTGCTTGCTGGGCAGACATTGCTGATTCCCTACTTCGACTAGGAGTACCGGAAGGGCTGTACAAGATTCTGGAAAGCTACTTCCAGAACCGAGTATTGCCCTACGAGACCGACGAAGGCACACGTAGCACTCAAATCACGGCTGGAGTACCACAGGGATCTATCTTGGGCCCGATCCTGTGGAATATAATATACGATGGAGTACTGAGGTTGAGGCTCCCTCCGGGTGTCAAGATAGTCGGGTTCGCGGACGACGTCACGCTGACAGTCTACGGCGAATCCATCGAAGAGGTCGAACTGAGTGCATCACACTCAATCTGCTTGGTGGAGGACTGGCTGCGTAGCAGGAAACTGCAACTCGCGCACCACAAAACAGAAGTGATGGTGGTCAACAACCGCAAATCGGAACAGGAGGCGCTGGTACATGCCGGAGATTGCGTGATCCCCTCCAAGAGATCACTGAAGCAATTGGGTGTGATGCTTGACGACAAACTCAGTTTCAGCAAGCACGTTGAATACACCTGCAAGCGCGCATCAACAGCGATCGCGGCGCTCTCTCGTTTGATGGCCAACAGCTCGCCTGTGCGCTCCAGTAAACGAAGGTTACTGGCAGGAGTGGCAGTTTCGATCCTCAGGTACGGCAGCCCGGTATGGGCGTCGGCACTGAATGTGGAACGCAACGCACAGATGCTGGAGAGTACGCATAGACTGATGTGTCTTCGCGTAATCAGTGCATACCGCACTGTATCGAGGGATGCGGCCTGCGTGGTTGCAAGCATGATGCCTATCAGTCTGATAGTGAAGGAAGACGCTGAGCGCTACAGCATGCTAGGAGACAGGAACGCCCGTAGGGCCTCCAAAGCCGCTTCTCTACGCAGATGGCAACAAGAGTGGGACAGCTCAACCAAGGGCAGGTGGACACATCGGCTCATACCTAGGGTCTCGAGCTGGTTAGATAGACCTCACGGAGAAGTGAACTTCGGCCTGACGCAGTTCCTCACAGGGCACGGGTGCTTCAGATGGTACCTCCACAGGTTCAGCCACGCGACATCCCCTGTATGTCCTGGCTGCCCAGACGAGATCGAGACGGCTGAACACGTCTTGTTCGCATGTTCCCGTTTCGCGGCTCAAAGGAGTGAGCTACTGGAGGCATGCGGCAGGGACACCACACCGGAAAACCTGATCCAGAGAATGTGCCACTGCGTAGAGAACTGGAACGCAGTGTCGACCGCGGCATCCCAAATTGCGGGAATATTGCAGCGGAAATGGAGTGCGGATCAACAACAGGTCAGCCGCGTACCGTAGCAGGCTCAAGAGGGATCAGCGAATAAACGTCGGTCCGGGAGAACCTTCTTCGTCGGGAAGCTCTTCATCGGAGTAGTCTAGATCCATCGTCGGGGACTAGACGAGTAGTACGTAAAACTGTTAGGATCGTCGGGGCGCCAGTGAACCGGAAGCTATCCTCCAACCGGAATCACTGGATCGACCCAGGCATCCTCTCGGTCGGGCGTTGACGGGTATCGAAGGCGTCGGTTTCGGGAGGGCCTCCTTCGTCGGGGAACTCTCCGTCGGTGTAGGCCAGATCCTTCGGCGGGGGCTAGTCGAGTAGCCACCACAACACCGATTCGAGTCGTCGAGGCGCCAGCGAACCGGAAGCCATGCTCCAACCGGAATCGCGGGACCGACCTCGGCACTCCATCGGGTGTCCCGTGTGGTGTAAGAGACTCGGTGTCGGGAGATTCTCCTTCGCCGGGGAAATCTCCGTCGGAGTAGTCTAGATCCATCGTCGGGGACTAGACGAGTAAATCGTGGTGTAATACCGCTAGGATCGTCAGGGCGCCAGTGAACCGGAAGCTTTCCTAAAACCGGAATCACTGGACCGACTCAGGCATCCTCTCGGTTGGGCGTTGACGGGAATCGAAAGCGTCGGTTTCGGGAGGGCCTCCTTCGTCGGGGAACTCTCCGTCGGTGTAGGCTAGATCCTTCGGCGGGGGCTAGTCGAGTAGCCGCCACAACACCGATTCGAGTCGTCGAGGCGCCAGCGAACCGGAAGCCATGCTCCAACCGGAATCGCGGGACCGACCTCGGCACTCCATCGGGTGTCCCGTGTGGTGTAAGAGACTCGGTGTCGGGAGATTCTCCTTCGCCGGGGAACTCTCCGTCGGAGTAGTCTAGATCCTTTGTCGGGGACTAGATGAGTAGATCATCGCGTGGTACCGATAGGATCGTCTGAGCGCCAGTGAACCGGAAGTCACGCTCCAACCGGAATCATTGGATCGACTTAGGCATCCTTTCGGTCGGGTCGTAGACGCGTATCGTAAGCGTCGGTTCGGGAGGACTTCCCTCGTCGGGGAACCCTCCGTCGGTGTAGACTAGATCTTTTGGCGGAGACTAGTCGAGTAGTTCCGCGACGTAGCATCAGTTTTGGGTCGTCGAGGCGCCAGTGAACCGGAAGTTACCCTCCAGTCGGCATCACTGGACCGACCTCGTCATCCAACTGGTCGATTCCTTGAGAGCAGGATGTTGATCCCCATTCTGCATAAATCTGGGGAGGGTGCTGTGAGCACCAATAGCCTTCCACCCCGAAGTAATACCTAGCGGTGGTGCCGGGGAGGTAGGGTTGGAGATCCAAGGTGTTTTAGTGGGTAGTTCCAATCAACAGTTGGGTAGTCCTGTGGACAGTCCCACACTCCGTGCGTAAATGCATTTCACCTTGTAAAAAAAAACAAAAAGACTACCCTTGGAGATTGCGTGATCCCCTCCAAGAGATCACTGAAGCAATTGGGTGTGATGCTTGACGACGAACTCAGTTTCAGCAAGCACGTTGAATACGCCTGCAAGCGCGCATCAACAGCGATCGCGGCGCTCTCCCGTTTGATGGCCAACAGCTCGCCTGTGCGCTCCAGTAAACGAAGGTTACTGGCAGGAGTGGCAGTTTCGATCCTCAGGTACGGCAGCCCGGTATGGGCGTCGGCACTAAATGTGGAACGCAACACACAGATGCTGGAGAGTACGCATAGACTGATGTGTCTTCGCGTAATCAGTGCATACCGCACTGTATCGAGGGATGCGGCCTGCGTGGTTGCAAGCATGATGCCTATCAGTCTGATAGTGAAGGAAGACGCGGAGCGCTACAGCATGCGAGGAGACAGGAACGCCCGTAGGGCCTCCAAAGCCGCTTCTCTACGCAGATGGCAACAAGAGTGGGACAGCTCAACCAAGGGCAGGTGGACACATCGGCTCATACCTAGGGTCTCGAGCTGGTTAGATAGACCTCACGGAGAAGTGAACTTCGGCCTGACGCAATTCCTCACAGGGCACGGGTGCTTCAGATGGTACCTCCACAGGTTCGGCCACGCGACATCCCCTGTATGTCCTGGCTGCCCAGACGAGATCGAGACGGCTGAACACGTCTTGTTCACATGTTCCCGTTTCGCGGCTCAAAGGAGTGATCTACTGGAGGCATGCGGCAGGGACACCACACCGGAAAACCTGATCCAGAGAATGTGCCACTGCGTAGAGAACTGGAACGCAGTGTCGACCGCGGCATCCCAAATTGCGGGCATATTGCAGCGGAAATGGAGCGCGGATCAACGCGTACCGTAGTAGGCTCAAGAGGGATCAGCGAATAAACGTCGGTCCGGGAGAACCTTCTTCGTCGGGAAGCTCTTCGTCGGAGTAGTCTAGATCCATCGTCGGGGACTAGACGAGTAGTACGTAAAACTGCTAGGATCGTCGGGGCGCCAGTGAACCGGAAGCTATCCTCCAACCGGAATCACTGGATCGACCCAGGCATCCTCTCGGTCGGGCGTTGACGGGCATCGAAAGCGTCGGTTTCGGGAGGGCCTCCTTCGTCGGGGAACTCTCCGTCGGTGTAGGCTAGATCATTCGGCGGGGGCTAGTCGAGTAGCCGCCACAACACCGATTCGAGTCGTCGAGGCGCCAGCGAACCGGAAGCCATGCTCCAACCGGAATCGCGGAACCGACCTCGGCACTCCATCGGGTGTCCCGTGTGGTGTAAGAGACTCGATGTCGGGAGATTCTCCATCGCCGGGGAAATCTCCGTCGGAGTAGTCTAGATCCTTCGCCGGGGACTAGACGAGTAAATCGTGGTGTAATACCGCTAGGATCGTCAGGGCGCCAGTGAACCGGAAGCTATCCTCCAACCGGAATCAATGGACCGACCCAGGCATCCTCTCGGTCGGGCGTTGACGGGAATCGAAAGCGTCGGTTTCGGGAGGGCCTCCTTCGTCGGGGAACTCTCCGTCGGTGTAGGCTAGATCCTTCGGCGGGGGCTAGTCGAGTAGCCGCCACAACACCGATTCGAGTCGTCGAGGCGCCAGTGCGCTCCAGTAAACGAAGGTTACTGGCAGGAGTGGCAGTTTCGATCCTCAGGTACGGCAGCCCGGTATGGGCGTCGGCACTAAATGTGGAACGCAACACACAGATGCTGGAGAGTACGCATAGACTGATGTGTCTTCGCGTAATCAGTGCATACCGCACTGTATCGAGGGATGCGGCCTGCGTGGTTGCAAGCATGATGCCTATCAGTCTGATAGTGAAGGAAGACGCGGAGCGCTACAGCATGCGAGGAGACAGGAACGCCCGTAGGGCCTCCAAAGCCGCTTCTCTACGCAGATGGCAACAAGAGTGGGACAGCTCAACCAAGGGCAGGTGGACACATCGGCTCATACCTAGGGTCTCGAGCTGGTTAGATAGACCTCACGGAGAAGTGAACTTCGGCCTGACGCAATTCCTCACAGGGCACGGGTGCTTCAGATGGTACCTCCACAGGTTCGGCCACGCGACATCCCCTGTATGTCCTGGCTGCCCAGACGAGATCGAGACGGCTGAACACGTCTTGTTCACATGTTCCCGTTTCGCGGCTCAAAGGAGTGATCTACTGGAGGCATGCGGCAGGGACACCACACCGGAAAACCTGATCCAGAGAATGTGCCACTGCGTAGAGAACTGGAACGCAGTGTCGACCGCGGCATCCCAAATTGCGGGCATATTGCAGCGGAAATGGAGCGCGGATCAACGCGTACCGTAGTAGGCTCAAGAGGGATCAGCGAATAAACGTCGGTCCGGGAGAACCTTCTTCGTCGGGAAGCTCTTCGTCGGAGTAGTCTAGATCCATCGTCGGGGACTAGACGAGTAGTACGTAAAACTGCTAGGATCGTCGGGGCGCCAGTGAACCGGAAGCTATCCTCCAACCGGAATCACTGGATCGACCCAGGCATCCTCTCGGTCGGGCGTTGACGGGCATCGAAAGCGTCGGTTTCGGGAGGGCCTCCTTCGTCGGGGAACTCTCCGTCGGTGTAGGCTAGATCATTCGGCGGGGGCTAGTCGAGTAGCCGCCACAACACCGATTCGAGTCGTCGAGGCGCCAGCGAACCGGAAGCCATGCTCCAACCGGAATCGCGGAACCGACCTCGGCACTCCATCGGGTGTCCCGTGTGGTGTAAGAGACTCGATGTCGGGAGATTCTCCATCGCCGGGGAAATCTCCGTCGGAGTAGTCTAGATCCTTCGCCGGGGACTAGACGAGTAAATCGTGGTGTAATACCGCTAGGATCGTCAGGGCGCCAGTGAACCGGAAGCTATCCTCCAACCGGAATCAATGGACCGACCCAGGCATCCTCTCGGTCGGGCGTTGACGGGAATCGAAAGCGTCGGTTTCGGGAGGGCCTCCTTCGTCGGGGAACTCTCCGTCGGTGTAGGCTAGATCCTTCGGCGGGGGCTAGTCGAGTAGCCGCCACAACACCGATTCGAGTCGTCGAGGCGCCAGCAAACCGGAAGCCATGTTCCAAACGGAATCGCGGGACCGACCTCGGCATTCCATCGGGTGTCCCGTGTGGTGTAAGAGACTCGGTGTCGGGAGATTCTCCTTCGCCGGGGAAACCTCCGTCGGAGTAGTCTAGATCCTTTGTCGGAGACTAGATGAGTAGATCGTCGCGTGATACCGATAGGATCGTCAGTGATAGGATCGATAGTGATAGCGCCAGTGAACTGGAAGCCACGCTCCAACCGGAATCATTGGATCGACTTAGGCATCCTTTCGGTCGGGTCGTAGACGCGTACCGTAAGCGTCGGGAGGACTTCCCTCGTCGGGGAACCTCCGACGAGTGTAGAGTAGATCTTTTGGCGGAGACTAGTCGAGTAGTTCCGCGACGTAGCACCAGTTTTGGGTCGTCGAGGCGCCAGTGAACCGGAATTTACCCTCCAGCCGGCATCACTGGACCGACCTCGTCATCCAACTGGTCGATCCCTCGAGAGCAGGATTCCCCATTCTGCATAAATCTGGGGAGGGTGCTGTGAGCACCAATAGCCTTCCACCCCGAAGTAATACCTAGCGGTGGTGCCGGGGAGGTAGAGTTGGAGATCCAAGGTGTTTTAGTGGGTAGTTCCAATCAACAGTTGGGTAGTCCTGTGGAGAGTCCCACACTCCGTGCGTAAATGCATTTCACCTTGTAAAAAAAAAAAAAAAAAAAGACTACCCTTGCTTGGGTTGGGGCAGCAGGGACTATGTCTAAGGGCTTGACGACCCCTCCCCCGGCAACTGCGAGTTGTAGCGCTTGCCTAGGATGCGGTGGGGTTTGGCAGTGGGCTCTGCTAATCCCCTACAAAAAGCTGCATGTATCCGCAAGCAAGTCCTACCAAAGCGTTCGTGTGCCGCTCAAAGTGCACAAGCCCAACGGGAGTGCCGACTCGGCACGTTAGGACTAAGGCCAGTGAGGTCCTAACTATGGCATACTGGCTACCATACCATCCATGGATACGATACGGTAGATCGGAATATATAGAGAAACTAGGGCTGACAGCAGCGGAATTCTACTCCTTCAGTAAAGCAGGGTGGAACCGGCTTGAAATGGCGAGTAGGCTAATGCCTCAGCTGCCTTCCGTCCCATGAAACCGTGGCAGGCCTTATGGCACGCCGTCTCACTTTCAGCCACCTGGTTGGGATGACTGGGTGGAAGTAGGTTCAGATGCCCTTTTCCTGATTTGCGCTGATCCGGCTCTGAGCGTAAAGCCAACCCTCGCATGGCCTCACTGCACCGCATTGGTAACCATGGGATCATGATAGCGACTACTTTCGGCTGGGTTTGACGGTAGCCATAAGGGGGACCCATATGAGATGAGCTTTACATCAACAACATCGGCGTCGAGTAAGGAGGTGAACCCTTTCGCAAGAGGGGGTTTGCGGAGGTCTCCATCCAGAACGGGTGCGAGAGAGGAGAGCGAGGCAGTAGCTGAGGAGACGAGTGACAGCAATGTCCACGTCAAACCAGTGAACCAGCCTAAGTCCCAGGAGCAAGGGAAGGAAGTAATCAAGCCGAGTATGACAGCGGTCATAGAACAACTCGACGCGATTATTGAATTCGCGCAGGAGAAATCCAACATCAGCAGGCTGAAGGCGAACCTGCTGAAGCTACGTAAGGCCGTGAACGTAGCTAAAAGGGACCAAGAGGCGTTGATAGTGCGGCTAGAGGGTGGCGGAAAGTCGGAGAAGTGTTCTCAAACAGAGCCCTTCACCTTCGATACCGACAAAAAACAGGAGGCGGTCGACTATGCGCTCCGGCTCACGATTGAGCGGAATAAACAGCGCTGGAAACGCGCCAGGGATTCTCCAGGCAGTAAACGCCTGACTCCCAAGGCCAAACGGAGCAAAGACCATGGCGGAAATGATGGGGCGATGGAACGTGGCGAGGGGCTCAACCAAAACCTCGGCACTCGAACCCCGGATCCGAGCCATGTAAGCGAACCCGGCGAGAACCCATGGGTGAAGGTCGCCAAGAAGAAAAGGGTTCAAAAAGATGCTGGACCCATTCCCGCGAGGAGGGCTAGGGATAAAGGAGAGGCTTTGTTGGTTAAGGCCGACAAAGAAAAGTACGCCGATGTGCTCAAGGCCATGCGGAGCGAGGCAAAGCTAGCCGAGCTTGGCAAAGAGGTTCGCAGCATCCGTCGTACGAAGACGGGAGAGATGCTGCTCGAGCTTAAAAAGGGAGCTCAGGGCGGAACGGAGCTTGTTGCGCTTGCCCAACAAGTCCTGGGCGATACGGCCGAAGTTAGAGCCCTGCGTAACGAGGTTGCACTCCAGTGCAAACGGTTGGACGAAATCGCCACCGCAGAAGAACTTGCCATGTCCATCAAGGAGCAAGGAGGTGTGGATGTCTCACGGGAATCCATCCGCATGAGGAAAGGACCACAGGGCACCCAGATAGCTACATTTAAGCTATCGGCCACGGATGCTAATAAGGTCCTCAAAGTGGGCAGACTAAAGGTCGGTATGCCCAGTGACAGCTTACCAACCGCCGGTGGTCGACATGTGTCAAGATAGTTGGGTTCGCGGACGACGTCACGCTGACAGTCTACGGCAAATCCATCGAAGAGGTCGAACTGAGTGCATCACACTCAATCTGCTTGGTGGAGGACTGGCTGCGTAACAGGAAACTGCAACTCGCGCACCACAAAACAGAGGTGATGGTGGTAAACAACCGCAATTCGGAACAGGAGGCGCTGGTACATGCCGGAGATTGCGTGATCCCCTCCAAGAGATCACTGAAGCAATTGGGTGTGATGCTCGACGACAAACTCAGTTTCAGCAAGCACGTTGAATACACCTGCAAGCGCGCATCAACAGCGATCGCGGCGCTCTCCCGTTTGATGGCCAACAGCTCGCCTGTGCGCTCCAGTAAATGAAGGTTACTGGCAGGAGTGGCAGTTTCGATCCTCAGGTACGGCAGCCCGGTATGGGCGTCGGCACTGAATGTGGAACGCAACGCACAGATGCTGGAGAGTACGCATAGACTGATGTGTCTTCGCGTAATCAGTGCATACCGCACTGTATCGAGGGATGCGGCCTGCGTGATTGCAGTGTCGACCGCGGCATCCCAAATTGCGAGCATATTGCAGCGGAAATGGAGTGTGGTTCAACAACAGGTCAGAAGCGTACCGTAGCGGGCTCAAGAGAGATCAGCGAATAAACGTCGGTCCGGGAGAACCTTCTTCGTCGGGAAGCTCTTCGTCGGAGTAGTCAAGATCCATCGTCGGGGACTAGACGAGTAGTACGTAAAACTGCTAGGATCGTCAGGGCGCCAGTGAACCGAAAGCTATCCTCCAACCGGAATCACTGGGTCGACCCAGGCATCCTCTCGGTCGGGCGTTGACGGGTATCGAAGGCGTCGGTTTCGGGAGGGCCTCCATCGTCGGGGAACTCTCCGTCGGTGTAGGCTAGATCCTTCGGCGGGGGCTAGTCGAGTAGCCGCCACAACACCGATTCGAGTCGTCGAGGCGCCAGCGAACCGGAAGCCATGCTCCAACCGGAATCGTGGGACCGACCTCGGCATTCCATAGGGTGTCCCGTGTGGTGTAAGAGACTCGGTGTCGGGAGATTCTCCTTCGCCGGGGAACTCTCCGTCGGAGTAGTCTAGATCCTTTGTCGGGGAATAGATGAGTAGATCGTTGCGTGGTACCGATAGGATCGTCTGAGCGCCAGTGAACCGGAAGTCACGCTCCAACCGGAATCATTGGATCGACTTAGGCATTCTTTCGGTCGGGTCGTGGACGCGTACCGTAAGCGTCGGTTCGGAAGGACTTCCCTCGTCGGGGAACCCTCCGTCGGAGTAGACTAGATCTTTTGGCAGAGACTAGTTGAGTAGTTCCGCGACGTAGCATCAGTTTTGGGTCGTCGAGGCGCCAGTGAACCGGAAGTTACCCTCCAGCCGGCATCACTGGACCGACCTCGTCATCCAACTGGTCGATCCCTCGAGAGCAGGATGCTGATCCCCATTCTGCATAAATCTGGGGAGGGTGCTGTGAGCACCAATAGCCTTCCACCCCGAAGTAATACCTAGCGGTGGTGCCGGGGAGGTAGGGTTGGAGATCCAAGGTGTTTTAGTGGGTAGTTCCAATCAACAGTTGGGTAGTCCTGTGGAGAGTCCCACACTCCGTGCGTAAATGCATTTCACCTTGCAAAAAAAAAAAGACTACCCTTGCTTGGAGGTTGTGTTGTGCTATGTGTCGTCGTAGACGGCACGGGCACGTACGCGGAAAATGCGTTGCAAACATAAACGGTACACGCACCACCCGAACGCGCATGCACTTGTACGCACCCACGGAAAGTGATTGTGTGTTAAGTGTGTGTTTACTGTTGTTTACATCGCAACAAGGATATGGTACCAATGAATGTGCGATTATTGTGGGTTGCATTGTGATGCCACCCGGCAGTGTGGTCCCATGACCAAGACCGCCATGCCATGCCATGCAACCAAAGAGCGGGCCACATG